>NW_020941197.1:14693822-14777154 GCF_900497805.2 Vombatus ursinus
TATCTATCTATCTATCTATCTATCTATCTATCTATCTATCTATCTATAAATGCACAAACCCATGTTAGGAACCTCTGATCTATAGGAATGACATTGCACACACACATACAAACACCTATCTATATACATAATTATGTAATAATTAACAGAATATTTATAATGCATTCAGATTTCAACCCCTTCACCATTTAGTAGTTAGTTGCTGAGTTATTGTGGCTGAAAAAAATTCTTTAGCTAATCTAGAGATTAACCTTTGTGAATATAACTGATCTAGCTTCCAAACAACAGAAATACAATCTATTGCCGAAACCACGCTTGCTAGAAATGTCAGAGCTTGCATTCTGGAGGCATAGAATTCAAGTATCCAATTTGATTCCACAACACAACAGAAGATAATTACATATTTCAATGCTTCCATGGATTTATCGACTCATTTATATGGGTAATCTTTCTAATGATACATACTACAATACATCCATGTCTTTCCATCACATTTGATTCCTGTCCATGTTATCCCATAAATCCTCCAGAGTGTCCACTCAAAGTGCTGAGTGCCCTCTTGCTGTTTTAACATTCCATGGTACAATGTAAACCATGCGTTATGCAGGCTGTACAACTTGTTATCTTTTTCTCTAATTCCATGACTGGTCCATCTCTTTTTCTGATCATGAAACTCTTAAATGATATCTTTTATACCACTTCTTGAACATAAGACATTATATTCCAAAACCTCTGGTGACTTGCAATTTTGATTTTTCAGAGATCTTCTTTTTTTGTGATTTACAACCATGTAACAGAGAATATTTGGTGTAATAAAGATTGTTTTTTGTTTCAGGGAGAAGCTTGGGGTCATTAAAAGTACTGCCTAATTTCCCAATCCATCCTGCTCTTCCATTTCTATTCAATGGTGGGTTCATATTGTTATAATCTACAGTGTCAATTTAAGATATCTGTATTAATGGACTAGCCCAGTGACATCAACTATAACACTGAAAACAGATATTCATTACCCACTTGATAATGATAATGCACATTTGAAAAAAACCCTTTGTATTTTTAAGAAGAAAGGGCTTATTTAAGTTCAAAATAACAATTATGACCTGAATATTAATGAACTACTCTTAGTCCTAAAACAACAGAATTAAGGGTGAAACATTTGGACTATAAGTAGTTTTATGTTTCTGAGCTCAGATGATAAGAAAATCCTTATTCATTTAGCAAGAGAAATTTTAATGGATGCCAAGTAGATGTCAGCTTTACCACATTCCCCACTCAATTAGAAAGCTCTTTCTTGAGAAACAGCTCCTGGAAACTTACAAATTCAGCTTAAATAGATTACAAAGTATGAATTCTCCTACCTTCTTTTCCTCTCCCCTTCCCCAAATTAGCCCCTAAAGAAAGGTAACTGCTGCAACTTCATTTGACTCAATGATAGGTAAAGCTATTGAATTCTTCATTCTTCCTCCTGCTTATGTGTAATTTGAAGTACTTGGATTAAAAAACCAAACAAACAAACAAACACATCTTGAAACTGGCTTAGGCTTCTTGATTTCTAAAGGAGAGTATGAGTTTCTCTGATTTCTTTTTTTTTTCCTTTTATTTTTTTTTCTTTGTTGGGGTTGGAGGGTAGAAGGTAGGAAGAATGCCTAGTTAGAGCAAAGCAGTAAAATCAGGATAAGTCAACTTTCATCCTTCCCTATTTCTAAGTCAAATCATAGTACTACAATTTAGATGTGGAATAATCTTAGTCATGTAGTCCAATTGGTCCTGAGATTATGGAATTGAGTGAAGAAAAATGAAAGAAGCACCACCACACAGGAAGTCAAGAAACATTGATTTTTAGACCAGACTTTGTTAGCAATTGGCTAGGGGATGTCTTGAAATTGTCCTCTGACTTCATCTCTCCAGTCCCAAGTTTATTCATCTGACATGACAGTATTTTTATACAGCTTGAGAGTATTTTTATACAACAGTATTTTTGTACCACCTAATGCAAAGGAAAGAATTTGGGATTTGGCTTTAGAGGGACCTGGGCTCAAATCCTGCCTCTGCCATTTACAACTTGTGTAATCTCAGATAGTCTTCAGTTTCCTCATCTGTTTTCTAAGGTCCCTTCCAGCTCTAAATCTCTGATGCTATGATTATGGTTTAACATCCTCTGGCCAATTTTTGATGGCTTTCTATTAATTTCTATTTATTTATTGTTGTTCAGTCGCTTTAGTTATGTCTGACTCTTCATGACCCTATTTGGGGTTTTCTTGGTAGAAATACTGGAGTGGTTTGCCAATTCCTTTTCCAGTTCATTTTACAGAGAAGAACTGAGGCAAACAGGGTTAAGTGACTTACCTAGGGTCACACAGCTAGGAAGTGTCTGAGGCTGGATTTGAACTCAGGAAGATGAGTCTTCCTGACCGCAGGCCCAGAACTCTATCCACTGTGCCACCCAGATGCCCCAATTTCCATTTATACAGCTGTAAAACAATGGCATTGGAATAAATGATCTCTAAGATTCTTTCTGGGTCTAACACTCATTTTAATTTAAGAGGAAAATTGATTATTGCCATATTAACTTCAATAATACACTTGATTTTGACTTCATTTAGGTGTCAGTCTCCAAATTGTCAGGCTTTTTCTTTTCTTGGGAGCACTTTCAGAAAATTGTGTTTGTGTAGCTTTTCTGATTATCACCGATTAGATCAGAAACATAATAAACTAGTATTATATTTTGAGGGAACAGATTGATACAACACGCACAGATGTCCTTACCGCCTCCCTAACACAATGGGGCAAAATGTTTTACAGATTGGAAGCTTGGCACAAAGCATAATTCTGAAATAAAACTCCTATTGTTTTCTGTTTTTAAAGAGAATCATAATCTTGGTTATTTATTTTCTTCTAAGGGAAGAAAAAAGTACACATCTGTTTGCAATAGTGGATTGAAATGTCTAAAAATAAATATACTTTAAAGAAAAGAAACAAAGCTCAGTTGGCACTCTAAAACCCATCGACAAGAAGGAAATGTTTGTTCTAGAAACCTTAAGCCTTTTTTTTTTTAAAAAGCAAATAATATAGAATTATAAAGCTCTAGTCAAGTGGTTCACCACATTAAAAAAGTATTATTTTTACTCTTCTGTCTAAATAGTTTTAACAGTGTCATAATGCCTTAACATTTATATTTCAGTTCCTTGTGGGTCCTACATCAGTTATTTATTCTAACTGGAGGCTGAGGAGTTGTGAAAATGGTTCCTGAGTCATTATTTACTATAGTACACAGACCAGAATTTCAGAGTTAGAAGGACCTGGTCCTCCTACCTGAGAAACACTCCCTGTATAATACACATGACATAGTCACCCAGCCTTTACTTACAGACCTCCAGTGATGGGGAACCTACTACTTTTTGGGGGCAGCTCATTCCAAACTCTTCCCAATTGGGCTCCAGCTTACCTTTCAGGGTTTATTACACATTACTCCCCTTCATGTACTCTGGGATCTGGGCAAACTGTCTTTCTGTCTCCTCTTTCCATGAGTTGGCATAGAAGGCTTTTCTTGATGCCTGGAATGTTTTCCTCATCTTGGCTTCTAAGAATCCCTGGTTTCCTTCAATGCTCAAATGCCACCTCTTGAATGAGGCATTTCCTTATCCTCTGTGCCCAGTATTAGTGTCCCCTTGAAAAAATTTACCTGGCATTGACGTTGTATGTGCTCTGTATTCACTTGTATGTGTATATCATTTCACCTGATACAGGTAAGCTCCCTGAAGTTAGAAGATGTTTCATTTTTCTGCCTCTGTCACTGGTGCCTAGCACAGCTCCTGGCACAAGTAGGTGTTTAATAAATGCTTGTTGATTTGCATTTTGGGATAGTTCCCTTTGAAGTTTGTCCTCAGGTCACACACAAAGGTGGGGTTTAGCATTGGAGCTTGAAGACTCAAGTTTCACCTTATACACATCCAACCAAAACGTCTAGAAGAAAATAATTTTCCTTCTGAAGAGAAAATCTCTCTCCTGAAGTATATATTCTGGATAATATTGTATATGACACATTTGCTTTCCTATAGATGAAAATGCTAAAATATAAATATAAATATTTAATGCTTAAATATGCTTAAATAATACTTAAATATAAAATCAGGCTTTAGGAGATACTGTCATAATTGCTTTATGGGGAAGATATCAATGAGAACAGGTAGCCCATATAATTAACATGTTTGGGAGGTCAGGATATATGATTTAAGGATGGGATGTGCTAGTGAAAAACAGGGAATAAGAATAAAACAAAACTTTCAATGGAACCAGAAAAGAAAAATAATTTAGCTCACATTTATATAGTGCTTTGAGTTTTGCAAAGCATTTTATATGCATTATCTTATTTTGTAGATGGTTTTAGAGGATGGTTATCCATAACCCCAAAGAGAAAAAAATTTCTATTCATTGGCCAAAGTCAGCTCAGCCAGAAAATTCTTGAATGTAAGAAGCAACCAGTAAAGGGGAATTTGTAGCGGTAATAAGAAAATGCCTGGGAAACAGAGTGACTATTTCAAATAATAGGATCATAGCATTTAGACCTGGAAGGGACCTTAAAGCTCTGTATTCACTTCAGTTTCTTTATTTCTACATCGAAAAAGTGGATGGCATTATCTTTGAGGTTCCTTCAAGTTCTAAATCCTAATTGCCACAATTGGCAAGAACTGTAACAAGGCAGATCATTATTTGTATGAAGCTGTGTCCAGCTGAGTTAGAAAACATGTCTGAACACCTAATATACTTCGTAATCAGAGTTTTCCTCATATTTTAGTAGAATACTTTTTTTTCTCTATGAATGCCTGGCAGGACATTTGTTGGGCTAAGGTAGTTCCTATTCAACAAACATTTGATACATGGCACATTTTACCATGTGCCAGGCACAGTGTTAAGCCCTCAAGCTCTAAAACTGAATGATCCAGGCAGTGTTGGTAGTGCAATGTATAAAGCTCTAGACTTGGACCCATGAAGACCTCAATTCAAACCAGATACTTACTGTGTGACCCTGGGTAAATGACTTAATGTCTCATAAACTCAGTTTCTTCATCCGTAAAATCAGGATAATAGCAGCACATATTTCACAGGGTTGCTGTAAGGTTCAAATGAGATAATATAGGTAAAGTGATTTTCAATATTTAAATGCAAGTTATTACTATTATCATTACTATTAATTATATTATTTATTT
The DNA here is from genome assembly GCF_900497805.2 of Vombatus ursinus. Lineage (NCBI taxonomy): Eukaryota > Metazoa > Chordata > Mammalia > Diprotodontia > Vombatidae > Vombatus > Vombatus ursinus. Next base: position 14,699,030 of record NW_020941197.1, read on the forward strand.
TGTGAACTACCGTAAGACAGGTTGAGAGTTCAAATATCCAATTTCCCAACTTCTTTGAGTACCTTGTCACAGTTCTATTGTCAACTTACAAGAAATCACATTTTCTTATGTTTGCTTCTTCTTTTAAGTAACAAAAAACCAAAAACCCAAAACCAAAAACCAGGGTGTCCAACTTCTCATTTGGTTGTTGATCATTAGCTGTCTCAAGGCTTAACTTTTTCCAAGCCTAGAAATTACATGGCAGGAAGAGAAGCTCCATTAGTGTGAGTCTGTACAATTTGTATTTGTTTGAATGTCATTCTAACACACACCATCTGCCACAAGTCAATGAAACCGCAGGGTGCATTGCCCTAGAGTGCACTAAATACTCGACTGGAGGCACATAAGGAAACATCCATGAAGGCACATTTGTGCCCCAGAGTAATGAGAGAACAAGAAAAGGAGGCAGAAACACAGAGAGCGGTAAATTTCAGAAGTGGAAATACTTGGCTGAAATGGGAAGGATTTTCAGAGCACTTCTTGGATGAGCTGTATAATGTCACCAGTTTTTAGACTACTTCCTGAAAAATTAAAATGAGAATTTAGCGGGGTGACATAGTTTGATAGTGGATTGGTGAGCAGTCCTGTGGAAAGGACACTGGTTTTGGAATCCTAAGACCTATGTGCAAGCCCTTTTTCTTTCATTTAGTACTCATAAGACCTTGCTGTAAGTCACTTAACCTTATTAGACCTCAGTATCCTAATTTGTTAAATGAGACAGTTGGACTAGATGACCTTAGAAGGTTCATATCATATCTAAACTTATAATCCTATGATCCTATTTAGAAATATGGAAGTATGAAAATTGCCTGACCCAGAACTATGTTGCTTTGCTCTAAATGGGCATTCTTTTTTCTTTTCAGGCCCCACAAAAAGCGGTCTCCTTTAGTAACCAAGGAGCCTTAGCCAATTCTGAGGGTTTTTTTTAAAAATCCAAACACTTCAAGTTACACAAGCATAAGAAAAAGCATTTGAAAAATTCAAGCAGGAGAAATGTCTTTTGTTTGCTTCCAAACTTTGATGACTCAGGCAGAATTTTATATCCGAAAGAAGAGAAAAAAAATAAAAGACGATGTTTGGGTTTTCTATAAACAAGATAATTTCTCTCCCCAATGTCTCAGGTGTTTGTTAATAAAGACTTGTAGTAAAAATTCCTCCTCAGAATTTACTGTGAAACGGTGGCATTAATTCTGATATGTGGGGTAGAAGTGGTGGTTATGATTTTTTCATGGTTTTCTTTTTTCTTTTTTTTAATTGGTAGGACTTCCAGGAAATTTCAGACATTTATCCCTCCGTCTTTCAAAATCTTATTTAGTAGTCCAAAGAGGGGATTTTCCTCCCCCTCCTTTTTCTAACTAATCATCTGCTTAAAATGTTGCGAACCTTACTCATAGCTTCCTGGAAAGTTTTTCCTTTTTCCCAGATATGGACAAAAATGCTCAGGAAGTGCTAACTGTGGCCAACCCTGCCCCAATGGTACCATGTTTTCTTCTGTTCTTGTCACACAAACTCAAAAAGACATTTTTTTAGTCTCTCTGAACAGCTTCAACAACTTCAAATCTAACACTCAAAATCAGACTGGTCAGCTTTATGTATAGGGTACATCTATGAAAAATAGCTGTGTGGTATGTAGGGGATTGTTTTTTAAAGGATTAATTTGGATTTCCTGGGGTGAGGAATATCACTGATAATGAGTAGGAGTACCAGGTTTATCCCAATAATCTGGATGGTAGTATTGCATACAAAGAAATAAATTTTGTTACTTATACAGTTTTACTAGTAGGGGAAACTTGTCTCTAATTTAACATCAATGCACGCAGTTGGGGATTATCTAACTCCTAAATAAACTGTTTTTTTCTAGAAGAACCAAACTAAGACTTACTTATTCCTCCTATTGTACTCTCATTGCCAACAACAATATTCAAGTGTCTGTAGGATGCTCAGAACTTGGATAGGGGTCACATGGTGATTAGGTTGTAAATGTCCTTATGGCAGGGACCAGATCCAAGATGTGATACCAGATGCTTTGGTCCCAAAGGAAAAAAGAGCTGAAAAGGAGAAAGGGAAGCTTGTTTCTTTGTCTGACTTCACCTGACTTGCAATGTGACTGGAACCTCTCTGTATTTTTATTAGCTAGTGTCTGGGGGGAAACAAAACCTAAGAATCTCATGAAGTCAAGCCAATCTAATATTTCACAGACAGTGTAGTTAATTACATATCATATGTATAAACAATTCAAAAGAAAAAATTTATTTTTTTAATAACAAGTGGCCCTTTACAATTTCAAATGTCATATTTTATGATTGGTATTTCAACATATTATTTCAGGCATTCAAATATTAAAAAACCTTGCCTTTTAAATGAAATTGAAAAATTTTGCATAATTATTATAGTAAAAATTTTATTACTTTTTACAAAATAGTTGTAACTTTTCAGAAAAGGTTTCTTTTGATATACCTCAAGGACTATATAATAACACAGATGTTTCAGCACTAAGTTTAAATTTTTAGATGGAAAAAGAAGGCCTGAGAAGGGAATTAAAGAATAATAAAAGGCAATAGCTAAGTGTTTAAAATATTAGTTTCATCTGGCCAAGGCTTCAAACAATTTTTTAAAGCCTATTGGGTGTGTATATGTATGCATATGTATATCTAGGTATTTAAAAAATGGAAAAATTGGCACTATGTAAAAATAATGCCTAAAACATCTTAAACATCAAATTACAGTGTTCTTACGATAAAAACCAATTCTTTTTTTTCTCCTCATGAAAAAGAAACATGAAACTTCTGTTTTGCTTTTCTCCCTGAACCTTATAAATGTGGTGATTTTTTTTTTTTTTTACAGTGTTAGTCATCCTCAGGCTCATGCACAACCTTCACATGAGGCACAGCCCAGAAGGAAAACATTAACTAGTTTAGTGTTGTTGTTTTTTTTTTTTAAACCTAGAGAAATGGACCATATTCTTTATAGTATATATATAATAGGAGGCAAGTGAATTTAAAGCAAGTTTTAAAGTATTTCTTAACCCTTAGGTGATCTAAATGTGAATCCAAGCTTTATAAAACACTTGCTTTAGCTTTCAACAAGTATCTCACTTGTTGGTATGGGTACCTTCTTCCTTCTCTCTCTTTCCTGTAATTCTCTGGCACTAAGCAGTGATACATTAGGAAAAATCTTGGCTTGTGAATTCTGCAAGCAGTTTCAATAAGTGAAATCAATCAACAAATATTTATTAAGAATCTACTATATACCAAGGTACCATTCCAAACGCTGGACATACCAAGGCAAGGTGAACTAGTCTGCCTTCAAGGATCTCTTCAAATATAACTGTTAGGAAAGTACAGTTGTCATTTGTGTTCTAATGCCATTTTTCTGCCACTTAATAACTGTGAGACCTTTCTGAGCCTCAGTTTCCTCCTCTGTAAAATGAAACCATTTCAGCTATAGAGGTTTTAGAACTAAGTTACAAAATGTGAAAGAATATTAAAATCTTGGCATTTCTGAGATGGAAGAGACCTTAGAAATAATCTAATCCAAACCCATTATTTTTAGATAAACTGATGCCCAGAGCAGTCCAGGTCATGTGGATAATAAAGTGACAAGGTTAGGACTAAATTCCAGTTCTCCTGATTCCAAAGTCAGATTCTTTTCTATGGATACTTATATGCATGTTAGAGGTTATCAGTGATGTCTGGAAGGGGGGGTACCTCTGTAAGTTGAGCTATTGGGTACTGTTATATTCTTCATGACAACACGTGCAGGCATACTCCCTAGGAACCACCCCCATAGGATCCCTCTGCTTTGAGAACTGTGGCTGATTGAGGAGAGGTTTTAAGGTACTCATTCTTCTTTCTATATAGTAAATAGTTCAGTTCCATTTCATCCCTAGGAATGTGATTTAAGACTTGTTGAGGGACAAAGGATCTGAGAACAGATCCCAAAAGATCAGACCTGGCCTAGAGGACTCATAGAAAACAATAGTTTTCTTGGCTCTTCCATTATTTCAGATCAGTTAAAGGATAATTCTGTACTGTTCGGGAATGGAATGATATAAAGTAAAAAAGTGATTTTTTTTCTTTCTGCGTTAAATACTTTGTTCAACTATAGACACTACCGTAATTCATCAGTCTCCACAAAACACAAAATTGCCATCTGTGTTTCAACTAGATTGTAAGCTCCATGAGGGCAAGAAAAGTGTCCTAATTCTCTGCAATTCATCTAGCACAGTGTTCTGCACATGGTGGATATTTCATGAATGGTTGTGGGATTGGAATTCAAAATATCAGTTCCATTAGAAATAAAAACACCAGGGGACAGTTAGGTGGCACAGTAGATAGAGCACCAGCCCTGGAGTCAGGGGGACCTGAGTTCAAACCCAGCCTCAGACCAGACACTTGACACTTATTAGATGTGTGACTGTGGGCAAGTCACTTCACCCCAATTGCCAAAAAAAAAAAAAGAAATAAAGAAACCCCAAGATCCTGGCAGAATTAATTCAATGGAACAATTCAACAATCAATTATCAAGCAATAACTACAAACACCATAGTCTGCTGGCATTGAAGATGCTACAAAGATGAATAAGATATTATTCCTGCCTTTGAGTCAAGGGGATATAAAATTTATACTCAAGTAACTTATAATATACTACAATGTAGAATACTGTATATGATCAGGCCATAGAAGAGGCACAAAGTATTCAAAGAGAGATCTGCTTTTTAGGGGCAAGTGCCATACTCTGTTATCTTTGTTCTTCTCCTGCTCCTAGGACACTGTTTTGCTCAAAGTGTGTGCTTAATCAACTATTGTTACAAGAAGGAATGAATAAATATGAGTACCAGGAGGTATCTTATAAATTAGCACATAAGAAAAGTTTTAGAAAAAGTCAACTTTGAAATACTAATATGCTACTGGGGGAGTTGTGAATCAGTCCAATCATTTTGAAAAGAAATTTGGTATGCCAAAAAAAATGACTAAATGTTCATACCCTTTGACCTAGAGATTTCATTTTTAGGTATAGATTTGGAAGAGATTAAAGATAAATGAATAGTTGTCTCTAGTAACATATAATACATAAAATGGTACATATAATATATAATAATATGATACAATAATATTACTTATTTATAACATGTAATTTATATTTTATATATTATAGCAGTCTAGATATTGTATCAACTTATATCGTACATATAATTTATTGATTGGGCAACTAGACAGTGCAGTGGACAGAGTACCAGGCCTGGAGTTAGGAAGACCTGAGTTCCAATCTGGCCACATATACTTACTAGCTGTGTGACCCTGGGTAAATCACTTAACCCTGTTTGCTTCAGTTTCCTCATCTGTAAAATGAGCTGGGGAAGGAAATGACAAACCAGTATCTTTGTCAAGAAAATCCCAAAGGGGTCACAAAGAGTCATGGCAGAAAAACAACTAAACAACAACACAATATGTTAATTATATTGTATGTAAATTAGTGGAAGCTAAGTTGTAGTGGCTAAAGTTCTTGACTTGGAGTCAAGGAAATTACACATATTATATATGTATGTATATATATGTATTATATATGCATACATGCATGCATGTATTTGTATATTGACTTATTTTTGAAGAATGGTTAAACAAATTGTTGTACATGAACATAACAGATTTAAAAAAAAAATCATGGCTAAGATTTCATTGTTATAGGGGACTCCCAGTAGGGAAAACCTTCCCACCAAATACTGATCAGTACCTGCTTTTCACCTGGTAGTATTCAAGAGTTCCCTGAGGTACTGAAAGTTTAAGTTACTTGCGTAGGGTCACATAGGTGGTAGGGGTCACAGATAGCACCTGAACCTAAGACTTCCTCACTCTTGGTTCTCTTTCTATTACACCATGCTGTCTCTCAGTAAAAAAAGAACTATTACTGCCTGATAAGAAATTATTATTTGGAAGAATTCAGACAAATATGGGAAAACTTATATGAGCTGATAAAGAGTGAAATAAGCGTAATCTGGAGAACAATACACGTGATGGTTATAGCAAAGTAAACAAAGAAGACAGGAGACCAACCTGAACCTTAGGTATGTATGTATATATGTATGTATGTATGTATGTATGTATGTGTGTATGTGTATGTATGTATGTGTATATGTATATCTGTCTCTAGATAGAGATATAGATACATACATATATACATACATATACACACTATACATAGATAAACACACATATACACATGCACAGACGTATAAGGCATGTAGGTGGCCAAATGGATAGAGTACCAGGCCTGGAGTCAGGAAGACTCATCTTCCTGAGTTCAGATGTGTCCTCAGACACTTACTGGCTGTGTGACCCTGGGCAAATCAATTAACCCTGTTTGCCTCAGTTTCCTCATCTGTAAAATGGGCTGGAGAAGGAAATGGGAAACCACTAGAGTAGCTTTGCCAAGAAAACCCCAAATGAACTCACGGAGTCAGATAACTGAAATGAATGAAAAACAACATCACATACATATATGTATATATATATGCCATATATACTACACCTATCTATACACATATAATATATATAAATCTAGATCTAGATATATAGACATATTTCTTGCTAGCTTTTGGCTGGGGATCACCGATCTGGGAGGCAATTCCTTGAGCTGGGAGTTGAGAGACCTGGTGTCTCATCTTGATACCATTCTGAATTTATCATATGGCCTACAGCAAATCAATTAGCCTTTCTGTCAGTTTCTTCATGCACAAACCCAAAATGCTAATGCCTGCTAAGAGCCTTACAGCATAAATAAGACAGTTAAAAAAAAACAACAACTCAAAACTTTGAACACCTCAGCTGGAAAGATGTTCTGTTACAGGAATCTTGCATGCAGGTAGTTTCAAGATGACTGGGGAGAACTGGAGAATTTCATCAGCCATGTCTCCCAGTGAACAGATTCTATTTTTATTTTCTGGAGAACATGATAAGATTTAACAATAGGCTTGGAACAGACTGGCCCTAGGGAGAAAAATGATTATTTAGCATTGTAAACGACTTCTTCTGGACCCACTAATGATAAACAAATGTTATTTTAGGAGAGGACAACAGAGAACCTAAAAGAGGCAAAATGTTGAACTTTGTAGAATAATCAAGATGTTTCCAGTAGGGGAAGCAGAATACTGAGGCTCAAGGGTGAAACTTGACATTCTTTACTTTTAATTTGCCTCTCTCTCTCTCTCTCTCCATATATATACATATATACATATACACACATATTCCCTCCAGTAGGATATAAGCTTCTTGTGCAAAGTAACAGTTTCATTTTCATCATTTAATCAGCATTTATTAAATACCTACTGTGTGGCAAATGCCAAGGATACAAGTACAAGGTTAAATGATTCTTACTCTAGAGCATCTTGTATGCATTTTTGTATCCTCAGCATCCAGCATTGTGCATTCCTTATAATAGGCACTTAATAAATGCATAGTCAGCTAGGTGGTTCAGTGGATGGAGTTCTAGGCCTGGAATCAGGAAGACCTGAGTTCAAATTCAGCCTCAGGTACTTACTAGCTATATGAACCTGGGCAAGTCATTTAACACTGTTTGCCTCAGTTTCCACATCTGTAAAATGAACTGGAAAAGAAAATGGCAAACCTCTCCAGTATGTTTGCCAAGAAAATCCCAAATGGGTTCATGAAGAGACAGACACAACTGAACTGAACAACAATAACAATAAATATGTGCTGAATTGCATAATTTGACAGGGCAAGAGGTGTAGTTGTATTCAACAGCAGAAGGACAAGTGAAATAGTGTCAGCACTTCCAACTCAACCTCCTTGAGACCATCTTTTCAGTTTTATATTCAATAAATCAATAAACATTTATCAAGCTTCTACTATGTTCCAAGAACTATGATGAGCATTGGGGATACAAAGAGAGAAAAAAGATAGTCCTTGCCTTCAAGGAACTTATAATCTAATGGGAGAGACAACATGCAAATATATACAAAGCAAGTTATATGCAATATATAATTAAAAGAGAAAAAAGCACTAGAATTAAGAAGGTTAGGGAAGGCTCCTCTATGATATGATAAATGCTTAGCAAATTCTGACAACCCTGAGGTGTAGGTGAAATTATTATTGCCATTTTACTGATGAGGAAACTGAGGCTGAGGGGCTTGCCTGAAATCTATAGCTTGTAAATATCTGAGGTAGGATTTGCATTCAGGTCTCCTTGACTCCAAGTCTAACCCTCTTAACCACCATGCTGCCTAGCTGCCTTAACATACTGATGATGTGACCCTGAGAAGATCACTTTGCCACTCAGTAGCTCTCAGTTCAATTTTATGGAGCTGTTCTTCAAGGAAGAAGGAAGTTATTTTCTTATCATGCAGTTCTTTATATTTTGGCAGGTGGATGGATTAGGGAAATAAAACAAGGGAACATGGGACATTCCAGCAATCCAGGCTTGAAATCATGAGAGACTTGAAAGCTATAGTGGTCACCAATCTTTGACCTGGGTTACAGACAAAACACATTTTGGACATAGATGCTGCTTTCTAAAGAAATATATACAACCACTCTTTGCTATAGCTTAAAGTGTCTGTATACTGAGACCAATCGAATGCCTCTTTATACTTGGGTCTCTTGTATTTTGTTACAATTCAACATAAAAGCACCTCACAAAATTGGTTGGGCACCATCTTTCTCTCAGGAGCTAGTTTTACTGGAAAGTCACTTGCTTTAGAATACCTCAATGAAGTCATAAATTATATAATACTTGTTTATTATTTTCAATACTTTGTTTTAAAATAATAATTCCACTAGAATTTCTTATCCCACTATTTTCAAGGCACTATTCTAAGTTTTGAAGATGCAAGGATGAAAAATCAGGCAGTCTCTGTCTTTCATTTTTATGGTGGTGGTGATGGTGGATGATTGGATAAAACATGTAAAGAAATAAATATGAAACTAGACAGAATATTCTGATTGCAAATTAGAGGCCCAAGTAAAATTTTCAGTCAATCAATAAACATTACTTAAGTACCTGCTATGTGTCAGGCACTGTACTAAGTGCTAAGGATACTAAAAGAAGCAAAAGGCAGTCTTTGTCCTCAAGGAACTCCCAGTCTAATGGGGGAGAAAACATGAAAATAACTAAGCACAAAAAAAGCTATATACAGGATCAATTGTAGATAATCAATAGAAGGAACTCACTAGCATTTGGGGGATCAGGAAAGGCTTTTCATAGAAGATGGGATTTCACCTGGGATTTGAAGGAAGCCAGGAGGCAGAGATGAGTAAGAAGAATATTCCATATATGGGGAACAACCCAGAAAATGCCCAAAGTGTGAAAATGGAGTGTCTTGTTCAAGGAATAAGGAGACCACTGTGACTGAATCACAGAGTAAGGGGGAGGGGAGCAAAGTGCAAGAAGACTAAAAAGGTAGGAGGCGGCCAGGTTGTGAAGGACTTTGATAGCATTTTGTATTTGATCCTAGAGGTGATAGGGAACCACTGGAGTTTATTGAATAGGTGAGTGACATAATCACTTCTGTACTTTAGAAAGATAAATTTGATAGCTGAATGGAAGGTGGGGAGAAACCTGAGGCAGGAAGACCAGCAAGCCAACCATTTCAATATCCAGGTATGAAGTGATAAGAGCTTTGCTTTGGAATGTTGGCAGTGTCAGAAAAAAGAAGGGAGTATACACGAAAGATGTCATGAAGATTAAAATCAATGGTATTTGACAACAGATTGGGTATAGGGTGGGGACAGAGAAGAAGGAGTCAAGGATGACACATAGTTTGCTGATACTGGGTGACTGGGATGATGGTGGTACCCTCAATGGTAATAGGGGAATTCAGAAGGAAGGATAGTTCAAGAGGAAAGATGTTGAGTTCAGTTTTGCACATTCTGAGTTGAAGATGTGAATGGAACATTCAGCTGAAGATATCTAATAGGCAGTTGAAGATACAAATCTAGAGTTTAGGAGAGAGGTTGGGGCTGGATAAGTAGATCTAAGAATTCTCACCACCGAGATGATTGAAATCATGGGACCTGATGAGATCACCGAGTGAAATAGTCTAGAGCAAGAAGGGAAGAACCCTCAGGGGATACTAAGTTAGTATGACCTGGTTGAAGATCCAGAAAAGATAACTGAGAAAGAGTGGTCAGCAGATAGGAGAACTAGGATAGAGTAGTGAAATGGAAACCTAGAGAGAATAGGGTTTCAAGGAGAAGGAAAGGTTTGACAGTGTCAAAGGCTGTAGAAAGGTCAAGGAAGAGGCCGACTGAAAAAAGGCCATTGGATTTGGCCAATTGGAGTGGCTAGCTCACTACCCACCATGCAATGCTTGCTCGCTTGTTCAAATAGTGATAGGAAATACTACAGTTTCCTGGACTAGAATGAGAGAAAAGTTTAAATCTAGAATTTTCAATAGGCAAAGAATGAATACTAGAAAGAGAGTTTTCAAAAGAATAGAATCAATGTGAAGCAGAGAAGCCAATTATATGAGAACATGGAAATGAAAAAAGGCCATTGGATTTGGCAATTAAGAGATCACTGGTAACTTTGGAGAGAGTAGTTCCGATTGAGCAATGATGTCAGAAGCCAGCTGTAGAATTAAAAATAGAGTGATGGGAAAGAAAGTAGAGGCAACTATTATAGAAAGCCTTTCCAAGGAGGTTAGCTACAAAAGAGAGAAGGGTTATATGACCATAGCTAGAGGGAGTGGATGGATCATGATAATGTAGATTGGTTTGGGAAGAACATACAGTGTCAGAAACTCAAATGAAATGGCAGAAGCTAAGACATGGCAATAAAATGATACCAGAAAGTTAGTGGGAGAATCAGGCACTCTACTCTTGTAGCTTGGAGCTCAGGGGTTGGGAGCTAGGTTTTGTTTAATACCTTGACAAGTAAAACTCATACAGGAATATTAAGAAGAGTCAAAGAGGATGTTATCCAATGCCTAAAGCTCAAAATCAGAAACAGAGAATTAAAGATGGACATGAAATGAAGAAAGGCAGAGGCTTAGGACAGTGCCTGGCTCATAGTAGGCACTTAATAATTGTTTATTGTTTGATTGATTAGATGTACACAGTGCAATTTTGCTCATTCATACTTAACATAGAATTTAGATAATTCTGACAGGCTCAAGCTAACCTTTCTTCCATAGACTATAACAAGCTGTTGTATAATAAGATAATAAGAGCAAAATAATTGTGTAAAATGTAAAGAGAATAATGATCTCCTTAAAAGAACACACTTTTCTGATATTTTAAAATTATCCTTTATTATATTTTTATTGCAATTATAAAATAAACAGAAATTGTTTTCTGTTATGATATCTACATTATAAATCACTCATATTCCTTTGAGTGACTTGCTCAGGGTCACACAGCTAGTAAATATCTGTGGCTGGATTTGAACTCAGGAAGATCAATCTTTTGCACTCTAGGCCCTTTGCCTATCCACTGGGCCATCTAGCTGCCCTGGGCAAAATTTAGCTGTATACATTTAGATCATGACAGGGAAAGGGGACTAGACTTGTGATTTTTCTAGTAGAGGGAAATCCTGGATGAGGAAAACCCTTCTAGCAATGTAGATCATCACTTTTTCCGCAACTGAAAGTTTTAAAGAGTTGGCTGGAGTCCTAAGAGGTTAAGTGACTCACCCAGGATCACATAGGCCTTATGTATCAGAGGTGGGATTTTATCTATTATGCCACACTGCCTCTATGTACAGATAGTAGGAAATAAAAACATCATCTACTCCAACCTCTGCATCTTTTTTAAAAAATTTAATTAATTTTATTATGAACTTAAGAAAGAAAACAAGCATTTCCATAACATAGTAGAATAGAAAAAGATAATTATATATGAAACTGCAAATCTATTACATACAGCTTGCTATTCCTTTTAAATATATAATAAAATTATCATGTAACTTTCTTTTTTATTTTTCCTTTTTTCTTTCCCTTCTCCACTCCTATTCTACAGGTGGCTACATTAAGCACAAATATGTATGTGTATGTGAATGTGAGTGTGTGTGTGCATGTGTGTGTGTGTGTGTTTGTAAAATCATTCTATACATACTTCTATTTATTAGTTCTTTTTCTGGATGCGAATAGCTACTTCCTTCTTTGTAGTTAATTAGGGTATTTATAATAGTCAAAATGACTTATTCACTCAAAGTTGTTCTTAAAACAATATTGTTGTTATTGTATACAATGTTCTCTTGGTTCTGTTCCATTCAATTCTTCATTATTTTGTGCAAGTCTATCCATGTCTTCCTAAGATCATTGGGCTCATCATTTCCCATAGCATGATAGCATTTTATCATGAGGAAACTGGGCTCAGAGACTTTAAATGCCTAGGCCAAAGTCACCAAATGACTCAGTTAGAGAGAGATTAGATTAGAACCTTGGTCTCCTGTCTCTGTATTCGGGATTTCCTTTACTGTATTGCACTGTCTTGAGAATGATAGAACTGTGTTTCTTTAAAGTTCTCCATTTCAAATACTGCTTTGCCATAAGATGTGATAAATGTGAAGGATTTAGAGTCACAAGGAAATACCCTGTGAAATAATGAAGAATGAAGAAAAGGGTTACAAAGAAAAAGATGCACCAGGAAAACAACAATACAAATGGAACCCACCAGGAGAGGCTATCAAACTTTGATTAATTACAAGGGTCAGGGTCAATACTATGTTATCAAAATTAAAGGACTTTCTGGTTTTTTTTTTCTGTTTCCTTTCTGTTAACACACAATGGACTTTTTGTGAAATATACCTTGCAAGAGGGTTTGTTTGGGTCATAGGCTCATAAACCTAGAAACTGGAAGAGACCTCAAAGATCACCTAGTCAAACTCACTAATTTTAGAAATTGTAAGTTCAAAATCCGAGCTAGAAGGAACCTCAGAAGCCATCCAGGCCAGCCCCTTGATTTTACAGATGAGAAAACTGAGTCCCAGAAAGATGGAATAAATTGTCACATCATTAGTAAAAATTAGAGGTGGGATTTCAACACAGGTCCTCTGTGTTCTGGACTTTAGAGCTAGTGGTCTTTCTGTTGGTGTTTGATGGGAAGGGTCTGTTGTAGCAAAACCTGCAGTGAGCTGGAGTTAGTTGGGACCAGGCTGATTGCTAAATTTTCAGTGTGAGCATTTACACTTTGAAAATCAGCAACTTCTATAAATTAGGGCTTGAGTAATTGTTTTATTGATTGTATAGACTTAAGAAAGTGATGGAGAAAATATTAATAATACAGAATAAAGGTAAAAGTATGTCCTTTTCTGACAGCCAATTGTTAAACATTTGTCAGCACACTCCCTGGAAAATAAATCAATAAATTTAAGGCAAAAGCTTTTCTGTAATTAAGAATATTGTTAACTAGTGGACTGGAAAAGAAATATTTTATGAGGTCAGTGGGTTGTGAGAACAGAGGAAGCCTGGGTACTAACTTGTGGTAGTGAACTCTAATTTCAATTGTTCAGTGAAAGGGATATTGTTAGAATTTGCTATCACTTAACTGTTCTTTCATTAGGAGAAGAAGAAGAAGAAAAGAAGAAGAGAAGGAGGAGGAGGAGAAGAAGGAGGAGGAGAAAAAAGGAGGAAAGAAGAAAAGGGGAAAGAGAAAAGAGAAAAAGAGAGAGAAGATGAGGGAAAGAAAAGGAGAGACGAGAGAAAAAGAGAAAGAAAAAGAGAGAGAAGATGAGGGAAAGAAAAGGAGGGAGGAGAGAAAAAGAGAAAGAAAAAGGAAGGAGAAAAAAGAGAGAGAAAAGGAGAGAGGGGAGGAGGAGGGGAGGGAGAGCAAAAAGGAGAGGAGTGGAGGGGAGGGAAAGGAGCAGGGGATAGGGAGAAGGACAGGTAAAGTGTGCTAGAGTTGGGATTTGATACATTCATAAACTTTGAAAATCTAGGTTTATGTCTTCTGGGAAACATAGGGGCACTGGGCTATGTTCTGAATACTAAATGCCACTAACTGGAAAATCACTTAACCTCTCTATGCAGCAGCTACTTCATTTGAAGATGGAAATATTAATGCCTGCCTTACCATTCCCCTCAGTGTTATTATAAGGATAAAATGAGATAGTAAATCAAGCTGCTTTTGAAAAAATTATTGATATCTTTTGTTTATATATATATACAAAAAAAGTGTTTCTTATATCCAAAAGTATTCCTGTTCCATTCCCTGCCATAGTACCATGCAAAGAATAAAAAGGAGTGGGGGAAAAAGCAGTTCAGCAATACTAAGCAACATATCAATCAACACTGACAGTATATATAATGTTCCATGCCTGTAGTACCCCACCTCTGAATAAAAAAGAGAGCAATACATTTCCTCATTTTTCTTTGGGGTAAAGCTTGGTTATTATAATTATACAGCATTGTTTTGTTGCTGTTCCCACCTAATTGTAGTTACCCCGTATATTGTTTTCCTGTTTCTGCTTACTTTACTTGGCATCATATGTCTTCCATGTTTTTCCTGTATTCTTCCTATTCCCTGTTCCTCACTGTTCACATTGATGTTCCACAATGTGTTTAGCCACTCCCTAGTTGACATACATCAAATTTGGTTATAGCTCTTTGCCACTAGAAAAAGTGCTACTATCAATATTTTAGGTTTATTTGGAACTGTTCTTTGTACTTTTGACCTCCTTGGGGTATTTGCCTAGCAATGGGTTCTCTGACTTTTTAAAAAGTTATAACTATAAAGATGTGTGGTGACATAAGCATCTTTAGGTTTTCCTGTATCTTTTACATTCTACTGTTTTTCAAAACATTATATTTCAGGGGCAGCTAGGAGGTGTAGTAACTAGAGCACTGGTCTTGGAGTCAGGAGGTCCTGAGTTCAAATCTGGTCTCAGACAAGACACTTGACACTTACTAGCTGTGTGACCCTGGGCAAGTCACTTAACCCCAATTGCCCTGCCAAAAGAAAGGAAAAAAATTTCTTTAGGCCTATTAGTTAATAATTTTATCTCTCAAATTAATTATTATTCCTCAAAGGCAGAGGATGTATAAGGACTAGAGCTAGGGGAAGGGTTGCAGATCACTTACTTCTAACATTCCCCCACCATCCCCTACTGAGAACCCTGATGTCTGAAGGAAATTAAATGACTTAACCAAAATGACATAAATAGGTAGTTATGGAGTGGTTCTTACTAGAACCCAGGTTTCCTAACTTATAATTCAGTGCTATTTCTGCTACACCATCCTGTTTCTCCCTTCAGGCTGCATATGCATCAGGCAGGCTGCTCAAATGTACTGCAGCTTCATTCACTGGCATTCAGAAATATTGCATTCAAGACTGGACACCTTATTATCCTAGGGTGGGGGGTGAGGCTGGGGGAGCCAACACACAGGACATCCTGGAAGGAGTTCAGAGGAGACTGACAAGAATAATTAAGGGGCAGAAGGAGATGATTTATGAGGAGAGAGCAAAAGCATTTGATAATGCACAGTGTAGTTTGGTTAAATGATGACTGACCAGGAATGTTGACAAACAGTTGATAGGTATAAATGCCAACAAGAAAGGAAAATTATTCATCATGGCATGTGTGGAAGTATAGTAGTGCATTTCTAACTTAGAAACAGCATCACTCTCCCCAAATACTGGCATCCTTAACAAAAGTTTTACAATACCGGGGTTTCCTAATAAGAAATAGGAAATGTTGTTGATGAATGCTCCCTAGTCAATTAATTAGCATATTAAGAAATACTGAAATTGAATATTTTCATTGCCAAAATGACAAAGTGAGGAGAGTAATAATGCATTTTCTGATATCCATACATAAAATAGTATATTAGGAAACACTGAAATTGAATATTTTCATTGACAAAAAGTACAAAGGAGGGAGGGGAAGAGTGCATTTTTTGATATCCATACATTAAATAGTATTATAAGAAATACTGAAATTGAACATTTTAATTGCCAAAAAGGACAAAGGGGCCAGGTGATGATGTACTTTCTGGTATCCATGCATTAATTTCATCGTATTTGTTTCAGGGGCTGCTGTTGTAAATTGTGATAATTCACAGTGAGGGTGCTCATGGATGGGATAGATTTTACAGTGCATCTCAGGATAATGGGCTAAAATGAAGAAAAGGAAAAAAACAGTTTTAACAAAAAATGATTTTTCCTGTGAGTAAAATCTACTGAATTGTGAAATCTGCCAAGGGAAGTAATTAAGCTTAAATTTTTTTAAGGTTAAATGAGAACCTAACAGGGATGAGGCAAGCTTCCTGAGTGTAGACAGTTTCTGCAGCTCTGACATTTCTCCAAAGATGCCAGACCAAAGCCTCCTTCAAATTGAAGAATTCCATCAGGATTATTTTTTAGCATTTCTGCCAAGAAACCAGGGTACTATCCCATAGGATGCCAAGTCAAGGGGAAATGAAGAAGTAGGGAATTTGTAGCAAGAAATTGACTTGCCCAAGTTTTGGAGGGCACTGTGGAAAGACTCATTGATCGTCTGGGTGGATAGAGGATAAGTGGGAAAGTAGTGCTTAGGGGCACGTCTTAAAGGGTTTGATCAGCTTTAAAAAAATGAAATGTATGGGTTATAGGTTAGTAGAAAGGATTGCTCCCTACCTCATAGGGCTGTTGTGAGAAAAGCATTTTGTAAACTATAAAGAAAATAACATTAGATGCAAACACTTTCACTTTGATATTTTATCTATGAACTCATCAATGTGAATACAGTTATTGCTTCCACATCACTGGAGTTAGTGGTGTGTGCTTAGGCCCCCGTACCCCAATGTGATTTGGAAAATCTGCATAATTTTTTGGTCCTCCCTTCGAACCAGAGAAGAAATCTGAATTATTATGGTATTCAAAGATAAAATATGTTGATATTATGCAATACTATAAATATATTTTATGCATTTCTGAGTTTCCAAACTTTTTCTGGGCTGTCTGCAGCTTCTGCAAAACTCCCCTCCCCCAATTCCCATTTAATTTCTTATACTGGCACATGATATATCATAACCGTGATGGGGAAAGTCACAATGTGGAAGGGATAATTGTATTCCCTCGATGGCCCACTTTGCAACTCATTCATACTGTCCCACCTTATGTGACCTTTCCATGTTCTACCGTAAAAGCTCTGCAGAGAGTCTTGTGGGTCTGGGTCTTCCTATAGATCTCTCAACACTGTCTGGTCACCACTGGAGTATTCTCACTATCCTTAGTTTATCCCTCAATCTCAATATATAACCAAAGCATCTTTTTCAATCATATATGTCTCTCATAATATCATTTATGCCACTTTTCTCTGAAGTTCTTGGTTGGTAATGTGTCACTGCTTCCTCAAAGTCACCATTCACTTTTATGTTATCCTTGCTGTGATCCTCATCTTCTTTGGAGATTGGGACATTCCATTACTTGAAACCACATGACACCACCGAAGCATATGGTTTAAAAGAAATGCCTTTTTTTCCAGGAAGAAATTAGGGATCATTAAAATCATAGCACAATTTCACAAAGGCAATCTAGCCCACTTTCCTCCCATTCAATTTTGGATTGTTAATTGATGATGCACAGTATCATGTCCAAGATATATATATATATATAGTGATGGGCCAACTCTCTGAGTGGTCCTCTTATGATAATCTGCATACTAGAAATTCTTCATGTACCTGGTTTTCCCAGTGTGGATAGTTAGGCTGAATTCTTTTCAGTAACTATTAATCTCCTTTAGGAGGCTTTGTAATTTTCTAAGCCTTGATATAATCAGCATAATAGTAATCACAAACAGGAATATCTGGTGGACCTCACCATTGATACGAAATGTCTCTTTCATTCAGATTCTGCACTGGATAGCCTCTATGATGGTGGCAAGCATTCTTGGTGAAGGTCCTCAGTGTCCACCATAATTATGCAGAAATGCCACTAAAGGAAACAAACCATAAGGTATCTTATAAATATGTACTTTTTTTTTTACTGCTGATTTTATTTTCTTTCTTAACCTTGTGCTTATGGGGAAAGGACACAAAAACTATCAGTATGGATTCTAACGTCATGGTGTTTATACCCACAACTACCCACAACTATCTCAAAACCACTTGCCATACTTACATTCTACAGACCTCCCTCTTCAATTTTTGCCAGAAGTACTTTTCTCCCTTAACATTTAGATTCATTCATAGTTTAATCAAAACGGAAACATTACTGATTCATTTTACCATGCCTATAGCAAGATGTTATGGGCTACTTCTCATTCCTAAAACCCAATCACATATATTTAAGAATAATTAGCTTGGAAGTGTCATGTAACAGTGAAGTGCCAACACATTAAAGTTGATTTTCAATAAAGCTTGGTGATAACAGTGATGTGGACTGAGGGCTGGCCTCGCACTTGGAATGACAGGGTCCAGGTCTAGCCTCTGACACATTATAACATGATCATAGGCATACCACTTAAATTCTTAGGGTCATAGGCAATTCTTTTGGGTGACGTTATAGATGAGTGGGCCATACAAATTGGATCAAGGTAGTTTCTGCACTAGGATTCCTCAGATTTATGAAATATCAGATCTGAACCCTTCCCCTTCAAAAAACAAACAAACCCCACCATATAGGAAGAACTTTATAATTACAAAGTAGTTTATATACATTATCTTATCCTCACCACAGGTAGGTGTTGCAGGCATCATGATTTCCATTGTATAACAAGTACAGAAAGGTTGTAATATGTTCAAGGTCATATAACTATAGTAAGTGCAAGACCCTGGACTCAAGCTCCTGTCTTCAGGACAGTCTAAGTCTTTTTATGACCTACAATAAGGTGAACCCTGACTTAAAGACATGAGTATTCAGGAAAGTGCCTGTAAGTTCATGTAGAAACGACCCTGCCCCTAACCCTTTGAAATATGATTTCTCAACACTATACATAGAATATTTACTTATTCTTTACAGGTTAGGATTGCCCTGAATCTCTACAATGCACTTAAAGAGAAGGTTATATAAGGAAAACTAGCATTTTTTTTTCGTTCTTTCACCAAATATTTATTAAGCTAATACAGAGTGCCGAGCATGGTGCTTCATACTGGAAGGGATACAAAGTTTACATAAGACCTTGATTTCATGGGCTTTACATGCATCTTTGCAGGAACTATGGTTTCCAAGGAATCTGTGATCAGAAAGCAAAGTTTCATGGGATAGTAATTACTGTATTGATAGTTATCATTAATTATAGGAATATCCTGATCCTTGTTGTTTTAGGAGGCAACGTATTACAGCAAAAAGAATATTGGTTAGGGAACCAGGAAGTCTGGGTACTAATCTTGTCTCTGTAGCTAATGCTGTATGAACCTGGGCAAATTATATCTTCTCTGGGCTTCAGTTTTCTTATCTGTAGTAGGAAAAGGTTGTACTTTTTGTTGTTATTCAGTCACTCAGTCATGTCTGACTCTTCAGGACCCTGTGGTTCATATTGTCCACGGGGTTCTCTTGGCAAGGATTCTGGAGAGGTTTGCCATCTCCTTCTCCAAGTGGATTATGGCAAACAGTGGTTAAGTTGCTTGCCCAGGGTCACAGAGCTAGTAAGTATTTCAACTCAGGTCTTCCTGACTCCAGGCCCAGTGCTCTAGCCACTGAGCCATCTAGCTGTCCTTGGCATAATTGTAGGGATCTGTAGCAGGACAAGGTTGCACTAGATAATCTCTAAGGACATTCCACCTCTAAAATTTTTGACTTTATGTTGGACTTGGAGTCAGACACCAGCGTGTGATCCCTGGCTCTTCTATTAGTACCCATGTGACCATAGGTAAGTCACTTCATATCTCTGGGTCTCAGATTCCTTATTTGTAAGGTGAAGGACTTAAACCAAGTGATATCTAATGTCTTTTCCAGCTCTAAATTCTGTGATCCCATTAATATAGCTAATGCACATTTTCCTTTTGTTTAAAAATATGTATAGGGAGAGCAAGGAATAGTTTATCCATCAGATTTATGGAGAACAGAAGAATTCATGACCAAACAGGAGATAGAGAACAATATGAAATGTAAGATGGATAATTTTGATTACATTAAATTGAAAAGTTTTTGCACAAACAAAGCCAATGCAACCAAGATTAGTAGGAAAGTAGAAAATTGGGAAAGAATTTTTACTACCAGTATCTCTGATAAGGGCCTCATTTCTAAAATATATAGAAAATTAAGCCAAATTTATAAGAATACAAGTCATCCCCCAATTGATAAATGGTCAAATGATATGAACAGGCAGTTCTCAGATGAAGAAATTAAAGCCATCTATAGTCATATGACTATACTCTATTAGTGCTCTAAATCACTATTCATTAGAGAAATGCAAATCAAAACAACTCTGAGGTACCACATCACACCTCTCAGATTGGCCAACATGACAAAATAGGAAAATGATAAATGTTGGAGAAGATGTGGGAAAATTGGAACACTAATGCATTGTTGGTGGAGTTGCGAAATGATCCAACCATTTTGGAGAGCAATTTGGAACTATGCCCAAATGGCTATAAAAATGTGCATACCCTTTGGCCCAGCAATAGCACTTCTAGGGCTGTACCCCAAACAGATCATACAAATGGGAAAAGGATCCACATGGTCAAAAATATTTATATCAGCTCTTATTGTGGTGGCAAAGAATTGGAAATTGAGAGGATGCCCATCAATTGGGGAGTGGCTGAACAAGTTGTAGTATATGAATGTAATGGAATACTATTGTGCTATAAGAAATGATGAGCAGGGGGACTCCAGAAAAACCTGGAAAGACTTGTATGGTCTGATGCTAAGTGAAGTGAGCAGAACTAGGAGAATGTTGTACACAGCAACAGCCAAGTTGTGTGATGACTAATATCGATAGACTTAGCCCTTCTTAGCAATGCAAGGATCTAAGACATCTCCAAAGGCCTCATGATGGAAAATGCTATCCACATCCAAAGAAAGAATTATGGAGTTTGAATGCAGATCAAAGCATACTATTTACTTTTTTTTTCTTCTGTTTTGTTTTGTTTCCTCTTTCTGATGGTTCCTGTATTGGTTCTAATTCTTCCTTACAACATGACTAATGTGGAAATATGTTTAATAGGAATGTATGTGTATAGCCTATATCAGATGGTGCGCTCTCTTGGGGAGGCGGGGGAGGGAGAGGGAGAAAAATTTAAAATTCAAAAGCTTATGGAAGTGATTGTTGATAGATCAAAACAAATTAATAAAAAATAAAAACATGTATACACAGATATACACACAACAAAACCAAGCTTAAAATATCTACTCTTTTTGACCTAGTCACCATATACAACAAAATATTTATAGCACTTTTTGTGATGGCAAACAACTGGAAACAAAGTGAACATTCATTGATAGTGGAATGACAAAATAAATTGTGGTACATGAATAGAATGGAATATGATTGTACCCTAAGAAATGATGAATATGATGAAAAACACTGATGCGTGGAAAAAATCTATGTGAACTCATTCAGAGAGAAACTGAGCCAACATAACACTATACACAATGACTACAACAATATAAATGGAAAGAAAAACCACAAATTAAAAGTTAATATTGCAAAATTTCAAAAATAAATATGACTCCAAAGAAGAGATATAAGAAGACACCTTACCACCTTCTTTCTATCCCCAGAGGTTGCAGGTTCTTGAATACTAGTATAGTATATTTCACTTCTTTTTAGACTTTTGTGATGTATTGACCAGCATTACTGATTTTTCTATTCTTTTTCTCTTTTTTTGTCTTTAAAAATATTATTTATTATCTGGCATGGCTCTCTGAGAGGGGAAAAAGAGGCAAAATTTTGGTGATAAAAAAGTGAATGGCATCAATAAAAATGTATTTCAAAAAAATTTAGATTTCTAATGACATTGGATTTTTGGAAGAAAATAAAGGTAATTTTCTTTCATGGCCTGGATGTGAACCATTTCTCCAAGTTTCTCATTTCTTAAAATGTTAATCATAAAGTCAATCAATTGTCTTAAGTAGATAATTTAGAACAAAGTATACTCACTGGCTTGAAGAGTTTGTTCAACACCCTAAACAGCTGGGTCATATCCTTACTTTTCTCCAGGCCTTTTGGGCAAATCATTCTTTCTCCCTTTGCCTTATTTTATCACTGTATAAAAAAAACAACGATCACTGTTCCATCATGTGAAAATAATTTAGCATCTACCACATTCTTATTTCAAGGTAAAGCTGTTATGGAACTACAAGCAGTAGGAAGATATTGAGAAGGCAGGCACATGCTTTTTTATCTTGGGTTTTCATTTTCTCCTATGTTCTGTCATTTCCATACCAAAATTCTTTTAGTGGTAATTGGGTAGATTGATGAATAGAAGCAGTTCACACACCCTCCAGTTAAAGTCTTGAACTTATAAGCAAGGGAAGAGATTAGCAATTTTCCAGACTTAATTTCATGACATTTAGGACAAAGCCCAGGGCATTCTTACTTTGCAGTTATCTTCTCCTGAGATACGTGGACTCCTGAGTATTATATTCAGCATTCATTATATGAGGGCTTTGTCAGTTTTATGTACGTTCCCTGAGCCCTGTAAAAATAAATACATTAAAAAAATAGGCAAACAGGAGATAAAACCTTACCTAGAAGACTCATAAAAAATGTAGCTCATGAATACCTGTTCCTATGCATCAATGATCTCCAATCCATTTCACATAACACAATTAACTATCAAAAGGAAATCGAGTTGTTGCCACTATAGTGGCCACATCTTACAAAGAGAAATTTCTACCTGAAAAACATCTTGCCAGTTTATTAATAACACACACACACATTTCTATAATTGCATAGGTTACCAAGAGCTTCCTTCAGCATGACCCTGTATTCAAGAATGTAAATAGGATTACAAGATCATTGGATCCTCTAATGAGAGGGAGGGACTTCAGAGGTCATCTAATCCAATCCTTACCAGACCTAGAGACCCTTCTGCAACACTCCCAACAAAGGTTTATCCAACTTTCCCTGAAGGCCTCCAGTGAGGGTAGGAGTTAGGGGGAGAAAGGATAACTCCCTACCTCTTGCGGCAGCTCATTCGACTTTCAAAAAACCCATTTTACAACTGTGCCTAGAATAAACACCTCTCTCTGAATATAATTATTTGAGATAAAGACATTTTCCAGATTTGGGATGGCTCATTTATGGATTGGCATCACCCTATTTGCTTCATAACCCAAATGTCTCTCTTTAAGCAAATGGCTCTTTAAAAATATGTCTACCTGTTCTAAAAATATAGTTATTGGAAACCAGACATGTACCATAAACCAAACATATTTTCTTAGTTTTTATTCTTGATGTTTTCTATTATTACAGGGACTCTGGGATTGCCTCTTGAGTGACAGAACAAATGAGACCAAAGGGAGAACACTCAGTGGCTTCTCAAATATTGCAGTCTTTCCCAGCTGAAATTGATATATATATATATTTTTTATTGTTAAGCCTCTGTAAACAAATTCACTGGGTTAACAGCTCAACTGACATTTACTGAAATTAATCTTTTTATGGGACAGGGATTAAGAATGAGAACAGCTATATTATTCAAAGCATGAAGTAGATTCCCTGGGTGTTTTAGAAAATGGACAGAATGAAACAGAACCCAAAAACATTATTTCTTGATACTATTGGCCTTAAAAAGAGCACAGTTCAGTAACCTTTGAGAAATAGGGTGTCCAGATCCTCTCTCCTGATTTCCTTTAATGGGAGAGACTCGACACAGGTGGTCTACTACAACAAGTAAGGGTTTCCAGGATGAACCCTGAGCTTAAAAAATACCTCCCAGGTATCTCAACAAATTAGGAACTTATTTGGATTTGTCAATTCCTCTAACTTTGTTTATGAATGCTACCTTCTGTTTGTTGTCTTAGTAGACCTTTGTGTATTATAATCCACTCTCTCTTCCTCCAGGTTTCCTTGGTCCATTTGGCAATAATTTCCAAAGTATTGCCTTGCCTCAAATAATAATACAACAGTAGCTGTTGTCATTTAGTCATTTTCAGTTGTGCCCAACTCTTTGTGACCCCATTTGGGGTTTTCTTGGCAAAGATACTGGAGTGGTTTGCCATTTCCTTCTCCAGCTCATTTTACAGATGAGAAAACTGAAGCAAACAAGGGTAAGTGGCTAGGCCCAGGGTGACATAGCTAGTAAATGTCTGACTGTGGATTTGAACTCAGGTCTTCCTGACTCCAGGCCTGGTCCTCTATCCACTAGCTGCCCCTAAAACAATAGCTACTCCTCACCATTAAATTTATTAGCCATTCAAAATTTAAGAGAATGTTATTTTTTAAAAGGTAAGCTTATCTTTTAATTTCTTATATCTTCTTGAAATCATCTATTCTGGGGGAATAGGAATTTTGATTTTTAACTAGGGAGAGAAGGAAGGAGGGGAGGTAATTTTGCAAAATGGGACCTCCTTGACAGGGAAGAAAAGAGTAGGGCAATTCAGTCAGGGGAAAGCTTTGGACAGACATAAAATAAGGAACACTAATACACTAGTCAGACTGAACTGTGGGTGTGGTAAGAGGGATCAGAAAGAAGAAAGATATGAGAGAGTGATGAAGAAAAACTACTTACTTTGTAATTCTTCCTAAGACCCCAGTATCATTTTTTGTAGAACTGTAAGAAAGAAGCCCTCTCCATGTACATGAATGTAGCAAAAACCTTATATATTCTGAAGAATGAATAACAGAGGCAGCTCTCAAGAGTACCTGCTGAGAGAGCGAGGAATAGATTTTTTTGTGCCCACCTGAACAAAGAACATGGAAGCTGGTCCAACTATGAGGACTCTGTTAGAGCTCTAAGAAACATCTCCTCATCCATAATTTTTGTGTTCTAGATAGGATGGGTGAAAACAGAACTATACTTAGTTACAGATCGATGAGCCTCATTGAGGGACAGTTCTAGGCTTTTGACATATAGAGAGTGCCTTTTCAAATGACACAAGATTTCTTAGCCCTTTAGTCTTTACTTCCAAAGAACTTCTCTGTTACTTGAGATCTCTATCAAGAATTCCATATATCTTAATAATGATTCCCAAATGCCACAATTTCCAGTAACACAGGTACTGTTAAAGCAAAGGCTCTTTTTTAAATTTAATATTTTTCCCAATTACATATAAAAACAATTTTAATATTTTTTTTCAAATTTTGAGTTCTAAATTCTCTCCCTCTTAACCCCCCCACCATTGAGAAAGCAAGCAATTTGACATAAATTATAGTGTGCAGTGATGAAAAAACACATTTCCATGTAAGTCATGCTCTGAAAGAAAAAACAGGTTAAAAAACCCAAGAAAAATAAAGAAAGTTAAGAAAAAGTATCTTCTATCTGCATTCAAGGTCCATTAGTTCTTTCTCTGAAGATGGACAGCACCTTTCGTCATAAGTCCTTCAGAATTGTCTTAGATCATTGTATTGCTGAGAATAGCTAAGTTATTTACAGTTGATCATCTTATAGTATTGCTATTACTGTGTACAATGTTCTCTGGCTTCTGCCCATTTCACTTTGCATCAGTTCATATAAGTCTTTCCAGGTTTTTCTGAAATCATCCTGCTCGTCATTTCTTATAGCACAATAGTATTCCATCATAATCATATATAACAACTTGTTCAGCCATTCCCCAGTTGATGGACATCCCCTCAATTTCCAATTCTTTGCCACCACTCAAAGAGCTGCTGATAAATATTTTTGTACATGTAGGTCCTTTTATTTTGTTCGTTTGTTTTTTTAATCTCTTTGGGATACATATCTGGTAGGAATATTAAAGCAAGGGTTCTTAATCTGAGGTCCAAGAACAAGTGGTCCATAGATAGATTTCAGGGGATATGTGAATTTGAATGGGAAAAAAAATTACATCTTTATTTTTACAAACCTTTGGTTTCCTCGGTAATCCTATGCATTTTATGTTTATGTATTTAAAAACCTTATTCGAAGAAAGGGTTCATGGACTTCATCAGACTATCAAAGGTGCTCATGACACCAAAAGGGTTAATGGTCTGTGGCATATAATAGATAGATTTACAAAGCACTTTGAGCACTAAAACACTATTTACATAGCACTTTGCAAAGAACTTCACAAAAAATTATTTCATGTTGTCCTCACAACAACTGGGAGGTAGGTGCCATCATTATTCCTAGTTCACAGATAAGGAAACCAAGGCAAATAGAGGTCAAGTAACTTCCCGAGGGGCTGCATAGCTAGTAAATGCCTTGGAGATTGAATCAGAATTCAGGTCTTCCTAACTCTGGGTCCAGCCCCGTCCACTGCACTGTCTAGCTACTCCAGATGGAGGTTTAGTTCAGATAGGTCTTGATTTTACCTGTTTATTTTATATAAGGAGAAAATGAAAGAAACAAGAGAGAGATGGGAGCTAGGGTAGGGGATGGGAGAAAGGAGGCCTAAAGGACTGGGATGGCCCAAATAAGCCCTTGCAATCAGGGCTAAAGTGCCTATTAAAGCAAATTTTCTAGCTAGGGAGGTTTCACAGCTCACACTTAAAAGTCCTTGCTAATGACCTGGTAATTGTTTTAATAGCTTTTCAGTCAAGTGTGAAGTACTCTGCTGACAAATCAACAAAGTGTGAAACACTGTGAGAGCTTTATCCTTGCTTGTCTACAGTATCCTTATCCAGGCCTGTTTACATTTTTGGCTAGCTTACACAGAAAAATATTTACTCTATTCATAAAAATGGTTTCTGATACAGGGAATCAGTTCAGGATAGTTTTGTGAGAAGTCTATGAAAAGAATAAGGGTTTGAAGGGCACTGATTTTTCTAGATGTGAAGCTTCCTTCTGTACAATATTCCCCCTTCCCACTTTTTTAATATTTGCTATCTCTTCCATCTGATCTCATCAGCAATATCCTAGGATAGGTACTCTTAGTTCTGCTGGAATCCTTCCTGTGACTGGGCTACTTAAAAGGCTAACTATTTTCATTTTGAAGAAATCAAAACCAATAAGCATTTGGTAAGCATGTGCTATGGGTCAGATGCTGCTGAATGCTGAGAATACAAATATAAGTAGAAAGAAAGGCAGTGTCTGCTTTCAAAGAGCTTACATTCTTCCTGTGCCTCAGTTTTCTCATTCATAATATGAGTGTATTAGACTAGATGGTCTCAAAGGTCCTTCCAGTTCCAAATCTACCATCTGGGATAAACAGTGAATTCTCCTAGCTTCCAGATTCTCTTCTGGATCCTATTGAGTTCATTAGCACTTAAAGGATCTGTTATTTTGCATATCACATCCACTATGTCTCTCAATTTTTTGACAATCTAGAGCAGAGATGTCAAACTCATAATTCCCAGGCCTCATGTTGCCTCAATGGTTCCTAGAACCTCCCTAACCAGATTAAAATATTATTGGGAAATGGTTAACAAAACACATAAAATAACATTAAAACACAGATATAATGTTAATTTGTAGTTTCCCTAACTTTTCTAGCTAACATTGCTGGAGAGAGATTAATTTTTTCCCTCCTGCTGCCACCGTCAAGTGGGTGAGGATAGAGTCACTGATTTCTGGAGGACACAGTTGGTTATAAACATTTATAAAAGAGGCAGCAGACTAGATTTTTTTTTTTTGTGGCTAGGCAATGGGGTTAAGTGACTTGCCCAGGGTCACACAGCCAGCAGACTAGATTATTTCGAATGTTCCTTCTACCTCTAAATCTTATGATACTGTAACTACTGACACTGGTCACTCAGGCTCAAATCTACCAATCTGTCCAATGTGACAGGGAAAGGGGGAGCTGACTGTATGGAAAGGCAGATATTTTCATGTGCCTGACAAATGCCATGATTCTTAAGGGATGTAAAATTGGGACTAAGCTTAGCTAGCACAGTTCAGATAGGGTGATAGTTCAAATAGCACAGCAACAGGGTGGATCATCTGTTACTATTTCAATTCTGGTGCATGCTGTGCACGGATTCTGGAGAAACACGAGCCTTGACCCTGGATCTGCATAGACACTAACCAATAATTCTTCTCACCACAATCATGGTGGGTCTTTGAGGAGATAAAGAATAGGAACACACATTACCGCTGAAGAATAATAGACCTGAGTTGGTCTTCCTCGCACTCACTTCACTCACTTTGACCGTACCCTCAATATCACTCACTTAGAGAAGCCAGCTCTACACTGGGGCTCCTGTGAGAGGGGAAGTCAGAAGGAATTCATCTGGGACAATTCAAGTGCGAAATTTTACTTTCTAAGCATCTCCGTACTATCCTGCCTATATTCCTGTTGTCATCCTTATCTCCCTTTGCTGCAACCTTGGACTCTGATAGGTAAAGTTTATGTTTTGTTTCACAGGGAAACAGGACTCCATAACACTCCCCAGCTGTCTGCACACCATGCTACCAAGACTGTTATCATCTCCTTTCCAGCTCCCCTTTATATATTGACTTTCTTAATTAGAATGTAAGCTCCTTGAGGGCAGGTGCTGTCTTGTGTGAATTTGTATATCTAGCCCTTAACATATCATCTGACACATAGTAAGTGCTTTTCCACAAAACTCATGACCTCACACGTCTAGATACAAATAAACAAAGAAAGCATAATAGGGTACAACAGAGACTAAGAGAAGGAAGAAAATTTTACCTCATAGGTATCAATAAATTTGGTAGAACAGGATTCTGGAGAAGTATAACATATCTGAAAAGAAAAGAACTGATTAAAGGATAGGTGGAGCAGCATTCTCTGTCAACAGAAATGATGAGCTCAATGATCTCAGAAAAACATGGGTAGGGGACAGCTAGGTGGCTCAGTGGATAAAGCCCAGGCTTCGGTGTCAGGAGGACCCAATTCAAATCCAGCCTCAGACACATAGCATTTACCAGCTGTGTGACTCTGGACAAGTCACTTAATCCCAATTGCCTTGCCCCTCCAAAAAAGAGAAAAACATGGATAGACTTGCATGAAATAATGAAGTGAAATGAGCAGAACCAAGAGAACATTGTATACAGTAACAGCAATATTGCTTTAAGAACAACTTTGAGTTACTAAGTCATTTTTACTATTATAAATACCCAAATTAACTACAAAGGACACATGAAGGAAGAAGCTATCTGTATCCAGATAGAGAAATGATAAATAGAAGTATGTATAGAATGGTTTTACGCACATACACACACATATATATTCGTGTATATCTGTGTGTGTGTGTGTGTGTGTGTGTGTGTGTGTGTGTGTGTGTGTATCTAATGGTAGCCATCTGAGGGGAGAGAAGAAAAAAATGAAATAAAAAAGAAATTGTAACTTTATTATATCTTTAGAAGGAGTAGCAAATTATACATAATAGATTTGCAGTTCCATGCCAAATCACCTTTTTTTTTTCTATTCTACTATGTTTTGGAAATGTTGGTTTTATTTCTTAAGTTCAGAATAAAATTTTTTTAAAAAAGCCATGTAAAAATGAGGGAATCCAGTGATCCAAAGAAGGTAACAAGGAGATCACTTTATTGGTTAGAAGAAGAAACAAAAATCACATTTCAATGGGAGCACGCTACAGATCACATGCTAAAAGGAGGAATTGGATGAGACATTCAGGAAGCAGATCACAAACCTGGCCCAGAGGGATGATACCATTATGATTATGGCCTGGAGACAGGATACTCAATTGATTTTGAGACATCTTCTAAACTAGCCTTCTTTCTTCTGCCAAATCCAGAGCAGCTGTTAAATTCTTAACTTAATTTAATGATAATAATCCTTCAACAGCTGGAGGAAATGACCAGAAGAACTGAGGATCTGATTCTGATTAACATGAAGAAACTATTTGCTAAAGTAGAAGTGATGGGAGCCTTGGGGAAAAGTGGCCATTCCACCAGAGAAAAACTGGGCATAGACCAGACACCCATGACCTGTGGCCCAGTGTATAAAGTTCTGGGCTTACCAGGTCCAATCTTGAGGATGGCCTCCAGATCACTCTTTTTTTGATTTGTGTTGTCCTCACCAAAAGTTAACTCTGGGAAACGCTCTGAATATAACTCATGTCTAGGTCTCCTCAGATACAGGTAAAAGTCTCCTGGGCTCCTGTACAAGCACTCAAGGGAACAGTGTGATTCCCTTTTCTTTAAGAAGCTAGCACTGTCCAAGAACTCTATGACTCTTGCTAGAAGGCTAGATTACAGAATTTTTTCCTTGAAAGTTGGGATTCAGGAATTTCCACTACTTTGATGCATGATTCCCTTCTTCTGGAGCTACATAGTTGAAAGCATTGTATATTAGTGATCTCTTTTCTAGGCCTGGGTCAAAACACAGGAAGTCAAGGTCCAGGGACTTTCCTCTTGGGCCATATGGATGAGAACACATGCAATGTCCAGATAGTTTTACCCCAAGTCAGCCATTAGTGAATCCCAGGGGTGGGGGGAAGTTGGGAGGGGTAAAGGGGGGAGTACTCCCTGGGGCCCAGGTCAACTTTTAACTCTTTTGTTCTCTCCTCTGAGTTTTACTTTCTGGAGGACTTGCAGACAAAAATGATGCTTTTTATTACAGGCCAAGCTTACCCATACAGCTTGAGTGTAATTGTTTCCCTTCGATGTTAAAAACTGCCCAGGGCCATGTTCTCCTTCTCAAAGGTGAATTACAGAGCCTTCTCCATTAGATGTTTCCCAGTTCTCTCAATGAGATTGTCAACGACTATGATCACACCCTTTTTAGTGATATAAGATGAAAGGCTGACCCAAAAGTCTTGTCAGTCTGTAATCTCAAATTGACTAGGGAGCATACTTGAACAGCCCTCTGTATTATTCCTCAGTTAAATATTTACAATCCCTATAAACCAAACAGAACTGCCTTTAGGTGCATTGATCTACCTGAGAGTTGTAATTATTTATTGCTGAACAAAAGTTAACAGTCCTAAGACTGAACAGAGGGCTCAGCTGAGTCAACATTTGGAATTTTTGGTGCAAACATATGATGATGACAAGAATGACAGGACAGGCTTTACTCATACTTACTGATGTTTGGGTAAGAAACATTCTTATCTAAAGAATTGGGCTCCCAAGTTTCAGATGATGGTGAGGACACTGATAGGCACTGGCAGAAGGAAGCCCACCTACCAGCCAAAATTTCACTTCAAAACAACTCCAACAGAAACTAATGAAGGTAAATGTTCAAGCTTTCTGTCAAGGACTTTAACAAGGTGACAGAATCTTGCTGAGAAAGCTTCATGTGAGAGAGCCCAAACAAGCTAATGAGCTGATGGAAAGCTGTTCCACAAACTATGCTCAAAGGGCTATAAAACTGTGCATACCCTTTGACCCAGCAATACCACTACTTGGTCTATACCCAAAAGAGATCAAAGGAAAAAGAAAAGGACCTCTATGTACAAAAACATTTATAGTAGATCTTTTTGTGGTGGCCAAGAATTAGAAATTGAGGGGGTGCCCGTCAATTGGGGAATGCTGAACAAATTGAGGTATTTCATTGTAATGGAATACTATTGTATTCCATTATCAAATGGAATGAAATGCAGGATGATTTCAGAAAAACCTGGAAAGACATACATGAACTGATACAAAGTGAAATGAGCAGAACCAGGAGAACATCATGCACAATAACAGCAATATCATATGATAATCATCTGTGAATGGCTTAGCTATTCTCAGCAATACGATGATCTAAGACAATTCTGAAGGACTTATAATGAAAAATGCTGTCCAGCTCCAGAGAAAGAACTGATGGCATCTGAATACAGATTGAAACATACTTTTAAAAAATTGCTACAATTATTTATCTCCTTTATTTCTATAAAAGGAATTTTTGTAGTTATTTATTTGTTTTCCCACTATTTTTTAAATTTCTGGAATAAAACAAGCATTTCTCTAACATAGTACAATAAAAAAAGTTGATTGTACATGAAACTGCAAATCTATTATGCACAACTTACTATTCCTTTCAAATATACAACAAAATTATGATGTAAATTTCTTTTTTCTTTTTCCTCCCTAACCTAAAGATGGCCACCATTAGACACAAATAAGTGTATGTATGTGTATGTATGTATACACACGCAACATAAATAATATGTAAAATTATTCTATACATATTGCTATCAGTTCTTTCTCTGGATGCAGATAGTTTCTTTCTTCATATGTCCTTTATAGTTAATTTAGGAATTTATAATAGACAAAAAAACTTAATCTCTCAAAGTCATTCTAAAAACAATATTCCTGTTATTGTATATGATGTCCTCTTGGTTCTGATCATTTCACTCTTCATTATTTCATTCAAGTCTTTCCATATTTTTCTAAAATAACTTAGCTCATCATTTCTTATAGCACAGTAGTATTCCATCACAATCATATACTACAGTTCATTCAGCAATTCCCCAATTGATGGTCATCCCTGCAACTTCCAGTTCTTTGTCACCACAAAGAGAGCTGCTATAAACCTTCTGGAACAAATAGGTTCTTTTCATTTATCCCTAATCATCTTGGGAAATAGAACAAGTAGTGGTACTGCTGGGTCCAAGGGTATAGGCAGATTAATAACTCTTTGGGCATAATTCCAGATTGCCCTCCAAAATGGTTGGATCATTTCACAATTCCACCAACAGTGAATTAGGATTCCAATTTTCCCATAGTTTCTCCAACATTTGTCACTTTTCCATTCAATCATTTTAGCCAGTTTGGTTGGTATAAAATACTATCTCAAGGTTGTTTTAATCTGCATTTCTCTAATCAACAAAGATTTAAAGCAGACACTATGAATTATCCCTGAACTAGAGGGTACACTGAGCAGGAAAGGATGTATCTCTGGGTTTAGCTTTCCATAACTCTACCCCCTGTGTGTATCACAGTCCCCCTCAAGGGGAGGTAGAGTCAATAGATTTTTATGGCACATAACAGCACACAGCAGGGAACTTGCTTCTGCTCTCTCTATTAACAATTTTAATGATCAATACTTTTCTTTCTCTTTTAGCATCACTACTCTCCAACTCCACTATCTGGATGAAAAACAAGGGAAATGGTATGATTCTGAAACTGAAATATTCAGTAAACTGTTTTTGATTTTCTTTTATCACTGGTCTTTCTGGAGCCCTTTCCATATATTTGCAGGGGTATATGTGAAGAGCTAGACTTCTCTATGACCTTTCATGTTTTTGTCTTAACAAGAAGTCCTTATTTATTTTCATAAACAATGAGAAATCAAGTTTCTATAAATAAGTTAAGTAAAAATATATAGGAACAGTTTCTCAAAATGTCTTGCAATTAATTGTTCTAACACCTCTTTTGAGGGGCTCTCTCTCACCTTAGCTTAGCAAAGTGGGCGGGGTTCCCAATGGATAGTTATCATTGCTAGACTCTAGAATACCTAGTAAGTGGCTACTCCTAAAACTGTGTTTCATGAACCCTCACCAATGTGCTTCCCCTTAATAGTAAGAACAGTATCTACAAAACATTTTCCCCATCTATTTGGTGAATACCTTTCCATTAATATTCATTATCCACAGGAATGGTCATGATTGTGAGATGCACACAAAGAACACGTGTAGCCAAGGCAACTCACAACTCTGAGACTCCAGGACCTCAGTACCCCTGCTCAACCTGGTACAGTCCTCTCTGTAGCTCAATCATCAATTTTTAGGGCTGGTTCTTTCTTGAGTCCACAGATGGCTCTTTGCTAGCTTGAATTATTGCCTGTTTTCTAGAATCCATGTCTTGGTTCCCTCAATTGCACTTAACACTTTGTTGAACTGATTCCCCTGCTATGAGTTCTGCTTTTGTGGCCCTATGGCTGGATGTCATGGTCATTGACAGTGGAGAGGAAAAAATACTCCCTCACTTTCCCTTCCCTAATTTCTGGCTTCTGATTTAACTCACCCAAATGCTAAATTACCACCTGTTTCCATGGTTTACCATTTAAATCTCAAGGTGTGTGGCCTTTTTTTAAACTCAGTCAATCAAGTTTCTCCTGATTCAATGGGTGTGGGGAGGAGAGAGACAGAGAGAGAGACAGACAGACAGACAGAGGCAGACAGAGACAGAGAGAAAGAGAAAGGAGGAGGAGGAGAGAGGTGAGGGGAGGAGAAAGAGATTCACAAAGGGTAACAGGCTGTTTTCACCTTGTTAATTTATTAACACAAGATCATCTGTGATTATATCCTAGGACCAAATCAACCATCAACAGAGGTAGGTGGAAGAAATCTCCCTCATTCTATTTCAGGAACTGAAACAAAGGAATAGAGTCTATGAGCAGTTGTTTTTGGTTCTGCTGAAAATTGTTGTACTGTGACGATTACATGACTCTTTTTAAAGGCAATGGGGAAGAGTAAAAGGAGTACTTGGGGGCAGCTAGGTGGCACAGTGGATAGAGCACCGGCCCTGAAGTGAGCAGTACCTGAGTTCAAATCCGGCCTCAGACCAAATGCTTAACACTTACTAGCTGTGTGACCCTGGGCAAGTCACTTTATCCCAATTGCCTAAAAATTAAGAAAGGTAAAATGAGTACTTGACTTGAAGTCAAAAGCTGTCTGAGTTTAACACTTGTCCACAACAATGATACTTTTGTGAACCTGAGAAAGTTATTTAATCTCACCTTAATTTCAGTTCATGGTTGTTATGTATATCCAATGAGAGGATGTAGGGAAGGTGTTTTACAAACTTTGAAAGTACTCTCCAAGTATCAGCTCTTGGTTCCTTAAAGACTACTTTAGCGCAAAAGATTCTGTACCATAGAATGATCAAGTTTTTTAGGCCTGGAAAGAGTCTTTGGGATCATTAAGTCCTAGTACTCCATTTCATAGATGTGGAAAATATATTCCTGAGAGGTTGAGTGATTTGCTTTACGTGACCTAGTTAATTTCCCAGAACCTTAGTTTCTCATATTCTCCATACACTACATTGATCTCCAGAAGTCAATGTCACCTCTGATTTTAAATAAAAGTTCAGCTCCCTTCCAAGCTGCTAGGATCTTCTCTCCACTATCTGAAATAGGAACCTGTAAGAGTCTTCTCACTGAGGGGAAAGCCACCCTAGTACTTCCCGGGACAAAACAACTAATCAGATTAAAAGATGTGGAGAGTTCCAGAAACTCAGAATTTTTAATTAAAGAGGACTTTGGACTTACCTTGGTCTAGGATCAAGTTCATGTCTTAACACTGACAAACTATAACTTTAGTTAAATCTTTCGCCTTCCTATCACGTCCTTTATACTACTGTGAAATCTCTTAGTAGGAATAATACTATTTGTCTTGTGCATACATCAGGTCAAGACAGTTGTGGTATAATGGATAGAAATCTGGTCTTGGATCCAAGAAGACCAGGGTCCAGATGCTACCTTTGACATATACTGACTTTGGGCAAGTCACTCAATAGTTTAGGCAACTCTCCAAACTGCAAGTTGTATAGTCACCAACCTACATTGAAATAGCAGGACCAGTTCCTATTCCTACACAACAGGTAGACTTTTAAAAACTCATGAATGTATTCTTCACTGCTCCTCATTAGCACTTTTGATGAAAGTGGCCATTAATGCTATGAAAGGCTATGCCCCTCATTAGGAAGAAAGATTGGATTTTATGCAGAAAGACCATGCCCTTGAAAGAGAATGAGAATTTCTGGATGTAGGAATCAGTGAACTATTTTTCTCCATGCTTAAAAATAGTCATTTTGTTACTCACTGACACATTGGTAATTTTTTTTTGTTTTTGTTTTTTTGGGCAGGGAAGTTATGGGTAAGACTGGGAGAGCGCAGCATCAACAGTAGAGTGCATTAAATGAGTGTTGTATATATGATAGCCCTTCCCCCATCCTCCCAGCCTTGTAAAAAAGACAATTGGATAGAGGGGCTCATGAAACACTTTATAAGAAAGAACTTAAGAAGTGTTTCTCAGTCAAAGACTGTGAAACCCACAAGGTTCTTCCCCCCCACACTCCCTGATTTGAACATCACTGTTTAGTTCCATGGGTGGGGAGCCTATGGCCTCAAGGCCCCATGTGGCCTTCTGGGTCCTCAAGTGTGGTCACATAGGGTCTTGAGGCCAATGTTCTCCACCCTGAGTAAACTATGGGTTCTGCTATTTTGCCCCAGTGGCTGGAGCACATCCATAATTACTTCCTGCCCTTCACAGGGTCAAGCTCAGGCATAGCTTGCTCTCCAAGTGGCCAGTCTGATGAGTAGAACCAGAACGGGTTCTTTCTATCACCCAGGGCTTACCTCAAGTGACCTATCACTAGCTGACTTCTCAGTTACTAACACTCTTGATTCATTAGAGTACCTTTGGGGAGACACAACAGCAGTGTCATTCTTCTTCCTGGTGTTTGACATTTAACAGTTTAATTAAATTTTTCCTTAGGGGGCAAAGCAACCAAGACAAGCTTTCCTACTAAATAAAAATGTCACTTTAAATGCAACAAGCCTGTACTGTGATGCTATAAGCATTTCCATTTCACTCTGATATTGAAAAGGGACATGACTGAACACATGAGGCGTCACAATGTCTGATTTCCAATAAATGACACCTTACTGAACTCCTTGCCTTACTGCACCATGGTGCATTTTATTCCTTCATTATTCCAGTAAATTTCTAAAACTAGAGATTTAGAGTTGGTCACTCCTAAAAACCTGCTAACTTAATAAAGCAACACCCCCTTGATATTATTGTCAAGATAATAGTAGTTGTTGTTCACTTGTGCCCGATTCTTTGCCACCCTTTTTGGGATTTTCTTGGCAAAGATACTGGAATGGTTTTCCATTTTCTTCTCCAGCTCATTTTACAGATGAGGAAACTGAGGCAAACAGGGGTAAGTGACCTGCCCAGGGTCACACAGACAGTAAATGTCTGAGGCCAGACTGGAACTCAGGGAAGAGTCTTCCTGACTCTAGGTTCAGCCCTCTATATTCTCTGCAACACCTAGCTGCCCAATACTACAGTAACAGTAATACCTGAAATGATTTCAAAGCACTTTGTAAGATATTATTATTAAGATGACTGACAGCTAGAGAGTTGAGAAATTAAAATCTCTTTGATCACCTTACCTCTGCACTGATTCATTGAATGACCTTGAGCAACTCAATTTATTTTCTGAGATCTCAGTTTTCATATCTGTAAAAAAAAAAGAGGGGGGAACTGAACTTCATGATCTCAAAGGTCTCTTTCAGTTCTAATATCCTATGAGAACATAACCTGTCTACCTACAAACTTTGACATGTTGTGCTACCTTGCACAAGCACCTTGATAACAAACTCAACAAATATCTTAGATGAAGCAATCGATGATTAGAATCAGGCAGATGCCTGATTCTCTAATGAGACATCTCAGCACTTTTTGGACAGTAAACATTCATTCTTAATGTTTATTGAAGAAATGAGTGAATGAATGTAACATCAAGTATCCTGTCTTCAAAAGGTTTCCAATTTAAAGAAGTCATCACAAACGGCACCAATTAAGACAAGAAAGAACACAGTCATTACTTTTTTTTTGTTTTGTTTTGCTTTTTTGCTTTGTTTTGTTTTGTTTTGTTTTTTAAAGTCCTTTTTGGGCTGCTCCAGATTGTTAAAAATGGCAAGACAGTAACTAATAATTAGATTCAAAGAAAAAAAAGCAAGGTTCTCTTTTAAGTTTTGCTTCATTCATTTAAATATCTTTGGGCAGAAAACAACATCTTTCTTCTTCTTTTCCCCTCCTCCTTCAGCTGATTTATATTAAGTATTGCGCTTATTTGCTATATTGGCAAAGGTTTATGTAGAAGGAAGAAAGGAGATGATGAATGGGTAGAAATATGCAGTCTATAGCCATTCTGCCTAACCAAATCAGTTAATGTCATAAAATACTTTAATAGGTTTTCAAGAATAAATACTTTCTATGGCCATTATTGGTTTTAAGGCAATCAATAAGTAGTCCCTTGGTGTAATTAAAGGATATGGGCATTGGCAGAGTAAAGGTCTAATGGTTTTTTTGAGAACCTCAGTTTAGTAGATCTCTCCCCTCCACCCCCCTTTTTTTTGCAAGGACCTCTTTCAGGGGTTAAGAGATCTTTCCAGTGTGGTTAAAATAAATACTGAAAAAACTCTTTAATAGACAGTCAATCTATTCTGTTCATACCAATCCCTAAAGAATTTACACATAGCACCACTTTACCTCCTCAAAATAAGGCTCAAGTGTTATAAATGAAGCCCATGTTAAGGGAAAATTCATTCATTCATTTGTTCATTCATTTATTCAATGATTTTTTTTAGCACCTACTACGTGTATAGTATTATGCTAGGCAATGTGGATAATACAAAGGAAAAGAATGCATGGCCTTTGTCCTCAAAGAGGTTATAATGTAGTTAAGACAGCAGATTATATGTCCACAAAATGTTGAAAACATCGTTAAGGATAAATAATGGTACAAAATAATAATGCTCTAAATATAAAAAAAGCAGTGTGGTCTTCAGGGCCAAATAAGTGTCACAGACTGCCCTACATTCTGTGAAAGAGATCATTGTGGGTTTGGAAAGCCAAGTAGCCTTCATAGAAATGAGGCGTGCCTTAATCAGTGCTTAGGATTGGTTGATTTATCCTGTTGTGAATGGGAAGTCATAGAAAACTGATGAGGTGAAAACTGATTGGGGGAGTAGAAGTAATATCAATCAATCAGTCAATATTTGTTAAGAACTTACTATATGCCAGACACTGTGCAAAGCAATGGGGATACAAAAGGAGACAAAAGACAATCTCTACCCTCAAGGAGCCGGAAATCTAATGGGGATTTTACATCTAATAAGAGACCTGACTATAATAGAGGCTCATCTTTCCTAAAAGATGATGATTAACCATCCTTTAGATTTAATTGATCCAGGAAACTAAAATTCAAACCATTTACATAGTTTCCTAATTACCTACATACAACAATTCAAAGAAGGAAGAGTCAGTGTCTTCTCAGGCTTCTGACTAGTGAACCACCATGGCAAATGCAGAAGCAGAGGAGATGCTCCCAAGTGAATCAGTGCTACCTCCTAGCTAAAAGTCATTTTTTTATTATTTAAAGTACACCTCCTTTTGTTAAATGTCAGTTGGTCTACAAGTTTCAGCCACTGAAATGCCAGAACAGTCCAAGTCAGTTCTGGACTAGAATATTAGATAAATATAATAATGGTTTGCAGGAGAGATTTGATAGGGATCAGGTGAGAATTAGTAAGTCATTTGGGAGGGCTTTTCAATAGTCCAAGTAT
The DNA here is from genome assembly GCF_900497805.2 of Vombatus ursinus. Taxonomy (NCBI): domain Eukaryota; kingdom Metazoa; phylum Chordata; class Mammalia; order Diprotodontia; family Vombatidae; genus Vombatus; species Vombatus ursinus. Next base: position 14,738,203 of record NW_020941197.1, read on the forward strand.
TATTAGGTGACAAGATCCTACATTGGAGTGTTATTGGTGAAACTAGAAACAAAAGCAAGCCATTGGAAAAGATGATGAAGGAAGAATCAAAGGAATTTGGTGATTGCTTTGATATGGGGGAGACAAAGATTACTTTGAGATTTTGATCCTGTGTGATTAAGAGAATGAAGTACATTGATAGAAACAGGGAAATCAAGAAGGGAGGTCAATTATTGAGGGGAGGGGGGAGATGAAAAATGCATTTTTGGCAGGTTGAGTTTGAGGTGACAGAATGATGTCTAAATGGAAATATCTTTCAGACAGATGACTATTCAGTTAGACTATAGGACAGATCAGGGCTGAAAATGCAGTTTGGGGAAAAATTTGCATCCAGGTAGTATTTGAACTGTGTTCTTTTGGGAAGATAGCGTAAAAAGAACAGCAGCAAGCCAAGGTCTTTGAAAGATAGCGTAATACAAAAGTAGAAAAAAGAAAGAGCACTCTAGAAAGTAAAAAACAGTGAAAGAACACTGCATTTGGAGTCACAGGACATGAGTTTGAACCCCACCTCTGCCACTTAGCATCTGTGTAACCTTGGGAAGTTTCCAAATCTCCCTTGTCCTCCATTTCTTCATCTGAAAAATAAGGCAGTTGGACTGGGTGGTGTCTAAGGTCCCTTTCAGCCCTAAGTCTATGATCCTAAGCTCGTATGACAAAGTCTTGGTGTAGGTATGGCTAAGGTTGTTGGGAAAGGTTGTAGGAAAGTGGACAGTGCAGAGGTGATCTCATAGGAACCAGGATAGTAGAGGATCACTAAGGCCAGCAGCTAAAGAAAAGAGACTGACAGCGCTTGTGTTGGAGGGAAGTCAAAGAGAATGAAGACTGAGAGAAGGCTGCTTTTTCCTAACAAAACTCAGTGGTCCTCCATCATTCTGGTCACGTAGGGAGAGAACTCCTCTATGATGTTCTAAAGTCTTCCTCCCAATCAGCCTTAATGCAGAAACTTTGCCTCCTGAAAATAGCCTGAAAAGGGATCAATAATCAAGTGTAAATATAAATCTCTTAGCTGGATGATTATTTTAATTGCACTTGACTGCCCCCCCCACTATGGCAGCATAGAATCCTTCACCCCAAATCTTAGAAGCTGACAATCACAACCACTTCAGACTATCTGGAGCTGAAAAAGGCTTAGAAATGAATAATTTATGATCTTAAAACTTTCCATTTTCAGGGTAAGGTTAGGACAAATCTTTTGATTTTGTTTTTCCAGATAAGTCTCCATTACCCAAGCCTGTATTATTCAGGCATTTGTCCCCTCCCCCACAACAAAAAAGGTAATAACCCATTACTGTTAACTGTGGTGTACAAAGCAATTCACAAGCAGAGACTCCTTTCTCTTCTGAACTGTTGCAGCTTCTAAGCTGCCTTTCCTTCCATTCATCACTGCTAGTAAGCTGGGGATTGTATAGTACGTCCCTTTGTCTAACCCTGCCCTACCCACTCTCTCTAAAGGTTTTATGTGGATAGGCCTTCTGTTGAGCCAGAGCCCTGGAATGGGGGAGGCTCAGAGGAGAGGGACGGTATAGTTTAGTGCAATGATTTTCAACCATTTTGACTATTAGAACTCTTTTTAATTTTTGTTTTTATACCAGACCTTTGTTTTCATCGATAACGGTAGAGAACTCCCTATGAGGAAATTTCCTTTACCAATGCAGATCTGTACCTGTTTAGCAATCTACAGTTGTAGCTACCTGGGGCATTGAAAGGTTAAACTATTCTACTCAAAGGAATAAATCCCCAATGGTGGAATTATAGGCATCTATGGGTAGAGGTAATATTTTTTAGAAGGAAGACTTGCTCAGCTAATTTCCCTTTCTGTTTCAACACAATAAAAGCCCCTAATTTTTAGCAATGCTTTAAAGACTGCAAAGTGATTAACATGTATCAGCTCATTAGAGATGATGTATGTGAACATATAGAACTGAAGTTCAGAGATATCATAAGATCATTGATTTAGAGCTAAGAGGGACTTTAGAAGCCATCAAGTCCAACCCCTTTATTTTTATTGATGGGGAAACTAAGGCACAGAGAGGTTTAGTGAGTATCCTGGGCAAGTCTCATAGCTAGTGCCTGAAGTAGTTTTCGAACCTAAGACTTTCTTACTACAAGTCCAAGCAATCCTTTACCCACTCTTCCAAACGACTTCTAAGGACAAATGACATAACACAGCATTGCACAGCTAGCAAGTATCACAGGTAGGATTTGAATCCAGGACTTAAGCATGGCAAGTCTAAAATTCTATCACTACACCACATTGATTCTACATGCAAAGTTGCCAGTCCTGTTCAAGCACAGCCTGCAGCTGTCGCTGCTACTACTGTTTGTCCTTCCTTCTCAAAGAAGACCATGACTTCAGGGAGGTGATGCCATGATATGCAAGTAAATTGGATTTAAGTGAGGGAGGGCTATACAAAGTCACTAGCTTTACTTTCTCCTCTGGAGTCATCTAGGTCCAGGGGCCAGATGTAGATCAGGATGACTGGAGATGGCCCAGGATGCAGTGGGGGACCTTGGCCTTTCCAAACTAAGGGTATACCCTAGCCCTAGAGCATAGGAAAAAGCATGTTCACAAGTACTTTCTGATACTTGTTGGTACTTTCGGAGAGTGAGGCAAATATCCCTTCTTACTTTTCTCAGTGCTGTTTTGTTAGACCCCCATAGACTAGTAATATAGAAACGAACATTTCCATGAAATGAAACTTTTACTCATTTTGAATTGTAGGTCTGTGATAGGACCCAACTTGAAGAATTTCATTTTTAGAGATGTTATATATCAACCTCAGCCTAGGAGTCAGTTGGTTGCTTGTGCTAAACGTCAACCATTCAATTCACACTCTAACATGGGTTTATTCACTTGTTTATTTTATAGCTATCTTCAAAGTCCTTTTCTGCTTATGGCCAAATTAAATTTCCTTAGCAATGAAGGGGCTGCCACAACCTGTGCACAATAAGATGATAAAACCTTAATTAAGAGTAAGCTGAAAGTTAAAGACAATGAAGTATGTTATAGTTGCTCAGTCATTTTTTCAGTTGTATCAGAGTCTTTTTGACCCCATTTGGGGTTTTCTTGGCAAAGATACTGGAGTGATTTGCTATTTTCTTCTCTAGCTCATTTTACAGATAAGAAAACTGAGGCAAACAGGGTTAAGTGACTAGCCCAGGGTCACACAGCTAATAAGTGTCTGAAGCCAGATCTGAACTCATGAAGTGAAGTCTTTCTGACTCCAGGCCTGGCTGTCTATATACTGAGCCATCTAGCTGCCCCCATGAAATATAAAGTATGGTAACAACAACAACAAAAATCAAGCAAACAAACAACAGTAATACCTTCAAGTTCAAAGTGCAGTTAGTAGGGAGAGTGGTCTAGAAATCACAGTGTCAGAGCTGGAAGGGGCCTTCGTGATATTTTCACACAGACTTCTCATTTCATAGATGAGGAGCCTGAGACCTGGAGAACTGAACCATCTGTCCAAGGTCATGCAACTGATTAATGGGAAAATTGGGACTTCAGTGGAGAAGAGGGAGAAGGAGGGAGGAGGGGACCACCTCATTCCTAAATGTTCTTTCTAACTTAAATTTTCTTTCTCTGCCACACACCTAAGAGGGAAAAAAAGGACACTGCTTTATAATATGCCAAAAGAGATCAAAGGGGTGTCCCCTTTAGTTCATTATTGGGAGGTGGTTGGTGGTTTCAAAATCGTTCTTTCCACAGAAGTAGAGTGTATGACTCAGAGACTGCCAGAATAGGACTGGAGCCTCTCAGAAGCTCACTTCAGAAGAGAAAAAGGTGAGGCTCAACTGCTTTGGTATCATTTATCATTTCCTCCAAGGAAACCATTATTTCGGAGAACCCCCCAAAGTGGAAACAAAGCACAGAAATTACTTGCATTTTGTACTGGTTTTGCTCTGACTGTTTCAAGTTGCATGTAAATCCTCCATTTGCCCTTTCTCTAAAATAAATATGCTTGTCAACAGAAGGTCACATAAATTCTTCCCCTCCACCCCACCCTCATTCCTTTGGGGTATGAGGGACAAATGCATGCCTTTACCCTGAGAATCCTTTAAACAAGCCCATAGACTTCCACTGCTTGCAGAAACTAATTTAATTCAGAATGAGGAAACAAGTGTGAGTTTAGACTTCATCACATTAAATATGAAAGCTCCTGCAAATGCTTGAAGAAAAGATGACCCAAGGCACCAGGAGTTTTTGGTCTCAGTTTCCTGCAAACTCTGCATATGATAAATGTTTGAAAAAGATTCCAAGGTTTTATGTTCCACTTAGTGCTGAGTTCTTTGGCTGCAGCAACCCATGAAGCAAAGAAAAATACAAAATGGCCCTTGGGACAGGGCGGCCCCCTTTTTGCTTTTGCAGGGACATTAGCAGAATGGAGGAAAAGGGGAGCAGAGAGTACTAAGTACTAAGCACTAATTTTTAGAGCAGCTGTGTTCTGATGATAGCTTGGCATCAGTGGGTGACAAATTAGGCTGCAAACCTGACAAGTGTATTATTGACCTCTGGTATATGAAAGAAGATTTCCTCCCAGGTATAGTAGCTTCTTTTTCAAGCTTGAAAGATTTAACATATATTTAGGGTCAGATGTTAAACATTGTGTTTCTAATATTATGTGGGTACTTGGAAATAAGTTTGGCTGACCTTGGATCCTACACTTTGTATTAGATGTAGAGTCTTGTGAATGTAAACCCATTTGGTGATGGGCCCAGATTCCTTTATTGTGGTCATTTCTTTTTCTTGGGTGAGAACCACACAGCTTACCAGTGGGAGGAAAAGTAAAAATAAACAAACAAACAAACAAAAACCACTTGAATGGCCATATCAGAGCCGATTATTGGGGGTTATATATATATATATGTACATATATATATGTGTGTGTATATATGTATATATATATATATTATATATATATATTTAATTGTGAAGGTCAAGGTTCAGGTGTATCCTAATTGGGAAAAGAAGAGCGAGAATTCAGCCTTTTAAGAGACCCAGAGCTCATGTATTTCTGAGGTGAGAGACTTGCCTTTTTTTGTTGTTGTTGTTTTGTTTATTCCAGGGCAACTGCATCAATTTGTGTTTGTAAGCCTAAGGCAAGGGTGTGACAATTTTTCCCTTGGTGAATTTGTGTTCTACCAAATGTTGACACACCCATAAGCAGTTTTGGAAAACAAATCTCTATTTAATTGGAAATGATTAACTGTTGCCTTGCACTGCTTTAATACCATGGCCCCATTCTAGTGTTCTCCCACAGAAGTGTTGGAACTCAAGTATCCTTTTTGTTGTTTTTCAGCTGTGTTTGACTCCTCCTGACCCCGTTTGGGGTTTTCTTGGCAAAGACACCTGAGTGGTTTGCCATTTCCTTTTCCAGATCATTTTGCAGATGAGGAACTGAGGTAAAGAGGGTTAAGTGACCTGCCCAGAGTCACACAGCTAGTACATGTCTGAGGCCAGATTGGAACCCATGAAGATGAGTTTTCCTGATGCCAAGCTTAGTGCTCTATCCACTGTACCACTCAGATGTCCTCCATGTTTCCTAGGAATCAGAACTACAGTACACTGGAACAAAAACATAGAATCTAATAGCTGTCAGGCTATTAGAGTGGAAAAGGTTTAAGAAGAGCTGGTCTAGGTGACCAGGTGTGAATGCTTCTAGCTTACCTACCAATGCTACCTTAAAAATAAGGTACTCATGTTAATAGACTCAAGAAAGCTTGTTATCTTGCTATACTCAGGCATCCTTTCTAGCTGCATTGGGTGTAAACCATTTCTTTATGGGGACTCTCTACTACCACTGTTGAACAGTAGGAGCTTTGAAAAGCTTTTATTTGCAATTGCCTGGAATTATAATAAAAATTCCTCAGGTCAAATATTAACAAGATGTCTTGTTTTTGTCATTGGTGTTTGTGGCACCTATCACAAAATCCCTAAGTAAAATAAACAGGCATAGAATTTCAAAAGCATCATCCCAGGCAAAATATTTTCTTTCTGACAGGTACATTTCCATGGTACCTATCGCAGCAGTTAGGTGCTTTTCTTAAAAGCTTTTCTAGGGATTGTCTTGTGCAAATACAAACAGTGAAATAAAAGGGACTAAATCTTCCAAAGTCTCAGGCACATGCATACTCACTACATGTCTGAAGAACTGAATGCTGATGTTAAGTCATACTCTTCTTACCAGCCCACACTATTCAATAGCATGAGGCAGGTGGCTTGACAGCCATTCTAGGTTGTGCCTTATCGCCTACTCGACTCACACCAAATTGTTCTTAGAAATGAAGTCCAAACAAAAGGTAAAAGACGATAACAAGAAAACTTGCAGACAGTCCCATAAATTGAATGGATTCAGGAGACACAGAGTCCACATTTTCTTCCCTTATCTATTTGTTTTGTGCTCTGGTATTAGGCTTTTTTCCCCTATACTTTTGAACCAACTAATATTGCTAGTTTCTTTCTCTTAGGAAGGTTTTGGGATAATAACAAGGACCAATATAGAGAGAGAACATGAGGGTTACAAAGTGCTCTATATTATCTCATTTAATCCTCCCCAGAATTCCTCTATCTATTGTCAGGATGCTAAGCCCCTCCAATCATGCCTTGCAGTAAAAGGACTGTCTTGGAAAAGAGCTTTCAGGAATGTGGCTTTCATTGATACTGAGGCAGGAACTCTTCACTGAACAGCTCTCCAGTGTCTTGGCACATGCCTGGACGTCAGACATCACGACCTCTATGGAGGACATTAAGACCTTCTTGGAGATGCACAGGTCCATATAGACATACCTTGCTCTTTATCATGAGGGCAGGTAGCATGCCTACCATGTAGACATGCTGACACAGATGAAAGAGAGAGATCCATAAGCCTGAGACACAATAATTGAACAAATTGTGGTATATGATTGTGGTGGAATACTACTGTGCCATAAGAAATAATGAGCTTGATGATCTTTGAGAAACATGGATAGACTTGTACGAAATAATAAAAAGGGAAATGAGCAGAACCAAGAAATGCTTGTATATAGTAACAGCAATATTGTTTTAAAAACAACTTGGAACAAATTAAGTCATTTTGACTATTATAAATACCCAAATTAACTACAAAGGAATGACCAATGAAGGAAGACCTATCAGCATCCAGAGAAAGAATTAATAAATAGAATGATTTTACGTGTGTGTGTGTGTGTGTGTGTGTGTGTGTGTGTGTGTGTTTGTGTCTCTAAGTTGCCATCTCTAGGAGGGGAGGAGAAGGAAGAAAAAAAAGAAATTTACATGATAACTTCATTATATATTTAAAAGGAATAGCAAGTTGTACGTAATAGGTGTGCAATTTCATGTGCAATCATCTTTTTTATTATACTATGTTATGGAAATGCTTCTTTTACTCCATAAATTAAAAAGAAAATTGTGCTGCCTCATTATAATGAAGGTCCAACTGCCCTCTCTACCTTTGCATTTGATCGATTGATCTATTCTTTTGGTTAGGAACTGAGAGAGTCAACATGGTACATTGGAATCAACACTGGATTTGGAGTCTATGGATCAAGGTTCAGATCCCACCTCTGTCACTTACTATATGACCTTGTATAAGTCACCATTATCAGAGCCTCAGTTTCCTCACTTGTAAAATGAGAAAGTTAGATGGTTTGTAAGGTTCATCCATTTTTATGCTACAATTCTATGACTTTAAAACGACAACACCATCAATGGCCACATTGCATTCTTTTGCTTAAATGAGCTGATTGAATTTAGCCCCAGTACAGGTGTGATGGCAGCTAGTGCTCTCTTCCCTGTTGTGTTCCTTGCTGGGTTCATACTCTGGATGTAGGCAGTGCAAGCTTGATTATGCCCATTATACATATGAAGTAACAAGGACTAAGAAGTCTTTACTTTCCTGAGGTGGTAAATTGGGTAGCGGAGAATCTAACGCAGGTATTCTGGTGCCTAGTACATTTCCATTGTACTAAGCTCTCTATGATGTTGGCCTTTTATGTTGGCCTTGTAGCAAATAGCTCTTAATAGGCCCATAAATCGTACAAATTTTCTAAAACAGAAGAACACAACATAAATAAAATACACACTAAGCCAACATAGTCATATAATACAATGGAAGGAAAGGAAAACAGTGTGAGGAATTTTAATAACCTACGTTTTCAGAAAACTTGCCAATTCCAAAGCAGTTTTGCCTTTGTCTGGTCATTTTAGGAGAAACTTTATGGAGTAACAGTGCTTGGGAGAAGCTAGCATTAGGAGGCTTATTTTAGTTGTTGATCTCTTCCCCCCTACACACACACACACACACACACACACAAAATATAACACCTGCTTTTACTGCTCACCAGTTCATCTGGGGGACACCTGAGTGGTCTGAAATGACCAAGTAGACCAAGTACAAACTGAAACATGACTGGAGTTTAGGACTGAGTGTAAGTAGCTTATTTATTATTAAGCTTATTTCAACTTGTTTTATTAGCTTTTCAATTTTTACCATTTTTACCCAAATACGCATACATTTAAACATTCAAAGCTCTCTGTTTCAATTCCCTTCTATCCAGAAAGGTTCTAATATTCTCCTGACACAGCTCACTTTACTCACCATCAGTTCATACAAATCTTCCAAGATTTCTCTGAAACCCTCTCCTCCATCATTTCTTACATTATAATAATAGTGTTACTTGCCATTTCCCTGAAAACATAGGGGTTCATTCAGAATTTTCCAAACTTAAACATTTCATATATTTATATATAGTTTATGTATAATAATAGTTTAACAGGTGAGGCAACTAAGTGGTGCAGTGATAGAACAGTAAGCCTGGAGTCAGGAAGAGCTGAACTCAAATATGACCTCAGACTCTTACTATTTGTATGATCCTTGACAAGTCACTTAACCTTGTTTGCCACAGTTTCCTCAGCTATAAAATGGGAATAATAACAGATCCACATCTTAGGGTTTTGAGGATCAACTGAGATAATATTTATAAAGCACTTAGCACAGTGCCTGGTACATAGTAGATATTATATGAATCTTTATTCCCTTCCCCATTTCACCTTACTCATGTGTAGTACTCAAAATAAATATGAAATTTATTCAATGTGGGAAACTCCCTATGTGGAAACTCATTCCACCAATGAAGATCAGGGGATTTCTGTGACTTTGTTACCTTATGGAGATATACAGAGAGGTTATATGACTTGTTCAGGGTCACACAGTTAGGGAGTGTCAGAGTTAAGATTTGAGCACAGGTTTTTTCCAGTTTTTAAGGGAAGCTTACTATCCATTATGCCACACTACTTCTATATGTACAATAATATCATCATTAGGTATTATTTCTTAGACACAAAATGTAGACACTCCTTAAATTCTCTTCTAGGGTTTAATGGTTTCCTCTGATTAAAAGAAATTAGCAAAACAAAGTGACTTTATCCTACTTGGCACACAGCTTAATTCTACTTTCAGGCAGTCATTTGGAATCTAAAGACAAGAGTTGAAGGTCTTCCTGCACCCCTTGAGGTCCTTTAACTTTGGTATAATATGGTTCAAATTATTTTCTTGACCTTCATATAGCCCACTCAGAGACTAATGACAGGCTAATTACAGACATTTTCACTTCATAGAGCACCAAGCCACTGAGACTTCAACATTAGATGTGACCTAGGACCATTTGCTATAGTCTGGATGAGGTTCTCTGACTGCTTGTGCCTTCTATAGGCGATTTGAAAACCAATGAGGGTGCACACGACTTTCTAAGGCTGTGCTCCAATTGATTAGTGGGTTTCTTAGCACTTATCTGTTGACAAGGGGGGGCGAATAGTTGCAATTACAAGAGTAGTTTGAAATAGCTCCAGGTTTTTTCTCCCTACTGGCCAAACAGAATGCAACCTCCATGATGTGCAGAACAGAATCATTACTTTCCACTCTGTTTTATAATTTCTTTTAAAACACACGGAGAGACAAACAAACCATTAGTCCATTCAAATGTGGCTTTGGATAGAAATAGCAATGGATGCTTAATTCTTACCAGCAAGCCAGAAAAGCATCTATTCAAGAGGGCATAGTGATTTATTTTTATTAGATCAGAAAGAGAGAATCAATAGGTGGAAGCAGTCTTGCAAATTAGTATTTGCCTTCAGGCTCACAGCCTAAAAGTAGTAAGGCTCAGTCTAAATCAAATCATACTTAAATACACTGAATCCTTGATATAATACTGCTCTTTCTGAGGTTCGTGCAAGGGGGTCATCTTTATGACTGTACAGTGTTATCATGGGATCCTCTGGGGATATCCTTCAGTGATACACTCATTTGGATGGGGTTCTTGGAAGACAGATCTTACATTGAATTCTGAGTATTATATACAGGATCTGGTGGTGTATTATAGGGATTGGAATAGGGACTGAACCTGTGATTCATAGATAGATGGATAGAGATAGAAAGAAAGCTATAGATATAGATAGATATAGTATATGTTATATAATATAAAATATATTTAATATGATCTATTATATAATATACAATGGATTTATATATTATTTTAATTACATATTATAATGGTTTATATATCATATATAATATTATACATAATGCATAATATAATGCATATATACCTACTTTATATATATCTACATATATACATGTATATGCATTTATAATAGAAAAATATGTATATAATATAAATAACATGATATTATATACAATATGTATTATATAGAAACATGTATATACATGTGCAACTATATGTATATATAATATACTTGTATATGTAACATACATTATGTATTTAATATAAAATATAAATATATACATACCTATTAGATATAGATTTAGTGGCTCCCTGGATGACAAAACTCCTGCTTAATAATAACAATAGTTAATATTTCTATAACACTTTAAGGCTTACAAAGGGCCTTAGGTACATTCTCATTTGATCCTCTCAACAGCCCTACATAGCAGCAGGTGCTGAGTAAGTATTCAGGTAATACTAAAGGAGAAAGAGGTTAAAGATGACTTGACCCTGGTCACACAGCTAGAATGCTACCTCACAACTGAGGCAGTATTCAAACTGAAGTCTTCTTGACTCAGTCAGTCAGTCAGTTTCTCTCTCTCTCTCTCTCTCTCTCTCTCTCTCTTTCTGTGTGTGTATATATATATATATATATACACACACACACATGTGTGTGTGTGTGTGTGTGTACAACAATTTCATTGTTTAACTTTGAAATCCAGAATCTATAAGAAACTTCTGCAAACTTGTAAGGGCAGCCAATAATCAGAATTGTAAAAATAAAGCACATTTTACCAAACAAAAGGAAGAATAAATTTTAAATGTGAACATTCAACATCAATATTGATCAGAATATCACTGAACACCCATTGGGGGTCTCTTCCCAAAGTCCTCCCTTGTTGCTGATATTTTTCTACCTTTGCCAAATCCTTAAGATGTTTCTTAACTGGAAAAAGAGGTGTCCATTTCATAAAGATGGCACTTACAGGAAGGACCAGGGCAGGCATAAATCAGACATTATAATTTAACAAAAAAAATTATTAAACTACTTTTCCTGCTAAGTTCCAAGTGCCATGTTCAGCACTGGGGATAACCATTAGAGAAAAACAGTCCATGGTCAAGCTCACACTTGGGGGAAATTGGCATATTAAAGAGTTCAACTGCCTGGGCAAAGTAAAAGACATAAAAGTCCTAAGTCCTAAAAGTTGTAAGAATGCACCAGATGGGCAGATTGCTTGGCCCAGGCAGACATCTTTAGTTTATTAGCAAGTCAAGTGACATCGTTGTTATGTATGCAGGGCATTCAAGAAGGGCAGGTGGAAAAGCCAGGAAGTCCTTAGAAAGCATTGTCAGGGCAGGTGTTAGGGTTGTTTAGCAGTCCATCTTACCTGAAGGAAAAGTTGGTAACTCCCATTAGCCTAAGTCATGCGAGTGAGCAGTCAAGCAGTCTGGATTCATTCTAAGTGGTCTGGGGCAAGAGTGGAGCAAGTCAGAGCTCAGCTGGATCTCACAGAGATGAAAATATCTGTGTTTCTCTTATTAACTATTTCTACAATTGTTGATACTATGCATTTCTTTTTTGTTTGTATTCCTTTAAAAGAAATTTAAATAGCACATAGAAAAATCAAGAAAGCATATGAAATAATGGCCAAAAATAATAATGGAATACAGCTCCAAGACAAGGAAAGGGTGGGGGAGGGAAGGAAAGGTAAAGAGGAAACTATTTGGAGATTATATTACAGGGTTAAACAGAGTGACACTGTGAGCTGATTTCAGCCTCTGCAAGTATTAATTGAGTTTACTGAGAGAGAGAGAAAGAGAGAGAGACAGAGACAGAGACAGAGACAGAGAGACAGAGAGATCCCTACACTGATGAAATTAATATTAGAAGACTTTTTAGGTTGACAGTACTTCCAAAGCTTGTGCTCTGTTGACAAAGTCTCTGCAAAGTCAGTGTCACCTTTACATCACAAGAAATCATCCAAGAAGGACTATATTTGATGTCAGAAATAACTACGATATATAGTAATGTAGGATTAATGGATGGGCACTCTGTCCTCCATTCCCGGTCTTGACTCCTAGTGAATCCATCCAACTCTACATTTTCCTCTACTCTCAAATTGCTCAATCCTGTGCTCTGTTGCACCAAGCCTTGCCAAACTCTGACGTGGGATTATTCCCACCATCTGCCTCTTTCACACTTTCTCAAGAAATGGAAGTGGAGAAAGTCAGGAAACTGTATTGATTGCATCTACTTTAAATTTATGTTGCCCAATCTCAATTAGGCCGTCATTTGCTGGAGATCCTTCTACTCCTTCCTAATTGAGCTTTTATTTCACTGGACACAATGGACACACACTAAGCATGGCAGAGCTTGACAGAACTTGCTTTCTGCTGTTAAAGCCTTTGAGAAGCCAGCCCACCAAACACCTTCTGGAGGTAACAGAGTAGGACTTTGGGGGAATAGGATTTCTGTGGAGAATGCTAAAACTTTAACTGGTAAGTTATGTTAGCCTGTAACAGGATAAAGATATACTTGGAAAAATTTAATTGAATGGAATCTCATTATCTTCCTTCTCTGTGTTGTCTCCTCCCATTAGATTGTAAGCTTCTTGAGGGCTGGGATTCTTTTATTTTTATATTTGTGTCCCCAGCACTTAGCATAGTGCCTAGTAAATAGTAGGTGCTTAATAAATATTTATTGATTGACTGACTGCCTGGACCACAATTTTTATTAAAAACCAGAAAATCTTTCATAAAGTTTTCAAAAGAAAGCTAGTAATTCTATTTTTTAAAATTTGAACTTAAACACCAAAAAAACCCCAAACCTTTCTATGTACACAATGGAACTCAAAAAGAGAATTCTACATGAATCATGCCTCTTGCTTTAAAAAAAAAGTATATAATAAATTCTACACATTACTCTTGAATCTATCCTTCTTGTTTGTACTTTCTTCTGAACTTCTGCTTTCTTCTTTTACTTTAAAAAAATGTTATACTGGCTCTCTCCCTTGTATCTCCCTGTCTTTCTGTCTCTGTTTCTGTCTCTGTCTCTCTTTTGCTGTCAGTATTGCTAATCCCGCATTCACCAACCTCTCCCCACCACTTTAAACCAAGAGAGGGGAGCCTTTATATAAGCATAGTCAAACAAAATGAATCCACACGGTGGTCATATCCAAAAATGTATGTCGCTGTACATTTTGTCAATTACCTGTCTGTTAAGAGGTGGTTAACATGCTTCACCATAAATCACTGGAGACATGATTTGTAACTGCTTTACTGAGAGTTCTTATATCTTTCAAATTTGTATTCAATGTTGCTGTCTTCTATAAATTGTTCTCCTGGTTCTGTTCACATCACTCACATCAGTTCATACTATCCAGGATTCTCAGAAATTATCTTTTTTGTTGTTTCTTACAGCTCAACAATACTCCATTACATTCATATGCTACAATGTTTAACCATACTCCAATTGCAGAAGAGGCAATTGAAGGCACTCCCTTAGATTCTAGTTGTTGATTTTTTTTTTCCTTTTTTCTCACCTCCTTTTAATCTCCCTATCAGGACTGGGAAGTGTTTTGTCTGTCATTCTTCTCTCCCTAATATTATATTCCTTAAACTAGTCCCCTCCTTATCCCCACTTGTTTCTCTGTTGAGTTTGATGAATTTCTTTACCAAACTGTTTGTGTCTGTGTGTTCAACCATTTTTTGTCCACTTCAGAAAGTGAAGTTTATCTCTGCCCTCTCCCTAAACCTTTACTCCATGCCTGTATCTTTTCATGTACCCCAATTGTGGGAAATAGCCAGTTCTATCCTGCCCCTAATTCTTGTTCATTTCTGTACTTGCGTATTATTTTTACTCTTCCTTCTATCTCTCCTCTTAAAAACCACCAGAACAGATGGTTTTACCTCCAGGTCTTCTGTTTTTCTTATTTGTCTCTCTCAATACCCTTTAGAGACATTAAGATTTTGCATGGTCACTTTTTCCTTCTCCCTCGTTAGAATATTAACACTAGATCATCATGTAGCTTCATAAAATTGTTCATAAAAATTTACCTTTCTAGTTTTCTGTTGAGTCTTCTCCTTGTATTTCAAAATTCCTAGTCATCTCTGATCTTTTCATCAGAAATTCTTGAAATTCCTCTATTACCTTAAGGTCCATTGCATTGGGATATCAGGTCTTCAGGGGGCAACTTAATATTACTACCCTTAGGGCCCTTAAAGGCCACTGAGGTTCTTTATACTGTTGCTCATAAGCCCTTACCATTGCATTGTACTTTCTTTTCATTATAAGATAGACAACTAGCTAGAGAGACTATTTATTAAGTAGACATAGCAAGGATCTATTTACAGAAACATCTCCAACTCTGAGGGACCATTTTTCCTTTCTACACATCAGGTTCCTGGGGAGAATGGGCTCAAATTTAGAGAGCACATGTGTCTAAAGTGTAAATTCATAGCTCCTTATTATTGGAAGTCATTTTCTCCCTTCTGGGAATCCCCATGAAGTTCTCCTTAGGTGTAACACTTCATTGGTTTCAAAAGTCAGTTCTGTGTAGAATTTTGAAGCTGCCTTTCCTTGATGTGTTCCTTAACTCTATATTCATTTGCCTTTGCCAGTCACTTTGGCTCTGGGGACCCTACTGTAGATGCCAAAGAGAACTCCAAATCTTCGAGTT
Organism: Vombatus ursinus; assembly: GCF_900497805.2. Classification (NCBI taxonomy): domain Eukaryota; kingdom Metazoa; phylum Chordata; class Mammalia; order Diprotodontia; family Vombatidae; genus Vombatus; species Vombatus ursinus. The sequence continues at coordinate 14,753,424 of NW_020941197.1, forward strand.
TTTTCAAGTTCACAAGTTCATTGAAGGGTGGGGAAGATTAAATATTCACTCCCCATGACCCTAAAATCAAGTAAAATTCATTATCAAGAGTCCTTGATTATTAGATTCAATCACTCAACTGAATGCTACTAGAATCCAAAATTCTGAACTGACTTGCTGCATTATACATAGGCCCATAGGAGTGTGTGTGTGTGATTCTTTCAGACAGTCACAAGATGTACCCTACATGATATGACCTACTTTCATTCAATGACCCAAAGCCACTGTTACCCTTCCTTTCAAATGGATAAAGAATTTGTTCAGACCTATTTTGAGAATCAAATGAGACAATATTTGTAAAGCACTTTACACAGTGACTAGCACATAGAGAACACTTAATAAATGTGTGTTCCTTTCTCTTGTTTCCTGGTTAACATGTTTGATTTATTTTTTCAATCTAGTTCTCTGAGCCTTCTGTGATTATATTAATTGAGGTTGGGATGGAAATCATGCTCCTTGGAGAAATAACTTTATTTTCTCAATTTACCTTGAATAACCATGAAGTAGAAGCAGCATGGCATAATAAATAGAGAGTTTGTCTTGGAGTAAAAAAGGTCTGGGTTCAAGTTCTGCCTCTGATAAATGATGGCCTCAGAACCCTAGAGCTCATCATTTAATCCTCTGGGGTTTACGTTTTTTTTTTTTCATATGTAAAATGAAGGGATTCAAATATATAGACTCTGAGGTCCTTTGAAACTCTAGGTCACCAATCCTGTGATGTTGTACAACCTGCCAGTGCTCCAGAGAATTCTCTAAAGCTAAGGTTGCTGAGCAGGTTCTGTCATGCTCTCCTTTTCACTTGTTGTTTTGTTTTGTTTCTTCTTTCTTATGGTTCCTCCCATTAGTTCTAATTCTTCTTTACGTCATGACTAATGCGAAAATATGTTTAATATGAATGTATAAGTAAAGCCTATATCAGATTGCATGCTGTGCTGGGGAGGGGGGAGGAGAAGGAGGGGAATAAAATTTAAAATTCAAAATCTTGCGGAAGTGAATGTTGAAAACTAAAAATAAATTAACTAATTATTTTAAAAAATTTAAAAAGGAAACAAAAAAACCCAAGAAGGTTGGTTGGGTGGTCGTACATAGGACTGATTGAAAAGTGGAAATGCTAGGAGTGGGTAGAGTATTTAGGAGGTTGCTGCATTGTGACAGGCATAAGGTGATGAGTAAATGGTATATCACTGGGGCAGTGGAAAAGGAGAATGAATGACTTTAAAATACACATTAAAGGTAAAATTGATAGAAATTTGGGACTAGATAAATAGAATTTTGGATTGAATTTCCTATTTAGTTAAGTTTACCATGATGTCTGATTAGAGTTCCCCAGATGGAAATACCAGGAAATTTCTTCCCAGACATGGGAACTTTCATCACAGAACTTAGCTATGTTGTGGAGAGCCTCCGATGGTTCCACTGAGGAACTCAGCCATCTCAGAATATTCCTGAGACTCTCAGACCAAGGAAATGAGTTCTAAGCTGTTAAGCATGGGCATACCTAGGAGCCCAACTCCAAGTGGAAGAAGTTAATTGCTCCCTGTGCCCCAGTGAATCCTGCCATGGTACATCTTTTATATCGGCTAACTAGATTAAGTTGGAAAGAGAAATGGAATAACTGAATCTTCCCCCAAACCTTCAATAGCTATACAACTCACCGAAGTGTGAGTTTTCCGGGAGAGTTGCATCCATTTATGTATGGGAGGCTGAGAATGGTCTATTGTTTGATTTATTCCTTTTATTTCCCAAACTATTGTCTTAGTTAAATACTTTTCTACTTAGTTTAAAACTCCTATCTGTTCTGCTAAGAGAACCTATAATGGATGGGAGTTCAAAAATATTAGCCCCTGATATCAAATCCAAGATTAAAGATTTGAGGGGATAACTGTTTGAAAGAATTAAAAAAAGACAAATATTACTACAAGTATAGGTTATGGAGAGAAGAATGGTATCAGTGACAGAAATCAGAGGGGAAAAGTGATTTGGCATAGGATGTGATAAGTTCCATTTGAGAAAATGAATTTGAAGTGATGGAAACAGAATCATATGAAGAATCAGGATCAGAGTTTATAGTGAAAGCTTAATGCAGCTAAAGTTAGGAACTATAGTTAGCCCCATAGAGGTGGTAGTTGAAATGAGACAGGATAAATTCATGAAAGGAAATAGTTCAGAGAGAGTAGAAAGTAGAGCCAAGGTCTGATTGGTGGTGGTAGTGGTGTGTGTGTGTGTGTGTGTGTGTGTGTGTGTGTGATATTAATAGTAAGACAGGAAGGGTATAGAAGGAGGAACAATACATAACAGAAGAGACAGAAGGGTACTCACATTATACCTTCAATTTCTATCTCCAAATCAATGACTAAAGAGCCTGGAGATGCTTAGTCTACAGAAAAGAAAACTTGGTAGGTGCATGTTAATTGCCTTCTAGTTCCTGAAGTTATAATGAGAAATAAGGTTTAATTCAAACATTTAAGTTCAATTCTATTCAATCCACCAAACATTAATTGACTACTATGTTTCATATGTAGTATCATATTCTTCATATTGGGCAGCCAGGTGTACAGCGGATAGAGTGCTGGGCCTGAAGTCAGGAAGACTCATCTTTCTGAGTTCAAATATGGCCTGAGACATTTAGTAGCTGTGTGGTCTTGGGCAAATCACTTAACCCTGTTTGCCTCAGTTTCCTTATCTGTAAAATGAGTTAGAGAAGGAAGTAGTGAACAATTCTGGTATCTTTTCCAAGAAAAACCCAAATAGGGTCATGAAGAGTTGCATACAACTGAAACAAATGAACAGCAATTACAATAAAAATGTTTCAGGCTTTACACAAGAAACTTGTGGCTACCAAGACAAAAACTAAGGGATTGTGTTTGTTGTATTTGACCTCACTGAGCAGACCTAGAAACAACAGGTAGAAGCTGTAGAAAGGCGGATTCCTTCACAATAGAAAGAAAAAAAACTTTCTAAGGCCTAGAGCTTCCTTAAAGTGGAAGGGACTAAACAACTGGGGAATGATTATACATCTCATAGTATATGTATAGCAATGATAGTTGCTCTTCAGAGCTGGTGATCAGGAGGGCAGGACTGCCAAGCCCTTATAGTCCGTTTCACTCTCTCAGAGTCAGGCTACTACATCTGCCCCGAGAGTCCTAGAGTATCACAAAAATATGGGTTCTCTTGTGAGGGATTGTCTGATGTTGGCTACTGCCACGTGAGGGTTGTGGCAAGATGGGGTAGGAACAGTATACAGGGAAGTAACCGGAGCTCACGCTCCTGAGGCAGGGGGCTGTGCCATGTGGAGTTGTGATGAACTAGGGTAGGAACAGGATACAGGGAAGTAACCGGAGCTTGTGCACCTGAGGCAGGGGGCTGTGCCACGTGGGAGTGGGACAACAGAGAACGAGCTCCCTTTGTCACGTCCTCTCCCTAGGTGCAGCGCTAACCCCAGACGTCTCCTTCTTGTATCCGGTCCTAGCCTCCTGTGTCACGTCCTCTCCCTTGGTGCAGCGCTAACCCCAGACATCCCCTTCCGGTATCTGATCCTACAATCAATGACTAGTAGGCGGGCTGAGGAGGAGGGGCTAGGAAGGTATATAGGGGCGGTAGGGGTCGGAGCTTGCTCTCTCTTGCTCCTGCTCTCTTGCTCTTGCTTCCCTGCTTGGCCTTGCTGTGATGGCCTCTGAATAAAGCTCGAGTGTTTGCACCTCCTGATCGGTTCGTCTCTGTGTTTATCCGGGTGGGCTCTGAAGACTGGTAAGTATGACCCTGGCAGCCTGCTCCTTATAGGAGGAGAGTGCATGGCACGACCGGCACATTCTCTCATCTCTACTGCCATTTTCTAGAGCCCCTACTAGCTGTGTTCCCCCAATCATTAGTGGCCAGTGGCCAGTGACAAATGCTCCAATTTCATTTAACCGCTTAACATTAATTAACTTTTACAAAGAGATATTTACTTCAAAGATACAGCAAGGACAAACTAAGAAACCTTTCCACCAATTCCTGGGGGTATACCTTCCTCTATATGACTTTAGTCTCTGGAGAAAGTAGCTTCATAACTTAGCTTAGTTCCTACATTGTTTTGGGCCCAATGAGTCCATGTGCCAGGTGAGTTTTTCTCTCAACTTCTACTGGCCTGGGGTACTGAAGATCACTCCTGAAGGTCAATCAATTCATCAGTCAGTCAAGAAGCATATGCTAAGCTTTTATTATATGCCAGGAACTGGGCCAAATACTGGGAACATAAATATAAGCAGAAAGAAAGACAGTACCTGCACTTAAGTAGCATACATTCTAATGGGGAAGACCACATATAAAAGGGTGAAGAGGAGCACAGCAGAGAAAATCCTGTGGGTATGAATCAGCAGTGCAGCCTGAAGAGGGATAAAGACATCTTTGGCCTGGGCCTCCTTAAATTGGAGGAGGACCTAGCCAATCAGAATGCTACCCTCAGGGACAGAATGCACTTCTAACATGAGTAGTCCAGGGTGAAGAGGTTTCTATGATAAAGTCTTTCTCCTTACAACATGGCTTCTCACTGGATGCTGTGAACAAGAGTCACTGAGATCCTGTAAGAGCAAAGAAGGCAAGAAATGGTTGATGCTGACAGACCTTTTTGAATGCCTCCACGGCCACTCAAAGATCTTCTTCTTCAATAAGTGGTTAGCCAACCAGAACCAATTACAGAATGTCCATCCATACTCCACAGTCTCTACAAGACACTATTAAAATGATTCTACCAGAAGTAAGCTTCCTACTCCCTCCCTACCATTCTAGGCATTCTGCACATGGGCTAGAATCCATTACATATGCATCAATGACAGTGATGTAGAAACAAAAGGTGACCATACAACTATTTTTTTTTACATCAAGTTAAGTCAACAAGCATTTATTAAATGCCTACTATGTTCCAGGCACTGTGCTAAAGCACAAAAGAAAAGCAAAAACATTTTCTGCTTTCAAGGAACTCACAATCTAATGAGAGAATTGTTATGCAAGCAACCATATACTAATACAATATATACAGGATAAATTGGAGACAGTCTCAGAGGGAAGGCATTAGCATTAAGGAAAGGCTTCTTGTAGAAGGTAAGATTTGCAGAAGGTAGCTCCACTGGTGGTGGAGGTGGGGCAGTCAGGAACAGAAAGGTAGACAGTGGCACTGGATCATAGAGGAAGTGGAGAGGGTAAGTTCTGAGAAGATTAGAGAGTAGAAAGGAACTAGGTTGAGAAAGCCTTTAAAAGTCGAACAGAGGATTTTATATTTTATCCTAGAAGAACCATCTGAGTTTGTTGAATGAGGGGGAAAGGGAGGGACAGATCTTTGCTTTAGCAAGATCACTTTAACAGCTGAGTAGAATAGAGACTGGAATGGGCATAGACTTGAGGCAGGGAGACCAGCTAGAAGGCTATTGAAATAGTTCAGTGTTGGGGTGAAAAGGGCTTGCACCATGGTGGTGGCAGTATCAGAGAAGAGAATAAGGCATACAAGAGATGTTTTGAAGATAAGATAGGCAGGTCCTGGCACAGATTGGATTTGGAAGGTGAGATCGAATGATGAGTTGAGGATGACTATTAGGGGATGGTGTTGTCATTGGTAATAATGGAGAAGTCAGGAAGGGAAGTGTTTTGTTTTTTTTTTTAATGAGGAATGAGTTGCTTTTGAAAGTAATACTTATTTGAATAAGGTTTAGACTTTATTTCCTCTGAGAGCCCTTCCAACTCTGAGATGTGGTGATTCAGTGATTGGGCCTATTTGCAGATGAGCCAGACTTACTCCACATCTTTGAACATTGCGTCTTCTTACATGCCTGGGCTTCCTAGTTCTTAAATGTATTTTTTACTATCTTTTCCTTCTAAATCATTTCCTACATCATGCAATCCAGAATGAGAAAGTGCTGCATAATTAAATGCATTGAAATGGGAGCTGTGGCCTCCAGCTGGAAAGATAAATTGTTCTATAGGCTTTTATGCTTCACAGGAAGGTGGATCATAGAGAAAATACATTTAAAAATCATATTGATGAAGCTGAATATCCTGGGGAAGCTGAGAAAAAGTCTTATCTGTTTCATATTAGCCTGCAAGATAACATCAAAGTATCTTATAAAGAAATTTCTAGATTACAGACTCCTTGAGTATAGGGGCCATCTTATGTATCTTTGCCTAGCACAGTACAAGGATTTAATGAATGATGAATGAATGAATGAAGAGAAACCTTTCCCACCTTAAGCAGTGCTTGACACATAGTAAACACTTAATAAATGTTTGTTGTTCGATTGCCTTTTTAGATTCCTTTGTTGGAGGCAATGAGTTATTTTGGTATAATGAGTGTTATGAAGAGATAGACCAATACCTCGATCTTAGGTACTAAGGCTAAAGTAATTATATCAAATAACTGGAGGTTTGGCTAAACATTGGAATAAAGGAAAATTTATTTGGGCATTTCTATGGTAAGCAAAGAAAAAGTTAAAAAAGGAGTGGAAAAGTAATAGCTATGTGTCAATTGAAGATATTTTCTAGACCTTGGCTAGACCCATTTCTCTGAGCATCCTAAGTTTTCAAAGAGTATCACTGTAACAGAATAGGCAGAGAAGCAGGGTAAAATTGGATATGTAATATAGACTTATTGAAGAGCCAGGGAAAGAAAGGCCTGAAGTAGGGGTAGGCAGGGATTGGACAGTGGGACAGAAGTTCCTGGAAAAAAAAAAGGAATAAAGAAAGGAAAAGAAAGATATATGTGCCTGATTAAGTGTCCACTGATTTGCAGTGCATATATACCTTGATATTTTCTTTTCCTATGACCTCTATTTTCTTGGTTTCCTGCCTAAGTAGTTATTTTTTCTACAAAATCTTAACTATTGCCTTCACTTTGGGTCTCTTCTCTCTCTGATTTGGTTAGTTTGGGAAGAGGTAGCCAGACTATTTTTCCTAAAGCAATGTTCTGACTATGTTCCTGACTTGGATAAAGTTTCAGTGGTTCCCTACTATTTGCTATATACTAAGTCCTGTCCCTTAGCTTGGCATTCAAGGTCATCCATAATGTGGTCCTAATGGTCCAGGGGTGGAGAACCTGCAGTCTTTTTTTTTTTTGTTGTTCTTTTTGTTTTGTTTTTCTTTTTAGGCAATTGGGGTTAAGTGACTTGCCCAGGGTCACACAGCTAGTAAGTGTCAAGTGTTTGGTCTGAGGTTGGATTTGAACTCAGGTCCTCCTGATTTGAGGGCCAGTGCTCTATCCACTGTGCCACCTAGCTGCCCCCCACTATGCCATCTAGCTGCCCCAGGGGAACCTGCAGTCTTGAGGCCACATGTGGTCCTCTAGGTCCTCAAGTATAGCCCTTGGACTGAATCCAAACTTCACAGAACAAATCCCCTTAATAAAAGGGTTTGGACTTGTACTCAGTCTAAAGGCTGTACCCAAGGACCTAGAAGGTCACATGTGGCCTCAAGGTTGCAGGTTCCCTACCCCTGTAAACATATCACACAGTGTTATGAGAAAAACATTCCATCTCTCAATTTTTAGTTTGAGTTGCAGTCACCATACATATAAAAACAGGGGTTCTTAACTTGGAAGTTCATGAATTATTAAATATATTTTGAGGATTGTATTTTATTGTAGCTAGTTTCCTTCAAAATCCTCTTCATTTTGTTTCATGCATTTAAAAACATTATTCTGCCAAAGGGATCCATGATATGAACAAGGTTAATAACCCCCGATACAGGAAATCTGGGAAATATCTGGGAAAAAAAATAGTTGGAGTAATGTGGAAATTAATTGCAAACTGTACCTCATTATAAGCTCAGAAGACATTTATGACACTCTTAGCTTCAATGAGTCATCCAGTAGAAAAAGCTAAATTGTTCTCACTCATATCCTCCCACTCATAATGCAATTAAAGGGTAGAATAGGAGAAAAAAAAGGGGAGAAAAAAACTTCAGAGTGACCCATTTAAAACAAATCGCATGCTAATATGTTAAGTGAGGCTGGATTTGAATAAAATGCTTGGTACTGTACCATTAAGAAACCTCTGATGATTTGTGAGTAGGAATCCTGACCTCTTTGATCTTTTTTTCTCAATTGCTGTTGACCTTGGATAAAGTAGGACACAAAAAGGTTAATTTAGAAGGGAATAATGCCAGCCATCTACCAACTTCTTAGGTTGCTTGAAGATTGTGGAGATGGTAGTAAAGATCAAAGCTGTATAAATCCAAAGAATTAGCATTATAAAAGACTGAACCTAGTTTCTCTTTCTTTTGTCCAGCCCTTTACTGTGAGCTTCCTTTGTAAACTTTTTTCCCCCACTCAAGGTCTTGATTATTAATCCCAAACCTCAGACCATTGGTTAACCATTAGACAAACTCATTTCAAGCCATTACACAGTTCTCATTACTTAAGATGTCTTTATTTGTTGTTTGCTCAGACACAATAAAACACTTATGCAAAATTCCATACCCTACAGGCATGATTCAGAGTGTACTTAGGAACACAGAGGTATTCTCTCTGCAAATCCTTGAACTAACAGAAGGTGAAGTTATCTTTTTATGAGCTTTGCAAATCCAAAAGAGACTTCTTACGCTAAAACCTCCAGCAGTCTGAATCATGAAGAGCATGCACATTTTTAGTCTGATTTAAGGATTAGTTGACTTTAGGAGAGATTTATATATGCAGTACTGATCTAGGCTGGGAGTCAGGGCACCTGAGTTCTATTCTTTGAAGTCTTCCTAACTACATGTGATCTCAGTTATTTCATATGGCTTTCTCCAGAAAGTGATGGCGCACATCAATCAATAAATAAGCATTTATTAACCTTCTGTGTGCCAGGAAGTGGTCTAGGCACTGCTTATAGAAATACAAACATGAAGATTGTTTTTGCCTTTGGACTCCTTAATATTTGTTGTAATATTTCATCAGGACTCTACAAGACAAAGTTAGACTAGATGCTCTAAGGTTTCTTTTTACTGTAACCTCTTCTTGTCATAGTGAGTTGAGAAAGATAAGACACCAGCACTCTTCTCCATCTCAACTCCTGCATAGACTATGGGTAGGCAGATTATTGTAGTCATTTAAGGAATCAGGGAAGTAGAAACTATAGAGTCATTCAATCAATAAGCATTTATTATTTTCCCACTATGAGCCAAGCACTGTGCTAAGTGTGGAGGATACAAAGAAAGGCAAAAGGGAGTCACTTTTCTCAAGGAGATCAGTCTAATTAGGGAGACAACTTGCAAACAATTATGTGCAAACCAGATGATAACAAAATAAGTGGAGGTAATAAAATGAGGGAAGGTACTAACACTAAGGGGGATCAGGACCATATTCCTGTAGAAGAAGGGTGTTGGACTGGAGATCTTCTTGGATCCTTTCCAGTCCTATATCTACAAGCCTATGATCTGCTATCTTCATTTCAAATGGTTGAATCTTTCAATACGGTATTATTGTTGTTCCTCACACAAAATACTCTATTTCCATCATTTTTTTGCATTTTAATTAACATTTTTATTTAAAGTTTTGAGATCCAAATTCTATCCCTTCCCTCTTTTTTTCCTCCCCCTTCCATGAGATGGTAAGTAATCAGATACAGGTTATAAGTGTGCAATTAAGTAAAACATTTCCATATTAATTGTTTTGCACAAGAAGATTCAAATAAAGGGAAAAAAATGAAAGAAAGAAAGTGAAAAAATAGCATGCTTCAGTCTGTATTCAAACAATATTAGTTCTTTTTCTGGAGGCAGATAGTCTACTTCATCATCAGTCCTTTGGGATTGTCTTTGATCATTGTATTGCTGAGAATAGTTAAATCTTTCACAGCTCTTCATTGAACAATATTGCTATGACTGTGTGCAACATTTTCCTACTTCTGTTCACTTCATTATGCATCAGCTCTTGTAAGTCTTTCTAGATTTTTCTGAAATCATCCTGCTTTTCATTTCTTACAGCACAATAATATTCCATTACAATCATATACCACAGCTTGTTTAGCCTTTTCCCAATTGATGGGCATTTCTTTGATTTCCAATTCTTAGCCATTGCAAAGACAACTGCTATAAATATTTTTGTACAAATAGGTTTTTTTCCTTTTTTCTGGATGCCTTTGGGATATCGACCTAGCAGTGGTATTGCTGGATTAAAGGGTATGCAGAGTTTTATAGCTCTTTGGACATAGTTACAAATTGTTCTCTAGAATGGTTAGATCAATTCACAATTCCACCAACAATGCATTAGTATCCCAGTTTCTCCACATCCCATCCAACATCCAACATTTTCCCTTTTTTGTCATATTAGCCAATCTGATAGGTGTGAGATGATACTTCAGAATTGTTTTAATATGCATTTCTCCGATCAATAGTGATTAAGAACATTTTTTATGTGACTATAGCTTTGATTTCTTTGTCTGAAGACTACCTGTTCATATCCTTTGATCATTTATCAATTGGGGAATGACTTATACTTCATAAACTTGACTCAGTTGTCTATATATCTAAGAAATGAGACCTTTATCAGAGATATTTGTTGCAAATTTCCCCCACTCCCCAGTTTTTTGCTTTCCTTATAATTTTGGTTGCATTGGTTTTGTTTGTGCAAAAACTTTTTAATTTTATATAATCAAAGCTTTCTATTTTACATTTTGTAATGCTCTCTATATCTTCTTTGGTCCTAAATTTTTCTCTTATCCATAAATCTGACAGATAAACTATTTCACATTCTCCTAATTTGCCTGTAGTACCCATTTTGACCTTATCTTGGTATGTGGTGTGAGATGTTGGTCTATACCTAGATTCTGCCCTATTTTCCAGTTTTCTCAGCAATTTTTTTTGTCTAATAATGAGTTTTTGTTCCAAAAGCTTGGATCTTTGGATTTATCATATCATACCATTCTATTTCTTAGCTAGTACCAGATTGTTTTGATAATTACTACTTTATAATACAACTTGAGATCTGGTACAGCAAGACCACCTTCTTTAGCATTTTTTTCCCCATTCATTGATTCCCTTGATGTCCTTGGGCTTTTGTTCTTCCAGATGAATTTTGTTACTATTTTTTTCTAACTTTATGAAATAATTTTTGATAGTTTGATTGGTACAGCACTGAATAAATAGATTAATTTAGGTGGAATTGTAATTTTTATTATATTGGCTCAGCCTACCCATGAGCAATTAATGTTTTTCCAGTTGTCTAGATCTTACTTTTTTGTGTGTGAAAAGTGCTTTATAGTTATGTTCATATAGTTCCTGGGTTTGTGTTGGCAGGTAGGCTCCAAGTATTTTATATTGTCTACAGTTATTTTAAATGGAATTTCTCTATCTCTTGCTGATAGACCATCTTTTTTTTAACAATATGTTTTTATTGATGATTTCTGTTTTGTTGATCTTCATTGTTCTCATGGGAAGCATGTCAACTGGACCAATAGTTGTTAAGGATCTAGTATTTGTGAGACCCTGTGCTGGGCATTGAGAATATGGAGAAAAAAGTGAAACAGTGCTCATAGGAACCATCTGGTTCTAAACTGTCCCTTCCCTCAAGGATCTTACATTCTAAACTTTTGACACAAACTGGTATTCTCCTCTGCTTCCTAACAGTCTTTTTGTTCTTTGCCTTACACCTAGAAACTCTCCTGTAGGTCACATCTTCTCCCACTGTATTATTAGCTCCTTGATAGCAAGAAATATGAATTAATATAAACTGAAGTAATTTTAGCAAGGTTTGGATACAATAGAATATTTATGTTTCATCAAGATAATTAAAATGAGATTCTTCCTGTGATTAAAAACATGTTTGATAAGTTTTATATTAAACAAAGGCTCCAGTGCCTCATTCTAATTTAAAGCAAATTAGAAGATACAGATCATACCTTTTTGGCCTGGCACTTTTCAAGGATTACAAATCCAAGAATTTAGTTGATATTCTTTATGGTTCTTGTACATTTGCTGTATATGTAAATTTTCACATCCTTTCCTAGATTTCAAGAAACCAAGGAATCATTGTACACATTAGAGACTCTCACTATTCTTTCTCCCTATTGCTGGTGGGTGAGCAATGATTTAGGAGGTAGTTGGTAGAGAAGAAGGAAGTAGTTCTCTCAGTTGGTGCTAAAAAAGACTCAAAGATCATTAATATAATTACCTCTTCCACTCTTTTACACTCCCAACATATACATATTATTATCAAAGCAATATGGTATTGCACCTACTATACACACACACACACACACACACACACATATATGTATGTATACATTACCCAAGTTTAATCATTTATTATTCTTTTCAATTTTAGTGCTCTCTTGATATTAATTTTATATTGATTTCACACTTACACTTTTGTTGGGGCAGGCATGGAATGGGGAAAGAGGCAATGATAGAGTTATTAAATCCCATAATGGTTTGCTCCAGATTCTGATCCCACTATGAATAACTTTTAGGTCTCCATTATCTCTTATAGAAATCCTTGTAGTTATTAGTCTTTCAAAGAAGTTGACGTTCAGGAGACAGATAGAAGTATTGAATAATAAGTAGAAAGAGAGTTATTTTTTAGTGTTAGCTGATCCTTATTCGTATTTCGGTATGGAGAGCTCAGTTTGACTCTTGATTTGTTGAAAGTCATCCTTAGCCAGGGTTCCAAATTTGCATCAATATATGATGAATGCCAAGAATGCAGCTTGAAATTAAATCCAGTCAACAATCTCTCTCTCAAAAAAGTCTAGTGCAATGAGACACTGACATTCTGTAGACCAATTTCCTTTATGACTTATAGTCTGGCTTCATAGTACCTTGCTCTGATGGAACTGCTTTTAATAAATCCAGGCAACAATTTGATCCAACAAACACAAAATGCCTATTAAGTGCCTACTATGTGCTAGGCAATGTGTGACAGACCAAGTTTTCATTTTGCCCGGCAAAGAATACAGCTCCCTTTGCAATCAACAAAAGGAGTTTGTACTGACAATATTCAACATTCATTATTTTGTCACATTTTTCCTTTGTGAAGGGAATGTTACTAAACCACTGTGAGTAACAGATGCTCCCTGAATTATTTTCCCAGCAGTGCTAAGGGAGTGTACTTAACTATTCATGCAGTTGGAGGTACAGTCTAATGCTAGCACCGTTTTAGTTCAAGTTCAATGTTGGGACAAAATAAGGCTCACAAGTTATTGAACATTTAACACAAGAGGTTTACTTTTCTTTAATAATAGCATGATTATCATTCATCTGGAAATGTGTCAGGTCTGTGAGTCATCAGAGTATGGGGATCCATGTGGTAATAGGTACCCACCAGGTCGTAGAGGTGCACACTACATGTAGCTGGCATTTTTTGTGCTTCTAGACTCAATTAAGATGACTTCCACAACTATATACTTAGCTCTCATCTCTTTCTTGAATTCAGTTTCCTCATCCTCAAATACTTGTTAGACATCTCTACAAGGCATCTTATTGACAACTCAAATTCAACATGTCAAAAATAGAAGACATAACCTTCTAACATCTATCCTTCCTAATTTCTCTATTTCTGTTGAAGAAACCACATCTCTCTAGTCATCCAGGTTCATGGTCTCAGAGTCATAATTGAATCTTTTTTCACTACTCCTCCCATTATCCAGTTAATAGCCTTATCTTACTGATTCCATTGACACACCATCTCTCCTGTCTATCCTCTTCTCTCCACTGATATTTTTGTTGTTCAGTCACGTCTGATTCTTCATGATCCCATTTGGGATTTTCTTTTCAAAGATATTGGACTAGTTTGTCATAGCCTTCTCCAGCTCATTTTATAGATGAGGAAATTGAGGCCAACAGGGTTGAACGACTTGCCCAGAGTCACACAGAGGCCCAGAGTTGAACGAGATTTGAACTCACGAAGATGTCTTCCAGACTCTTAGGCCCCAGACTCTATCCACTGCACCATCCAGCTGCCCTGCTCCATTACTTTATTGAAGGTCTCATCTCCTCTTGGCAGGGCTCTTACAAGAGCCTAACCTGCTTTCAACCTTTTCCTTTTCCTCTATAATCTTTATATAGCTGCAAAGTTAATATTCCTAATGCCCAAGTTTAATTGTTTTAGTTCCCAGTTCCAAAATGATCAATGACTCCCTATTGTCTCTAGGATAAAACACACATACAAACCCATCACTCAGGCACTTAAATCTTCCACTTTGTGTTTCCCACTTATTTCTCCCTACTTTTCACATTGCTTCCCACCATGTCCTCTATGTTCCAGACAAAGTGGCTCACTTCCTGCTTTCCTATCTCAACATTATATTTCCCATCTTTATACCTTTGCCTTGGTAGGTCCTTGTGCTAAAACGCATTTCCACCTTTCTTCTCTCTCTCACAGTCCCTAGTTTACTTGTAGAAAACTGAGGCCAGCAGAGAAGTGATTTGTCCAAGGTCACACAGGCAATAAGTGTTGGGCCATTTAAACCATGTTGATGTACTCAAGAGCCTGTGATCTTGTCCTGTTATGAAGCCTCAAGTAGAATGTAAACTCCTTGAGGGCAGGAACTTTTCTGTTTTGATCTTTGTTTCTCCAATATCAAGCAGATTGCCTTGCATGTAGTAGCTGTTTGTTAAACTGAATTATAAGCAATCCATTTAAAAGATGGCTCATTGGGAGTGAGGGGAGCATTCCATGTCTAGGAAACAGTTATTTTCCTTTGTGCAAACAGCTTGCACAGAGATCAAAGAGACAGCATTTGTGGCTTCAGCTTGCCAACTGAGAGAACCAGGCCAGATGTCTTACTCTATTAATCACATGTTATCAATCTCACAGACTGAAACCTTCCACAAAGCATTCAGTTTAGCTAGATGTATCTATCTTTTTCTTCTTTCCTCTCCCATTCACATCATTAGAGATATTTACATGAAAATAGGGCCCTCTCTCCCTTAAGAACTCTACTCTCCTGCTCCTGGCTGGGTCTCTCTCATGAGAAACAATAATGCTATCACAGTGAGTTGATGGGATGTCAAGGACATTATCTGCAGCTCCAGTTAGACAGGTGGAAATGCTGAATTGGGGCAATGTCCAGGGAATTCAGGATGTTGGATAAATAGTAAATCTGTTTGAACATTCCTAGAAATGTCATGCACGTTTATTTTTTTCAGACCAAGCTACTCAGACAAGATTAGGGGCAGCAAAAGTTGAATTATACTAATTAGATGAGGGAATTTCCTTTAATGGAGTTTATTTTTGTGGAAAACCCTGTGAAGTAACTCAGAGTAAACAACTAGCATAACAATAACAAAAGGAGAACAGGAAAGAAAGCCTGAACACAACTAACCCCAGACAGGCAGGACTTCTTATCTACTGATGGCTCCTTTTAAGATTCCAACCAAGTATGCCACTTAGCAAAAAGTTGTAGTATGAGTTAGATTCTGTTATCATCAGTGTTTTTAGGGAGCAAAAAAAAATGGGCCTACTAAAAGTCTGCTCCAGTGACTAATGTCGACATTTCTAATGAATTACCACACTTAGGAAGATTTTATTAGAAGCACTCATTTCCCTGCAATTGTAACATGAAAGGTAGAAATTTCCCCCTAAAGAAAACAAGAAAAAATGATATTTTATTTTATTCATTTTTCCCCACCCCCAGAAGAGGGGTGCAATTTCAATGTATTATTGTAAAACATTACTTAGGAGTCAGAAATCAGTAATTGCTCCTGGCTTCCAGATGCAGACACTTTACAGCACAAGATGCAGTCACATACTAGCATAATTTTGGCGGCAAGATATTATAAAGACATTAGTCTCTGAGAGGGAAAAGAGTCAAAATTGCCACCCCCTGAGGTTCTAATGAAGAGGGAGAGGATAGGTGATGAGGACAACTGGCACAGGAAGGTGAGCTGTGTTCAATTACCACCCACAGTGGCCCTAAGGGAGTCAGATTACAGGCAGTAGTTATGCAAAACAAAGGAAACTAAAAACACATTTACAAAGGGAGTAATAGAAACACATGCAGACATACTCACAAGGAGCCTAGGCCTAGATGTGGGCCCTTATAAGGTTTGGGGGTACCAGGGACTGGCAACATCCTAAATAAACTAATCAGAACATCATGGAAAAGCCTCTATGATAGGATCCTACCAGGACCATATACAAGAATTTTGTGCTAGTGCTCCTCACCCCAAATTGTCATAAGGCACATAAATAAATCCCATTTATATAGCGCTTTAGTGTCATTGGAATCAGTAATCAGTATTCCAGTTTGTAAAGTATGAAGTTTATAAAGTAATGTTTATAAAGTTCTTTTCCTCCCCACCATTCTAAGAAAATTCAAATATCATGGCTTCCATTTTACAGAAGAGGAAACTGAGATTAAGAAATATTGCCCATAACTATATAGATAGGAAGTACTATTGTTAAGGTTTGAGCCTGAGTTTTTGATGCCATACTCAGTGCTCTTTTTACTATTCTACACTGCCTGGCACTATGGCGAGGGGGAATTTTATCTGGTTCTCATACCTTCAGGATAAAATATGAAATACTCTGGCTCTTAAAACCCTTAACAACCTTACTCCTTCCCATCTTTCCAGTCTTATACTTTAGTCCTTTCTGTAGACTCTAAAATCCAGTGTCACTGGTCTTCTTGTGTCCCTTTTCACATAAAAAGCTTATTTCCCCAACTCATCATTTTTCATGATCATCAGTAGATAAGAAGTCCTGCCTGTCTGGGGTTAGTTGTGTTCAGGCTTTCTTTCCTGTTCTCCTTTTGTTATTGTTATGCTAGTTGTTTACTCTGAGTTACTTCACAGGGTTTTCCACAAAAATAAACTCCATTAAAGGAAATTCCCTCATCTAATTAGTATAATTCAACTTTTGCTGCCCCTAATCTTGTCTGAGTAGCTTGGTCTGAAAAAAATAAACGTGCATGACATTTCTAGGAATGTTCAAACAGATTTACTATTTATCCAACATCCTAACCCTAACCCTAACCCTTGCCTGGGAAGCTCTTCCTCTTCATCTTTGCCTTCAGGCTTCCCTGTCTTTCTTCAAAATTTAGCTCAAATTCCACCTTCTTCAAAAGGCCTTACTTGGACCCCTCCTGTACTGCCCCATCTCCCCACTTGGTAGTCTCTTCTGAGATTACCTTCTATTCACACTGTATGTATCTTGTATGTCTAGCACTTGGAACAATGCCTGACACATAGTAGGCATTTAATGAATGCTGGTTGACTGACTGTACCTGTTTGCATGTTGTCTTCACCATTTAGAATGGGAGCTGCTTGAGGGCAGGGATTGTGCAGCTTTGCCTTTCTTTGTGTCCCCAGTATTAAGCACTGTGTTTGGTATGTAGTAAGCACTTAAATTCTCAGATGACCCTAAGGTGAGTAATATCCTCAAATTATGTCTCTGAGACATATCTACCTAATGATTTTTGCTAATGTATTATCAAAGACCTCTAATACTTCTAAAAAGATTACATTTATGCAGAGGATTCAATTCAGATAATACCTCTAAATATGAACATAAAATCCCCTTAGCTATTCATTTTATTCAATGTTTAATTGCTCACAGAATCTCAGAGATCAAGGACCACTTCTTGCATGGCTTTTAGCATCTTCTGGGCTCAGAACAGGATCTATGGACATAATGAAATAACAGGAAGTTCCTCCTCACCCCTCATGCCCTGAACAGGGGAAGAGGAAGGGATTCTGACTATGGCCTTGGACTCTAGCAATGGTGAGAAATACCAATAATCATAAGACAATTTGAGTTAAGGTCTTAATGTTGAGGGTAGGCCTGTCTTACTCTCAGTCCTTTTCCTGATTGTTGACATCGCAACTCCCTGGAATGGTCACATTGTATAAAATGTGGACTTCCTGATCTAAAAGTGGAGCTATTTATTCCATAACCTGTTTTAGATCCCAAAGCCAAATCCAACTTTTCAATAAATGTGATGTCAGAGGTTTTATTGTTTTGTTTTTTAAGGCATTATAGAAGTTATCTATTTCCAAACTATCCCCGTAGAAGAATTATTTGCATAGTATCTCAGACAAGAGGTCACATGGGCTTCCTTGAAGACCTTTTGTGAGGAGGCTGCTACCTCTTGAGGTAGACCATTCCACTTTTAAACACTTCTAATTGTCAGGAAATTTTTCCTTATTCAAATGTTCTCCATAGTCTCTCCTATCTAGGCATGCCTTTGAAGAATGAAGATCGTACATGTATGACTTTACATTTTTTGGGACCCATTTTCACATTTCTCAAATTCTCCATGTGGGTCTATGAAACATAGTTGGGTCCTTCTTCATTTCCTCTTGCTATTGGGTGGCTACCAATGGAACAAATAGTTTGATATATCTGTTCATCCAGGGGTCAGGAACCTGCAGCCTTGAGGCCACGTGTGACTGAATCCATCAAAAGGCCACACTTAAGATCTAGAAGGCCATGTGTGGCCTCACGGCTACAGGTTCCCCACCCCTCTGTTAGTCAGTGTTTTTTTTTGTCATGTGACTGGCTCATCTTTTTCAGCCATATATTTATTTGATAACATCCTTTATTCCAGCTCTTTATCATGTTTCATGTTTTCCTTTTGTTCCAATCTGCTTATCACTACCATGCACATCTTTATCGTCCTCTGAATAGTGCCCATTTTTCATTCTTGGGAAGATGTAGTATTCCATGACTCACAGATGTACAATGATATTGGTAGAATATTGGGATAAAAATATGAATCTTTGTTCTGGGTAAAGTTTGGGGTTATTGCAAGTGAGGGAGATGAGGTTATAATGGGAGAGGCCTTGGGCCCTCCCTATCCAAGGTCCATACATGGCTCAATAGTGAATGACCTGTGAATAGGAGTCTTTATCATTTGTCTCTTTCCTGATTTTAGGTGAAGAAATTAGAAAGACTAATGACCTTGTGGGCTTCAAAAAATCAGGAGAGTGAGCCAGCAGAAGGTTGAGATGTTATGGGGAGATAATGCCCACCAGGGATAGAGATGTCTTTCTTATAATGCTATTGGAGTAAGCCCTCATTCTATGGTATTATCCCCACTGTTAACTGATTAGTTTACTAATTACTTTATTGCTAGCTACTGATTAGTGCCCCAGTTCTAATTAGCCAATTAATAACTATTAGCTTTTATGAAGAGACATTTACTACAAAGATACAGCAAAAGTATACTTACCCCCTTTATCATACTTATGACATACTTACCCCCTATATCACATTGGTCTCTAGGGAGAATGAATTTGAAACAAGGCAGTTTTACATAGCATTTGCTCCCACTGAATTCACTTCCAAATTCTGTGTGGTTGATAGGTGGGTGCTACCTCATCTCTGCTAATTCTGACTCAGCTAGGCAGTTATCTTGGGACTTCACTCCTCCTTGTCTGGCTTCCAGCAGATCCTGGCATGGACATTACTTCGAGACTTCTGGTGGCTCATTTCCCCTTGCTTTTGAAGCTTATAAGTTTGTAGCTGCCCTAGCCTCCTTCACTTAAAATCCAACATGAACATATGCAAACAGTTAAAGAACAGAAGCTTGGGCTCACAGGCCACATTTGGGCCTCAGATTCAAAGAGCCTGAAGTCCCTCCTCCTGGAGCATGTTCTCTTTGACCCAGACAGATGCTAAGCAAGAAAGAGCTGGGACCAAGAGCAAGGCCTAGCTGATTATTGCCCTTTGAATGCATTCCATGTCCAGTGATGCAGCCAATCAAAACTGCTTCTCATTAGCATATGACTAGCAGATCAGAACTAATTATAGAATACCTACCTTTTAGGAAAAACTATTGATACCTAAAAGGCTAGGAAAAAGAGAGCAATGGGAGATTTTTGAGCAAAAAGATGGTGATTACCCCAAAATAGTCATAACTCCAGATGCTGTGGGGGACAGGAAATGATCCTTATGGAGACCATTCCTCATTTTTAAAATGTATTTCTTCTTCACTCCTACCTCCTGGAACACTTCAATCTCTTCCAGTCTTAGATCCAATATCACCTCCTCCCTGAGGTCATTCCAGTTCCCTATAGATGCTAGGGTATCTCTCTCCCTGCCCTTTCCCTCTTGCCTTGTATTCACTTAGTATATATTCAATAAAAGCTTAATGATTCACATGAGAGGCAGTGTGTCATAGAGGATAGAGATCTGGCCTCAGAAGCAGGAAGTCTCTGGTTCAAGTTCCCCTCTGATATGGCACTGGTTTTGTGACCTCAGGCAGGTCACTTAAACTTAGTTTTCAAGGTAACTCCCTATGACTATAAATTGCAGAGAAAAGCAATTCCCAGAGGTGTCTGAACCCAATTAAAATGTAGTAGGGAAAATGTTTAACAAAATAAATGAAAATACAATAGAACATAGGTAATGTTAATATGTGACTTTCTAAGTCAATATGTGGCTTGTAGGGAACCCAAGTATGGGTTATGTCTAAACAACACCACCCCTTTTCTATTTGAGTCTGATACTACTGCCCTACATTGTTTCCAGACTCTAGCCTATGATTTATATTTCCATAGCCTAGCACAGAGGCTGACACATAGTTAGTTACCTAATAAATGCTTTTTGATTTATTGTGGTATCAAAGAAGGCTTGTTTCTCATCTTTATATGGTTATATATTGTCTGTATCTTCTTACAGTCTCAATTGCTCAATGTCTCTGAATTCCATGATATAACAACACAATTTGGAAATATTGAGACACTGAAATGGTATACAGCTAAGCCCAGACCTACTATTTTTGATTAGTTTCTTCTCTGCTTTTCTAAACAAGTTGCTAGAAATCATGAATCTGAAGAGAGGCCATGAATAGGATACCACAACAGAATAAGCTATTTTGGTGACAAACTAAATTGCAAAATTTACCACCTTAACACTATGCAGTTCTTATAAATTCATATTGAATGATCTATGCTTCAGGATACAAACAAAGGCACTTTCTTTGATAGAAAGGAATCTTTAGCATCTTTCCATTTTTTCTGAAATTCACAAATCCCACCAGTACTTGAACTCTGTCTTGATTGATTTGCTGAGAAGAGTTTGTTGACTGGTTTGCAGTAAGCTTGTCAGCCTTCTCCAAAGGGAGTTCATATGGATTTAGAATTATCAAACGAATGACCTTTGGAGTGGGAGGCTTTTGAATGAGAGTCTAACTGATACAAGTGAAATACTAAATCCTTAACCATTGGCTAAAGTCCTTTTCATTGTCTAAAATGGAACACACACACATGCACACACACATACATACACTCCTCCCCTCCCAAAGTGAATTTTGATCATGTACTTCCAAATGGGAGAATTGACAAGCATGACAAAAGTATTCAATTCAGATCAGCGTCCCCTGGCTTGCTCTAAACAATCATATACTTGAACTACCTGTTCCAAAAAAGTTGTTATACAAAAGCAGGATAATGGAGAGGAGTAGAATGCATTCTTTAAATTGATGCTTTGTCATTTAAATTGAATGCCTCTTCATCCCTATCAAGAACATTAGCCCATTTCTTTCTGAAAATGGCTTTGCAAAAACATGGGGCTGAGTACCTCAACCCAAGAATCCAAGTCAATATTTTAGAACAATACTTCCTAGACATTGACTAAAAAAGCACATTGTTTGCTAGATACATTTATCCCAGCAATCTTTCAATTTCTGCTTCATGAGAATAAAAAGACTATTTATTTATTACAACATAATATAGTACTCTAATTCGGCCAATTATCTTTTAATCTGGTATTAGTTCTTTTTACAGTAACTAATGTTTTTCTCTTGAGAATATAAACATTTCACAGCAACAAGAGGAGAAACAGATGGGACATCAATGGTATTGAATTGCTTCCTGGATTTATTGTTAGACTTTCTGTGTAACCTTGGCAGCCTCAGTTTCTTTAAAATTCTAGACCAGGAGTGTGCTCTGTCAACTCATAACAGATGTTAAATAATTCTAGAAGTGCATAGGATATTTTTGAACAACAAAGGTATCTGAATTCATTTTTTTTGCTGCCAATTACATTCTAACAGCATCACAATTCATTATTACACAGTGTCTCCAGCTATGTTTTGCCACTGTCATGACTGAACCACTTTTCAACAGGAAATTTGAGTAAATGTATAGCTAGATTAAGGCCATCATATTGAATTTCATACAACAAAAATATATATGTATGCAAAAATAAATCTGTAGAAGGCTTGTCCTGTACATGTGAGTTGGCATGGATTTCAGGAATGAAATGGCAGATCTGAATAAAGAGATTAAAAATTCTTGATCTTGAGATTATGAAACTTGTTCTTGAACTCTGAAGTTGCCAGTTTGAGATATAACCTTCTTTCCCACCAAAGCTACTGATACTAAAGCTGCTCTCTTTTCTTTCCCATCTGCTCTCTCTCCTCCCCACATAATCATGTTAATGAGAAACTGGACCAGGGGAATCAGCACATCCAGCAATCCAGCAGGGAGAAGAGAAAGAACACCTATGCATGCTTTTATGACTGGGCCCTCATAGCCAGTTACTCACTGGAATTCCAAACTCATTCAACTAGGAAGTACAGTTTTAGTTCTAAAAGAAAGAAAACAGGGGCATGTAAATCCCCTCCCCTAATAAATATTTTGTATTTATTTACCTGTAACCTTGTTGTGCCTCCTCCCCTGGATAACCCTTCCTTCCCCCAATCAGTAAAATGTACATTTTTTTAGGGCATGGATTGTTGTGTCTTTGTTTTATGTTCCTAACCTTTAACATAGAGCCTTGAACATAGTATACTTTTGTTTTTCAAGACTATTGGGGTTAAGTGACTTGCCTAGGGTCACACAGTTAGTAAGTGTCAAATATCTGGTCTCAGGTCCTCCTGACTCCAGAGCCAATGCTCTATCCACTGCGCCACCTAGCTGCCCCTTGAACATTATTAAATGTTGGTTGAATTGAATTGAATTTAATGACTTTCAGTACTGAAACAGCTATGACTGGGGCCCAGTTGTTTTGCTAATTTATTGCTTATTCCACTAAATTATAACCATTAAGTTTTTTTTTAAAGTATTTTATTTCATATATCCTGAAACAAAATTCCATAAACTTAATTTCATATGGGAAAAGCTTGGTATAATATGGTTAACCTATAAGGAGGTAGGGGACCTCTATTCTGTTGAGGACCACTGAACCAAGGGGAAGTGGGTAAGTAGCACCTTAAATAATTTTTCTTCTTTAGAGAAATATTGTAATCATTTGCCTTTTTTTTAGGTTAAGAGTAGTGAAAATGAAGCACTACATAGGAAATACAGTTTCTTCATCCAAAAAAACAAGAGATTTGGACTAGATGATTTCTGAGGTTTCTTCTATTTCTAATATTCTATGATCTGTGAAATTAATAAATATATATATACATATATGTTAATTTCAGAGAAAACTATGTATATGCTATTTTTAAATTTCATAAAAGTATATATTGTGTACATATACTCTTCTATGACATTAAATATATGCATTTGTATATATAAATAGAAATTTCAAAGAAAAATAAAATACTAACAATGAAAGATACCTTAGAAATCTTCTAGTCCAAACTCATTATTTTTTGGATGAAGAAATTGAGGTATTAACTATATTTCCTACATAGAATTTTATTTTCCCCTGTTATCATCTTTAAAAAAAGGAACAACAATTAAGTTGCTATTTAACTCTTTCTCCATGTATCAATGACACTCAGTAGAAGAGGTTTGCCTAATCCCTATCTATCTATCTATCTATCTATCTATCTATCTATCTATCTATCTATCTATCTAT
>NW_020941197.1:14777164-14796473 GCF_900497805.2 Vombatus ursinus
TATCTATCTATCTATCTATCTATCTATCTATCTATCTATCTATCTATGATCTATTCTCTTTAGTCTCATACTTTGAACAGTTTAAGGTTAAGGGGAAAAAAGAAATAGATGTAAACAGAGAAATGGATAGAGACATACAAAGAATGATGGATGGATAGATAGAAAGACACCAAAAAAAAAAGCAACAATGGAGAGAGTAACAGAGACCTGCATAAAGAGAAAGTGAACCACAAACATAGACACACAAGGATACCTACCCATATCCATAGTCACAACAAAATAGGAATAGTAACAGAGAGAGAAAGATTGAGAGAGGCAGAGGGAAAGGGAGAGAGAGAGAGGGGGAAAGGGAGAGAGGACAACATAGAGAGAATAGACACAGAAATAGACTTTCAAGAATTACCACTACCACCTTATGATCACTTATGATATTTCTTTTAAAATTTTTCTTTTCTTGATGTGTTGTGTTTTTGCAACTTTAGGTACATGAACTCTCTTTTTCCTGAGGCTTAGATGATAGATACTCTCTTCATCAATTGTCATCTATTTGGAGTAGATACAGACTGAACTTCATGATGACACTATCAGACAAGAACCTAGTTAATTTAGTCTGCAGTTAGTGGCCTCAACCTCTTACAATTTAAGCAGATTACATTAGTTTTTTGGTTCTTTCCTGCCTCCCAGAGACAGGCCAATTACCCTTCATTATTCTTTACTGTTGTCTCAGAAACAAGAAGACAGGACATATTTCACATGTGCCAGTTCCTAATAGGCTGAACCAAAGGAGGACACAAACTCTTACAAAGGGCTTGTTGAGGAAAGGACGCCAAGGCATGTCTGAAGTAAATTCCCTCATTTACATAGTACTGCCTGTGACATTGTCCTAAGCTCTTGCTTTGCAATAATTCTCTTTACTAAGCTCACACAGGTTGTTGATCAGATAATTGCCATCAAAGGAGTCCCTCAAACTCATACTTATTGGTGTAGGCTAACTGCCTCCAACAGGCATGGCAGCTGATGGGAACAGAGCTCCAGCTGTGCCATCTGTTCAATTGATCTCCCTCTGTCACACATCTGGGCTCTAGCTTTCCCTCTCAGCCTCTTCCACGACACTCTACACTGCTGCTTATGATTGCATGGTAACTGTGACTTCCACCAAGGACACCAAGATTTGTTTTCTTCTTTCCAGGTGTCTGAATTTTAGACATTCCAGGGTATTTCCCTCTTGTCTGTGTTGGCAACAGAGAGCCAAAAGGAATTAAGGGCTAGATCAGGCCCTTTGGTTGGAGTTCCCTATCTTTATTTAATGAGTTAATCTAATTCTACAACACTAGCATTATAAAGGGCTTCTATTGAACTTCAAGTAGATTTGTTTGTAAAAATAAAATCGGATTCACTAATGCTTATATCTTCAACCCATACTCCTTAGATCTCATTGCACTTTACCCAAAAGGAATGCAACATAGTAGTAATTTCCTTATTTTATAAGTTGCAACAAATTGCACGAAATTATATCTGCCCTCTCTAGCAATTTCTACAATGTTATGAAAAGTTCATTTTTCTCTTAAATGCACAGTGCAGTGCAGTCTGAATTGTGCTCTTCTTATTACTTAAGAAAATGACTCACTTTTAATGTACTTATGTGTAGAACTTTATCATCAGATGGTCAAACACAGCAATTAAGATTTGATTTGTCTCCAGGACCTTCAACAGTTCAGTTCAGTGAGTATGACTTAATTAGAACTTAGATATTGCGAGTGGTCACTAAATCAGGGCATGCCTAAATAAAAGATTTCATATCTACATAGGTAGCAATTTTATTTTGCTCTCTTCCTGGCTTCTGCTATGAAAGCCCAACTCTAATGATGGTTTGACAGGTGCTTCTAAGCTGTGTTTATTTTTCAGGGCCCAGACTAAGTTCACGTTTTCATCCATAAAAAGTTTGGAACCAGTTGATTTTTTTTTTGTCCCAATGACTCAAGAAATTAACAAAAACTTCCAACAGTCCTCAGTCCTGTGTAGTCTCTGTTCTTCAGTGATGGTGGCAGAATGACAGAATAAAGAGGCAGAAGGGTTAAGAATTGCTCTATTCTTAGGCCTTCACAAGCTTTATTATTATTATTTTTTATTGTAAGTTTTTGGTACAGTATTAGAGGAACCAATCTATATGTATAGTGACTATCTTGATATAAATCTAGTCAGAAGACGTAAAGAAATTGTCACTTAATGAAAGTGTAACATTAATGTTTGGTGGTCTTATTTGCCACTTGATGTGTGGCTTACTAAGAGTGTAGATTTGCACACTTTCCAAGCTCAACTTAATTTTATTTTTATTATCCTGTCACAAAAGGAAATGAGGTTAGTCTAACACGATCTATTCATGATGAAACCATTCTGGCCTTTAATGATCATTGCATCCTTTGTAAGCTTCCACAACCCACCCATTTACAATTTCACCATGAACTTAATCTGAATAGCATTTGCCTTTCTCCAGTCCTGCAGCACCTCTCTTGTTCTTTAACATCATTCAAATAACACTGACAGTAGCTTAGCATTCATATATGCTAATTCCTTCAGTACTCTGGGATGTAGTTCATTTGGGATTGGTGACTTGACTTCATTAAGAATATTTAATACTGTCCCACTGTTTCCTCACTTATCCTAACCTTCTACTCTCTGTTGACCATTTTTGTTTTATCATTGTGTTTAAATGTAAGAGAAATAAGATAGCAAAAGAGTTGAATAGTTCAACATTTCCCCCTCCATCAGTTATTATCTACCTTGAACAGTTGTCATATCCCCCCTTTCTTATCATCTTCTTACCCCAACACAGATTTTTTTTTAATCCTAAATGCCTTTTTTTTTCTCTTCGCCTGACCTTAATTTGGGCTACAATACTGAATCTTACTGGCTCCTGGTTCTCTTTTTGTATTCCATCAAACCATGTAAACCATCAAAATCTGAATTTTTCAATGGATTCCTATTCATCCATAATGGATTTTTTTTGGTAGCTTCCTTATTTTCTTCCTCAATGGAACAGTTTCTGCTTGTGTCTTCATTATTTAATTTTTGAAAGTTTCTCATCTTCTTTGGACCAATTTGCCCTTCAGAATATTAGGTACTGTATAGTGGCAAGAATAATGGATTTGGAATCAGAAGCCCTAAGTTCTAAATGTACTTTAGAGACTACCTTTGTGACACTGGGCAAGTAACTTCACCACTCTTCCCTCAGTTTCCTCATCTATAAAATTAAGGTGCTGGACTAAATAGTCTTTGAGGTCCCTTTCAGTTCTAGAGCTATGCTCATATGATTCTATGAAATGTCATCATATTTTACCTAATGTTTCTCTGTAATACGGCCATCTGTTCTTTCCAAATCTGGGGTACATGTCAAACTATGATTAATTTTCCTCTTTGTCAGTTGCCCCCAAGTTTCCTGTTAGAAACCATATCCTGCTTGTTGGTAAGAATTGGGTCCTGAATAGCAATTTCTATTGTTGCCTACTCACTTTTAAGGATGAAATTATCGTTAAGAGGAATCACAGCTTTATCAGCTGGCAAGAAGACAACGTCCAGATATCCAGATAAGGGATGGTCCTTTTCCTTGACAGGTTAACTGCTCTACATGCACAAGTGGTTCCATTTCATCCTATCTTCTCCAGTAGATTACCCCATTTATAATCCCTAATATCTCACTAATCTTCAATTTCTACTTATCTACTGGCTGCTTCCCTACTGCTTCCAAACATGCACATGTCTCCCTCATCTTCAAAAAAACTACATTTGTTCCATCTATCTCCATTAAATATAGTTCTATGCCTCCCTTTCATGTCTAAAGTCCTTGAGAATGTCATGCAACTGGTACCTCTACTTCTTTTTCTCTTAACTCTGTAGTCAATTCTGAACTTATCCATCATTCAACTGAAATAGCTTTCTCCAAAGTTAGCAAGGATCTCTTAATGGCCAAATCTTTTCTCAGTCCTCATCCTTCATGACCTCTTTGCAGCATTTTTCAATGTCACTCATCCTCTGCCTCTTGATATTTTCTTCAAAGTAGTTTCTCCTTAAACTACCTTCTCCTGATTCTTCTACTTTTTCTGGCTGCTCCTTCTCAGTCTCCTATGGTAGATCTTCATCCAAGACCATGGGTGTCCCCCAAGTTGCTAGAACCTATTCTCCTCTCTCTGTCTAACATTTCATTGAATAATTTCATTCTCTCTCAATTCAATTCTATTATCATCTCTATGTTGGTAATTCTCAGATCTATTTATCTAGCCCTAACCTCTCTCCTTGCCTCCAATCTTGCATTTTCAAATTGCCTGTTGGAAATTTTGAACTGGATATTCCATACAAATCATAAACTCAACCAGTCCAAAATGAACTTATTATTTTTTCCCTCCAGCCCTATCTACTTTCAAACTTCTCTGTTACTATGGAGCCATTCTCCCAGTCATCCAGGCTCACAATCTAGGTGTTACCCTCAACTCCCCATTCTCTCTCACCCCATGTAGCCAATCAGTTGCTAAGTCCTACTGATTCTACCTTTCTAAGTTCCCTTATATATTCTTGTTTCTTTACCCTGACATAGCCACCACATGTTTCAGGCCGTCATCATCTCAGTCCTGGATAATTGCAATAATCTGCTGTTTGTTCTCCTTACCTCAATTCTCTTCCCACTCTTGTCCATCCTCCACTCATCTGTTAAATTAATCTTCATAAAGTGCAAGTCTGTCCGTGTCGTCTTCCCTGGGCCTCTCCTCCTCTCCTCCTCTCCCATTGAGTAAACTCCAGCAACTCCATAATCTCCTGATTGGTATTTAAAACCTTTCCTAACCTGGGCCATTCTTACCTTTCAAGTGTCCTTACAACTTATTCCCCTTCCTATACACTGTGATCCAGTGACACTGATCTCCATACTGTTCCTCCCACAAGAGACTATCCCTTGATCCCAGGCATTTTCACTGGTTGACTCCCATACCTAGAATGCTCATCCTTCTCACGTCCACCTCCTAACTTCACTGGTTTCCTTTAAGTCTCAACTAAAATCCCACCTCCTATTAAAAACGTTTCCCAATCTACCTTAGGGCTAGTGTCATCTCTTGTCACTCATATCCAATCTAACCTACAGATACTTGCTTCTATGTTATTGTCTGTATGTTGTCTCCTCAATTAAACTTTGAGATCCTAGAAAGTGGATGTTTTTTTCCCTCATTCTTTGTATCCCTAGTGCTTAGCAAAGTCCTTGGCACATAGCAAACGCTTAACAAATACTTGTTGACTTGACTTGACATGACAATTTTTCAAATATTTGAATACTGATTTGTCATACACTGACTTGAGTTTTCTCTTCCCAGACTAAATATCTGCAGTTCCTTTGACTTATTTTCATTTGGCGTATCTTGGGGCTTACTACCATCCTGGATGTCTTACTCTGATCATCCCTAGTTTATAAATATACTTGCTAAAATGGGGGTTAAGAACTGAACACAATAATCCAGATGTTTTCTGAGTAGTGAGAGAGTTGATTCATTGAGGACCCCTACTCAAATACTAATCAGTATTAGTCTATTATGATTCTATAAGGGGTAATGATTGTTAGCGATTATTTCAATGTATTCATCTAGTAGTACATATTTAATCAATCATCTAGTAATAGGTACAAGAATAAGCAGTGTATTAACCCACATTTTGTATAACTTACATAGGAATATAGATTCTAATAGGAGAGCCCTATAATAGGCCTCAAACTTTAATGTAATGTTCATTACTTGACAAAGATATTGCCATCCTGTTTTGCTCAAATTCTATGACCAAACCAAGTATGGGTAGTGGCACGTTATGGAAAGTCCCCCCTGATAAATTCTTATAGTGAATGTATAGCTTGTACCATCTCCTGCCTAACTTAAGGAAGAGCCCATCCATCTTGTGACCACCTAGTCAGTGGAGATATCCCCTGCTTCATCCAACTCGTGACCCTGCTGACAGATCATTTTTGCTTGTTTTAGCTTGTGTGTCATATGTCAACCAATGGGATTCTGTATTTTACCATGCCTCTTTTGCATACTTGGGTATCAAACTCTATAAATAAAAGGTCCTGGAAGAAGGGGGCATCTCAGATGGTGAGGAAGATCTGAGGTCCACTTCATTAGAAAGAACCATGGACCCTTTAATAAAGTGTCATTGTCTCAGAGCTCTGCCTCAGCCTCTTTTATTGTACATAGGACAATTTTAATCCCCACAGCAGTACAGAGAAGACTGGGACCATCATCTCTATGGACCTTGATATTATGCTTCTTTTAATATATCTAAAAATGAATGTGCTGTATTGATTTGTCATAGTCCACTGTTGTCTCATGTTGAGTTTTAAGTTCGCTAAGAATCTGAGATTTTTTTTTTTAGGAAAAAAAATGATTTTTAGCCAAACTTCCCAGATATTACTTTGTCAATTTGATTGTTTCCAATTCAACTGTAAGAATTTGTGTTTTTCTCTATTAAATGTCTCCTTTTTGGATTTGATCCAAAACTTTATCCTGTATACACACATACATTCATTGCTTTCCCTACTAACTTTTGCTTTTTTTGTAATTTGCTATGTGTCATACATATCTTTATTCAAGGAACTGATAGAAAAAAAAATTAAAGCAGAAATTCCTGAGACACATCACCAGGGGCCTTGTTATAAGTTGGCATGGAGCCAATACTAACTAATCTTTGGGTCCATGAATGTTATGTAGTAGCAATGTCTAGATCATAGCACCTGGGCAACAGTCAATAAATATTTATTAAGCAACCATCTACTGTGTGCCAGACACTGCTCTAAGCATATTGTGCTAAGCTCTGGGCTAAGCAGGCACTGGGGCAACTAGGTGGTACAGTAGATAGAGTACTGGGCCTGGAGTCAGGAAGATCCGAGTTCAAATCCAGCCTCACATACTTACTAGCTGTGTGACCCTGGGCAAGTCACTTAACCCTATTTGCCTCAGTTCTTCATCTACAAAATGATCTGGAGAAGGAAATAACAAACCACTTCAGTATCTTTGAAACTCCAAATGGGGTCATGAGGAGTCGGACAGGACTGAAACTACTGAACAATAACAACAAGTAGGCATTATGTCCAGCTCCACCAAGGTAAATGAGATTATCAGTCCTTTTTACCTTTTTTTTTAAGAGATAAGTATGAGTGTGAGCCACTCTGGTTCCTACAGCATGCAAATAATACAAGGCACACATTTAAATGCCCTGGGTTTAATTTGAATTATTCAACAGTACCCTCAAGGATACATAAGTCCTGCCTTCAATACAATGTAATGAAGATATCAGCAACCCAGAGTCAGTGGGGAAAGCAGAGCAACAAATGATATCCATATTACATCCAATGACTCCAATTTCTCTCCTTGGCCACCTCCATGAGGCCCAAGATGCTGCTTGCTGTTTTCTCACAGAGCTGCTAACATTCTCTACTGGTCTGCTGATATCATCTAGTTAACTGCAGGTTCTCTTCTGTGGTTTTACCATTATCTGCCGATCCTCCATTAAATTTTACCCATGAGGGAGTGAGTGGTTAAAGCTCTTTTGTGAAATAACCCACAGTCTCAAAGCTATTTCAGTTCTTCTGTGTGCCAGACCCACAGCCTATCCATTGATCACAGAAAGAGTCTCTTTGGATGCATCTCTTTGACTACATGGTTTCTTCTCATTTGCTACTCTTCTAGACCCACCTAATATTCCCCTTAGTAATTAGTATCAAGGTCATGCAGCTGATTGTAGAGCTTCACTTGTTAAGACTGGACAGGGTGAAGTGGAGCTGACTACAATTGTTATGCTTTCCTATAACTACAACTAAAAATTGTTGCTCTTTTCATAAACTCATCTATAAACCCATTCCTGATCCTGGGCCATGATTTTAAAAAAAGTTAGAAATTTCTATATTTTAGCAGATGGAAATTGACTAGTTACATATACAGTAGTGATTTTAAAAATCAGTTGTCTGCATGTAATTAGATTTTGACTAAAGATCTAAATAATATCCAAGTTAAAATAAAGGATATAAATGAGGTACAATTGAAAAACTATTGGCTTTGGAGTCAAAGGTCCTGAGTTGAGATCATTCCTTGCTACCTAGGTAGTAACTAGGAATTCTCTCTAGGTCTCAATTTCCTGATCTATAAAAGAAGGGAGTTAGGCAAGATGGCCTTTAGCATCTCTTCTAGCTCTCTATCCATGATCCTACAAAAAGAAGACAAATTGGAATTACATTTGCTTCCAACAAATGGGAAATTGATAAAAGTAAAGACATTGGCTATGAACATGAGAAGCAATACAGTCACAATACTAATGACAAAAGAACCCATAAGCTGTGCTATTCAGAATAACTTGATCTCCTTTCCAAATAAAGAGACATGATTGCTGAGGTAATACTGGTTTATATTACTACCTCTTTGGTAAACATTATGGAAGAGTATGATAGAAGATTATGAGCAGAATCATCTACACTAAAGTTTTACTTGGATGCCTCCTAATGATGTGGTGATGACCCAGAGCCCTCAAAGATTATGCAGACAAAGTAAAAACTCCAAGAAATACTATAATAAAAGCTAGCATTTATATAGCACTTTAAGGTTTGTGAAGCACTTCTATTGGGTTAACTTTAATTTCCAGCTTTGTGCCATCCTCAAGAGAGGTAAGTGTGTCTTCCCTCATTTTATCCAAATCATCCGTTGGAAAGTAAAGCTGTATGTTCTCCACTGGATAAATGGCATGCAATTTATACAATTGGAGGAAATATTTAGGTTCATGAAAGCATCTTGATCACTCATTCAAAATGCTGGCTTTGAATGGAGGAAAACTTTATTTCAAATCATTCCTCTGATATTTACTAGCTGTGTGACCATGAGGAAGAGCTTTAACCTTTCTGAGCCTCAGTTTCTTCATTTATAAAAACCAGATAATGATACTTACAGTACCTACTCCACAAGGTTGTTGTGAGGCTTAAGTGATATATATGTATATATACAGATACACAAGCACATATATGTGTCTGTCTACATATACACATACATATACATAAAAATGATAGATACATACACATACATATATAAAGTGCTTTTTTCAGATTGAATTTCTTTTTTTTTAATATTTTATTTTTTCCAATTACATATAAAACATTTTTAACATTCATTATTTTTTTAAAATTTTGAGTTTCAAATTCTCTCTTTTGTATGCCTTAAAATGATATATTAGCAATAATTGTTGGGGACTGGACCTGTGATTTTATTGGTATAGGGAGCTCCCTGGTGAGGAAACTCTTTCTACTGATGCAAGATGGAAACTTCTCTGTAACCTACCATTTTAGAGTGTTGTCTAGAGCACTGAAAGGGTAAATTGGGTCACTTAGCCAAATATGTGACAGAAGCAGGATTTGAACTTAGGATTTTTTAGCTTTTGGGGCAATCCTCTGTCTATTATACCATGCTATCTTTCCTATACAAAATGCCTTCTAATTCAAAATTTAAAGCTTCAAAATATGTTTTAATAGCTTAAAACTACATTAAAATTTTTGAGATATCCTGTATAGATGTTAGTTATTAATATCATATTTAATGACCTACAAGTGAAGTACATGGGTTATACATGGATTTAAAACATATTTTGATTCTTTTACTACACTCTTTAAATACAATATGGTTTGTTGGCTACTGAGATCACATTTTTGGACCAGATTTCTAGTAATAAGCTGTGACTATCTTACAGCTTACCAGACATATTTTCAAAAGTATCACTGCCTAGAAGGTGGCTTTAACTAGTTGTATTTTTTACCCATTTAAAAAAATAAACGGTTGGTTTCAGTACTTAGTAAAGGTATTTTAAAACCTTAAATTATAAGGGAAATTGGAAATAACTGAGAAACATGTCTTTTAAGCAATACCTACTCCAACTTGAAAGGATTATAGGAAATATGATAATAACTCTCAATTAATCATGAGTAAGCAACCTACTGGGCCATGATTTTAAAATCATGGAAGAAATTTTAAAATGAAATCATTTTAAGAACCAAGATGGAAGTGAGGAGAATTAAGAATTAATCACATTTATAAAGTTTGGCAGTCATAGGTAGAACATAGGTTGCCACACAATAGAGCATGACTACTGTGGAGGAGGAGGATGTCTCCAATAATAAAAGAGAAGTTCAGAAGAGGGGAGAGTTTTGGAGGAAAGAGTGAATCTGGATTTGGATAAGTTGAATTTGAGCTCCCTATGGAGCATCCAGTATTAGATGACTAAAAAAGCTATTGGTGATGTGGAGCTCAGGAGAGAGATTAAGACTGGATCTATAAATCTGGGAATCGCCTGCATAAAGATGATCATTGAACTCGTGGGAGCTGATGACATCATCCTCAATTAGAAGATAGAAGAATAAAAAGGCCCAGGACAGAGCTTTGGGGGATATCCAGAGTTAGGGAGAATGACCCGGATTAAGATCAAGCAATAGAGACTGAGAAAGAGTGGTTGAACAGGTAAAGAGGAGATCCAGAAGATAGCAGTGTCATAAGGACCTAGAGAAGACTCAGTATCCAGGAGAAGACATTTTATGACAGTGGAGAGGCTGAAGAGAGATAAAGAAGGATAAGGATTGAGGAAGGATTTTAGATTTGACCATTAAGTGATCATTGGTAACTTTGGAGAGAGTAGTTTCAGTGAATGATGCGTTCAGAAGCCAGCTTGCAGAGGGTCATTGACAAAAAGACAGACTCCAAATAGGTAAAAATACTTATAGCAGCACTGTCCAACAACTCCAGCTCTTCTGAAGGATTGGAGAATTCAGGGCCATCATCTATGCATGACTTAAGGGAAGTTATGACCTATTCTTTTCCTGGGTCACTGCTTTCGACACTTTTAACATTGAACTGACTCTGGTACCTAAAGCTTGAGTGAATCAGAGACTTGCAGAAAAGTCCCGCATAGTGCAATAAAACCCCTAGATCTTCCACCCCTCCCCCAACCTTGTGCCTCAGAGGAAAACCTCCCTGACCTAGTCTACTTTGCTCTCTCTCCCCGACAGTGGGTCTCCAGAAATGGCATTGTGGCATCTTAAGTCCTCTTTCACCTTCCTATAGAGTGGTGTACTAAGATTTCTAACTTCATGGGGCCTTTTGTCTCAGGTTAGAAGGTCTATTCCCACTCTATCAACTAAATTTATCTTTACAAAAGTTGAGTTAAGGGCAAGCTTTCACCTTGCCTTGGAGAGTGTTTTGCATTACTGGGTTTATGCTTTGTAATTGCTCATTAGGGCTCTAGGAATGGAAGCCAACTCATGACTTTAAATGCTTGGCAAGATCCAGCATGTGTACAACTGAAGAGAAGGAGCTGGTAAAATTGTGTAAGTTATGGCTAGTGAGGGAAAGCATGATTAGATAGTACATAGGTAGGTCCCTCATTAGATATCTTCCATTACAACTAATCACAACAGACATTTACATAGTCTTGTGGACAGTTTGCATACATGAACTCATTTGGTTATGACAACTCTGAGGTAGATGGCATATTATGTCAATTTTATGTATAAGGAAAGTAACTAAGGTTCAATGGGTTTAAATGACTTGACCAAGGTCACACAGATAGTAAGAGGCAATGTCAAGAATCAGACTGCCTCCATCAAGAAGTAGGGGTGTAGGTATTAGCTTTCCAGATATTAGGAAAAGTATGAATGTGGGTACCCAAGAGGGATGTATTAAAGTGAAGATCTAGAACCTTCATGGAAAGACCTTCAAAGGATCATCTGATCAATCCAGCCTGATAAGATTTAATTAATGCCATTTTACATATGAGATATCTGAGGCCCAGAGCATTTAAATGACCTCCCAAAGGCTACACAGTAAGGCAGTAGTAGAAAAGAGAGATAGGTGCCTTAAACATGATCTTTCTTCTCAGTCTTTCTTCTGAGGTCTAGTTACTCATCATAAATCTACCTATTGGACATTTCAAACTGAATGTCCCATAGTCATCTCAAACTCAATATGCCTGTAACAAAACTCATTATCTTTCCCCCCCAACCCACTGTTTTTCTGAACTGTGCTATTTCGGTCAAGGACACTGCTATCCTTCCAGTTACCCACATTCTCAACCTCACTACAGTTTTGGCTTCTCACTCTTTCCAAAGCCTGTCATTTCTACTCTCACAATCTCTTACATTGTTTTTTTCTCTAGTTACACAACCACCACTCCAGTTCAGGCCTTCATCATCACTTACCTAGATGAGAGGGAGTCAAACTCAAATTGAAAAGGGGCCACTAAGCTGTATCCTTGCAGGCTGAATATTGACTTAAAAAGCCACACATTAATAAATCTTTGTTCTATTATATTTTACGTTGTTCAATATTTCACAATTACATTTTAATCTGGTTCCACAGTACTCTAGAATTTTGCTGATGTACTGTGTATTTGACACCTCTGACCTAGACCATTGCAGCAGCCTACTAATTAGGCTCCATGGCCAAACTATTTCCCTGCTCTGCTCCACCCTCTGGAGTTTCTAGAGGCCTTCTTACTACTATTCTTTACACAAGGCATTCCATCCCCTATTTTGATGCCTTTGCACTGGCTGTCCCTCAGGACTAGAATGCTCTCCCTTTTGACCTCTGCCTCTTCAAATTCCTGGCTTCCTTTAAGACTCAGCTTAAGAATCACATACAGGAAGTCTTCTCTGGCCCCTGTAGCTATTACAGCCTCACCTTCAAACTTAATTATGTATTTATTTTATAGATATCCATATAAGCACATAGTGTCTCTCTACTCCATAATACCAGATTGTAAACTCTTTAAAGGCAGGCCCTACAGTCACTTTTGAGTTTGTATGCTCAGTGCTTAGCACAGTGTTTGACACATAGTAGGTACCTAATAAATGTTTGTTGATTGATTGATTGATCTTGCTTCCTAGTACAATGGTTATTTCCACTCTATTACCTTACTTCTCACTGCACCATTTTGTAGTGTTGATGTTCATAGGGATCTTTGTCTTAAGGCATCACCTATAATGATGTTTGAAGTAGAAAGGATGGAATCTATACAAGTAAGTAGAAAATTTAAAGCAGAAGATCTTTTTTATACTCATAAAGGACATTGCTTTTGGCAAGTGTCTCACAGGGATGATTAATCTTCATTAGTTTCCACTGAACCAATAAATTAACAAGCACTTATTAAGTGCCTATCATGTGTAGGGTAGGTGCTTGTTGGTAGAAAAATAATAATGGTAGCTAGCACCTATGTAGTGCTTTAAGGTTTGCAAAGCACTTTTATAAATATCATTTTATCCTTACAACAAGCCTGGAAGGTAGAGGCTATCATAATCCCCACTTCACAGATCAGGAAACTGAGGAAAACAGTGAACAAGTAACTTGCCAAAAGTCACACAGTTAGTAGAGTATGAGAATGGATTTCAACTCAGGTCTTTCTGACTTTAGGTCCAGAGCTTTATACTTTGTGGTACCTAGCTAAATCTATTCTTAGCAATTTTCTCTCTGCTTCCTCAAGGTTCAACATAGAAAAAAATGTCACTAGATGGTGGGTTTCTTGCCCTGGCATTCCAGCATCTTTAAAATCTATCTAGAAGCTTTTCTTTTACATAAAAAAATGACATCCTGTACTGTTAGCTTCTCAAGATGGTTGACAAATGTTTGAAACTTTTACCTTGCAATAAGCAGAAGGTCAAGTAAGCTCTTTTATGGCAGCCCTGTGTAGTGATGAATCTGGAGCTATCAGTGAATGGTTTGTTACATAGAAGAAGAAACCTCAGAAAAAAGCAGATAATCTCTATTCTTGGTCCTATCATTGAATGGCAGGACCAGTAAGGGAAAGCATATTTGCCTAATAATATATCACAAAGCCATAGGGTTGGTGGACCACAAGGAAACAACCCATGCCCTTGGCAATTCCTCATCTGGGGACTTGGGTCTCTATAATACCAAGCCAAAGAGGAGTTAGGGTGACCTCCTCAGATTTGGTATGTCGCTCTGCAGAGTAGATTTGAACTCTTGGACTGGCCCATGATTTTTGGGGTCCTCTAGACCAAAGCAGATCATGATAATGTAGACCATTGGATTTAGAGATGGAAGGGACTTCAGGTGTCCCTGTGTTCCAAATCAAAGATTCTCAGGGACCTCACCAAAACACAAATTCCCTTTGTAACATGCCCAACAACTAAGTGGTCATCCAGTTCTTGCTTGAAGACATCCAGCGAGGGGAAACTATCTCATTTGTTTTTGGATATCTATAATTGTCAGGAAGTTTGTCCTGACACTAAGCCTAAATTAACTTCTTTATAACTTCTACTCATTGTTCCTACTGAGACTAAGAACAAATTTAAATTCTTTTTTTTCCATGTAACTGTCCATCAAATACTTAAAGACAATTCTCCTACCTCCTCATCTTCCTTGTCCGACCTAAATATTCCTTGTTCTTTTAAATGACCTTTATGTGACATGAGCTTGAAGCTGTTTACTCACAGCTTACATCTTCTGGATGCTTTCTATCTTATCAATATCTTAAAATGTGGGGCTCAGAACTGAACACAATACCCCAGATGTGGTTTGATAAAGGCAAGATTATCACCTCTGTGATGGCCTTAGTTTTTTTGGCTATCACATCATACTACTGACTCATTTGTGAAGATGTACTATTGTCTATGATATTAACCATATCTTGCACTCATGAAGCTGACTTTTTGAACCCAAATGCATGACTTTACATTGATCTCTGATTGATTTCATCTTATTAGATTTGGCCCAATGTTCTAGCCTATATAAAGCTTTTGGGATCCTTACTATGTTATCCACTGTTTTTAGGTGTCCCTCACAGATTTGTTTCATCTGTAAATATGATACTCTATGATCTCTGTTCCTTTATTCAGTTAAAATATTAAAGAACACAGAGCTGAACACAGATTCCTGGCCACTCTATATCTTCCTTTTAGGTTAGTTTAGAATTTGTCATCAATGAATTATTCCTTAGGAAAGGCCTTTAAACTACTCGGAATCCACCCAGGTGTATCATTATCTAGCCCACATGACTCCAATTTTTTCACAAGAATAATATGAGCTAGGAATGATGTAGCACATCCCTCCTACTGGGGATGCTGAGGCTTTGCTGAGGAGACTGAGGATTGCTGGAGTTTAGGAGTTTTGAGGTTCTGTGAGCTAAGCTGACTGTCTACACTAAGTTCAGTACCAATATGATGAATGTCTAGGGGAAAGGGGGATGAAACAGGCTGCCTGAGGGGTGAAATGACCAATTCTGAAACAGAGGAAGTCAAATCCCATCTTGTTCACTAGTGAGATTAGGTCTATGAGTGGCTGCTGGGTGAGGTAGTGAAACCCAGTCTCCAAAAGCCAAAATAAAAAGAAATAATAACATGAAAGCCTTTGCCAAACACTTAATTATTCAAGATGGATAGGTAATTAGAGCATTTATTAAGCACTTACTATTTGCCAGGCACTATATTAACTGTTAAGTACATGAATACAATAAATAATTTAAAAAAGGTACTTTCCTCCAAGAGCTTACACTCTAATGGAGAAAGAAAATACATAAAGGAAAGATGGAAATGGGGCAGAGAGGATGAGAGACTACACTCACAGGAGCAAGGCTGTTGGTAAGGAGATAGAGAAAAATGAGCAAAGTCTAGGCACATCATGAAATAATGGTCTGGGCCAGAGATTCAACTAATCAGAAGAGAGGGCTGCAGGACAGAGGGATCTCCAGGGTTAGAAGGATGCTGGAAGGGAGGTGGAAAAGTCTGGAGAGTGAGGAGTTGAATCTGGAGTCTTAAAAATCTACAGTATGCCCCTAATCTACTAACTCATTAAAGAAGGAAATGAGATTAGCTGAGGATCTTTGTGATTACCACTTCCTTTTTCATTCTTCCATTAACCTTCCCTATAATAAAACATTCTATCATTTTGCTAAGAATCAGAGTCAGGCACACTGGTCTATATTCTACAGGCTCCATTCTCTTGCCCTTTGGAAACTAGCAAAACATCTTTTCTCCTATCGTACCTTTTCCCTTTTCCATCATAAAAATCACCAACAATGGCTTAATAGTCAAGTTTGCTAGGAATTTCACCATTCTGAGTTGTAGTTCATCAGGTCAGGTAAGTGCTCTCTTACTCTCGCCATGATGATGTTGGGCTTCAACTACTTGTTAGCCATTTGTCATCTACAGTTTCCAATTTTAAGGTCATTCTTCTCAGAGAAAATATGAGCAAAATAAAGGTGAGTAGCTCTGCCTTTGCTGTCATTGGTTATCATTATTCTATCCATAGATGTTAACCCCTTTATTTTTATAAATAAGGCAACTGAAGCCTAGAGATGTGAAGTAATTTGTCCAAGGTAGCACCAGATATGTGAGTCAAACCCAATTTTTCTGTCTGTAAATCCAAAGCACTTTCCACTGCACCGTACTGTCTGTAGCTCAGCTCTATTCCAGATTGCCCTATGGCATTGACCTCAATGACACACTTCCTTTGTTATTTACATCCTTTTACTCACATCTTTACACATCTGCTAAGATATAGGCCACTTTCTGAAGATCTGTTCACTCAACAAAAAGGACTGAGAAGGAGAAAGGCAATTGGGATTCAGCAAAGGATGTACAAAAAAAATAAGATGCCAATTATTGGGGACTAAGAAAAAAAAAGCATTGTGAGCATCTGCCCCAGTAAGGTCTCTGAAACAGAAATAGCCTCCATGTCGCTCTTTCCACCAAAGGATGTGGCTAAAACCAGAACTCATCTCATAACACATGATCAGTCACTAAGTTCAAAGCACACAGTTCTCCCGTTAAAGAGGAACAGTTCTGCACAATGCCATTTTGGAGCCGGAAATGCTTGCTTCCTATAGAAACAGCCAGCTTAAACCACTGTTACCAAAGCAGAAAGATCCAATTACAAGTATTTCTTTGTAGGGGAAATTCTTGATAGCTTTTAAGTGTAACTCTACTTTATGGAGCAAAATCTTGGTTAGGGTTTACCTCTAGGAAAATAGAGAAGGAATCCTCCCCCTTCTCCATCCCATCCTTTTCCTCTTCAAATCATTTTCTGAATAAATGGGAAATTTTCTTTTTCTTTTCCTTCCTCTGCTCTGCCCCCAACCCTGCAAAGACTGCAGAAAACAGTCTCCTTTCACAGAAGAGAAAGAGTAATCAGGCTCAAGTTACAAAGGGAGGAAAAAGATGAAAGGTTAGAAAGACAGAGAACTTTGCTGACTTGCATACAGAAGGCAGAGGAGGGTCTGAAAGGCAGGAAATAACGATTACCATTTGGACTCCATATCAGAGTTTCCACTTTGGTTGAACCATTTGAAAGGAAACTACAAAGATTAGTTTCCTTACTGTTTAGGGTAGTGCATAATTTTAGAAAAAGCAATCAATTAAAACTAATAACATCTACATTATTTAATAATATCCACAATAATCTCACTCTTATTCAGAAGGTTCTTCTCTCTCATTAACAGCTGGGCATGTTTTGCTTAAAATAAAAGGAGGCAGGTGAGTATTATGATCTGCCCAATAGCACCTTGTGATCTGAGAGTGGAATACGGGTAGTGGAGGAGTGGTGATCAGAGAATGCCATTCACATGGCACAAAATGCCATGCTTAGTAATACTCTTTCTCCAACTTAATTTCCTACCATTCCCCATCTCGTGTCCTCTGTCTCTGAGTGGGTGGGATTCCTCTTGAACAGAAATTAAAAATAATTCCAAGTAATATTGTATCAGAGGTCACATAACTTCAGAAATGGTAGGGGACTCGGTGGTCAGTTCAACCCTTACCTAAGGAAGAATTCCCTCCATATCAGATTCACAAAATGGTTATCCAGTCTGCTTTGAATAACTCTAGTGAAGGGGAAGCTACTTCCTAGAGATACAACCCATTTATTCCACTTTTGGATCACTGTAATTGTTAGAATTCCACTCTCCCTCCCCCACTTTAATTCATGTCTAAATTTCCTACTCTGCAATTTGTACCCATGCTTCATAATTCTGTTCTTTGAGAATGGACGGAAGTCTCATTCTTCTCCTAGGAGACAGTTTTTCAAATATTCAAATATTCTCAAGTTCTAGCTCTTCCATGGAGCCTTCCCTGACTTATAGTTCACTTTATATCTCCCTTTTCTGAATTCCTATTGTACTTAGAATCTGAACCACACCATCCAACATTTAATTTAATATCAATTTTGAACTTTCTATTTTTCCTTGTTTTTATGTATATTATTAATCTTATCTTCTAAAGAAAATTCTAAGCTCCTAGATAGCCTAGATCATATCTTCTCATCAGTTATTCTTCCTACTTTCATCTCTGTGCTTTGCTCATGCTGTCACTGATATCTAGAATGAACCTACCATACCTGCAACTGTTCAAATTTGTCCTTCCCTTCAAGGCTCATCTAAAATACTATACCTCAAAATATTTCCTGATTAATTCCCAGACCCTCACTCTTCCAGCTAGAAATAACCCCTCTTCCTTCTTTCTTCCCTCCCTTCCTTCCATTCTCTCTCTTCCTTCCTTCCTAAATTCCTAATTATTTCTTAATGGGGAAAAGAGTACCCCAAGCTTTATAGACAAGGCTTGAATCCCTTCCCATCAAATAACAATTCCACAATGAACATACATAACAAATAGTAAAGAAAACCATTTATCCAAGTCAATCAATCAATCAACAGAGATTTATTAAGTGTCTACTATGTACCAGGAACTATGGTAAATGTTGGGGATGCAAAAATAGGCAAAAGACAGTTTCTGCCTTCAAGGAGCTAATGGGGAGACAACATGCAAACATATATATGTATGTCTGTATATACTTGTATATACATACACATACAAAACAAACTATATACAGGATAAATAGGAAATAATTAAAAGAGGGAAAGCACTGGAATTAAGAGGAGTTGAGGAAACTTTCCTAAAGATGATGGGATTTTAGTTATGACTTAAAGGAAACCAGAGAGATCAGCAGTCAAAGCAGAAGAGGGAGAGTGTTCCAGGCATGGGGAAAGCCAGAGAAAATGCCTAAAGCCAAGAATGGAATGTCTTATTTGTAGAAAAGCCAGTGTGCTGAATCAAAGAATATGCATTGGGCATAAGGTGTAAGAAGACAGGAAACATAGTAGGGGGCTAGATTATAAAGGATGTTTGAATGCCAAACAGCATTTTTATTTTTTGCTCCTGGAGGAATAGGAAGCTGCTGGAGTTTATTGAATGGAGGGCAGGGGGAGAGTGTGTGTGTGTGTGTGTGTGTGTGTGTGTGTGTGTGTGTGTGTG
>NW_020941197.1:14796483-14959547 GCF_900497805.2 Vombatus ursinus
GTGTGTGTGTGTGTGTGTGTGTGTGTGTGTGTGTGTGTGTGTGTGATATGATCAGACCCAACTTTTAGGAAAATCTCTTTTGTGGCTGAATGGAAAATGAATTGGAGTGGGGAGAGGCTCAAGGCAAGTAGAGACCCACCAACAGGCCATTGCAATAATCCAGGCATGAAGTGATGAGGGCCTGCAAGCTGACAGTAAGGATCTGATTAAAGTTCTACATGCTGGCTTCTTTCCAGAGTTTTTCTCCCTTCAAGTTCCTGAAGAGAGGTTGGAATCTTACATTTCTTCTCACTTGATGCTTAGAGGTAGTAAAGCCTCAAGACACTGAAGAAACTGGATCTCTCTTCTCTCCCATTCTCCACAACTATACCCTAGCCTACAAAGGTGTGGGACATTGATCTCCACCAATGAGGACACAGTCCAATATCAATGGACTTTGTGGCTTGGGTTACAATTGATTGACTTCTTCTGTAATTCCGTTAAAGTCCTGTTTAAATTTCCCATCATGAAATGGTGGAGATCCTGTGTTCTCAAAGGCAAAGGTTATTTCAACTGAGCTTAAGTGATGTCTCATAGTCCCAAGATGAATATGTTTTGAGTGTAGCTCATGATGGACTGTATGACTATTATGCAAGGACTAGCCTGATAAACTGAAGATGCTTATCACCAGAAGGGAAGGATTTTTCAGTCACAGACACTATCAAGATATCTATGGTACTTAAGCGTTTTAGTTTGCTTTGCTGACTAAATCATGGATCCATAAAATATTGAAATGAAGTGCTATGTAACCCTTTTTAGCACCTA
This sequence comes from Vombatus ursinus, assembly GCF_900497805.2. NCBI lineage: Eukaryota > Metazoa > Chordata > Mammalia > Diprotodontia > Vombatidae > Vombatus > Vombatus ursinus. The sequence goes on from NW_020941197.1 coordinate 14,797,288, forward strand.
ACACAGTTCTCAGGATGCAGTAGATGTTGATTTCAGACCTAAGGGTTATTACATCATGATCTCTTAAAATTGCAGGAAACCCTTTAAGTATCAACTGATTAGGGTGAAAAGCAGTGGTCAATGGTTGAGAATTTTTAAGTTTGTTCATGATTTAATTCCTTCTCATTAAGATGCACAGGTTGCTGTTATATTAGTTTTTCCATTGGCTGTTTGCCCTTCTTGACAACTTGGAAAGAACAGATAAGATTCCAAAGGAATAAGTATCTGTTTCATATTCATAATGCTGTGGTGGAAATGAAAATATAAATCATAGGATAACAGATCTAGATCTGAAAGGGATCCTAGAGGTCATATAATTCAACCCTTTTATTTTATAGGTAAGGAAACTGAGACCCAGAGAAACTAAGTGACTTGGCAACAGTGGCAGGATTTGAGCCCAAGTCTTCTGACTTGAGAGCCAGTGTTTTTTTCCACTTTACTAAGCTGAAGTATGCCAAGAATATAAAAGCAACCCTACTGTAATTTCTTGGGAACAGTTGCTCAAATCTGAATAACCATAATGTTTATCCCAGTAAAACTCTTGGGCTTGCTGAAGAAATAAGTAGATTAGTTAACTTGCTAATGTCAAGACCTAGGATCATAGTATTTAGAAATGAAAGAAACTTAGAGGTTTACTCAGTCAGTAATCATTAATTAAGCTTCTACTGTATACCAAAAAGTATGATAAGCAGTGGGAACACAAAGAAAGGGGAAAAAAAAACAGCCCTGGTCCTATAAGAGCTCATGTCACCTAGTAGAATTCTCTTGTTTTACAGATAAAAAAAGAACTTGAGATCCAGAGAGGGAAAGTCATTTGCCTTAATGTCTAGTAAGTAGCAGAGCTGCCAAGACAGAAGCCCAGGTTTTCTGACTCCAAATCCGGTGTTCTCTCCAAAATTCAGTGATTAAGGTAACAACAACAAACAACAATGTCTCCAAAATACCAAGTTGCCTCTTTGATTAACTAATTTTCTTTGTTTGGTGTCTTCATTATATTCAGGGAAATATCTTGTCTTCTTGCATCATGCTTTCTTAATATAATCCCCAATTATAACCCCCAATTTTAAGAATGTTTTTCATAGAAGATTTTCAGCTCTTCTTTGTTCTGGTATTCTTATTAAGTAAGCCCTGACTGGGGCCTCTTTTGCTCACTGCAGCTGACAGAATTAGTTTTGCTTTCACTGAAGAGGGAAAAAATAGAAGTTTTAATTCAGGCACTTGGAGATAGTTTCAATGAAGTTGCTTGTTGAACCAATATCCTGATCACCAGTCATGAGGACAACACTGATTGTAATCACTTGGACATCACCATTATCACTTTCCCAGAAAGTTAATGATAAAATTTCTGTCTAAAAAAAATCTTAATTCAGCAATGAAAAGGTGAATTTGAAAGGGATCTTATTGCCAAACAACTAAAGTTTGTCCCAATAACCATTTCTCATAAATCATTTGCATAGACATGTAGGTCATAATCTCCTTTGAGTCTCAACAGCTCCATCTGCTGGGTAGGCCACTACAGGAGCATTAATATTAGAAGTAGTATGTAGCATGAGTTTTAGTAGCCAATACCACAACTATGAAAGCAGTGCTCACTTTTTTTTTCCCTAAGCTATTCCTTCTAAGCACCTGCTAAATCTTCCTATCCCTTAAAAGAAATTAGAAGTAGAAGAGAGAGAAGATTGTGAAAATGTTTGTGCTTGAATTGATTCTGCTATCTGAAGTGTTTTGCAAGAATTCATAGAATGGAGATCGGGAAAGGACCTTATAAATCATTTAACTCTAGCCCTTTGTTTCCTAAATGATCAAACTGAGGCCCAGAGAGACTCAATGAGTTGCCTAGGTCATATAGCTTATAAGTAACAGGGTTAGGGTTTGAAATGAGGCCCTATGGCTCTAAATTCAGTGGTCTTTCCCTTGCATCTTGGGGTCCTCTTTTCTTCTCTTTGAGGTCGATATTGGATTACAATTTCTGTATTGTATATAGGGAAACAGAGTAGACATGGTAAATGATACTTTCCCTAAATGCTACATTAAGATGTGGGTATCACTGGAAAGAGAAACAGTGGTCTGTTCTCTGACTGCTTTCTCTGACAGCTCATGTTATTGAAAGTGTTACTGAAAATGCATAATTTGTGATCACAGGGAATGAAAAATGTTGACCAAAATGTTTACTGCCCAAAAAAGCAGCATGTGGCCCATATATTAAACAAACATAATTAATCATTTTTAAAGTGGTAACCTATTTTTCCACCATGGTTACATTATGAGAATCTGCTTTGATTTGTGATAGGATTTCTCAGCATTAGGTGTTCTTGGTTCTTTTTCAGTCTGGAACTGTGATTTCATCTGTGTAGGGCACTCTCTGGGTAGAAACTCCCTCCAGTGATGCACACAGATTGGCAATTTGTAACTAATATTCTTATAAAATTTATTAGGGGCACTGGATGTTTAAAGCTAGCATGTATCAAAGGAGGACTCGAAGGCAGGTCTTCACTCCCAGTCTAGTCATCTATCCAACAGTGCCTCTCAGTACTTTAGAAAGCACTAAAAGCACAAATAATATGTTGAAATGGAGAAGCACAGATTCAAGTTTATGAGAAGTTAACAGCACGGTCATGTCAAACTAAGGAGTGTGTCATGCAAGGAAAAAAATGCTTTTTCTCCTTATTCCCTGAGAACATAATCACTTGCATGAACTCATCAAGTTATGGTTGAAAAAGGCAAATGCAAGAGGGTAAGTTGCCATTTCATGTGTGGTCGACAGGATCATGGGACTCACCAGAGTGTGAAAGAGTCACTCTGCTGTGTTTTTTCCCTTATGCTTTAGGGACAAATAGGAATAAGGTCTGGCAGTGGCTGAGAAATGTCAGTTGGTCAATGGGGGATGAATAGAAAAGGAAAAGTTAAAAACAGGTCAGAGTAATAGAAGCATAACACAAGTCTCTGGTGAGGGGTTCATGCATTTTGCAATATGCTGGGAATTTCCAGAGAACTCATATTTTCCCCTAGCTTTGAACATGTTCTTTTGTAACATCACATTAACAAATATTTCAGTTTTGATGAATAAAAGGAGCCAAAAATAATAGGCATTGATGAGTGAATGCTGTTGGCTTTTGGCTTCACTTGAGAGGATTGATGAGAACTCACTTGTGGCTACACTCCGAGTCCCTGATCTGCTCACTTAGGAAGATAAATTCACCACACAGAGAAGCTATTATTTACTTTCTTTTCTATGACATACTGTACAACATTGCAAATTGGGGTGAAAGCTGTTAGAAGAAAAATAATGGGTACCATAACTCGTGCAAATGCAGACTAAAGGAGACTCCTATGACACCCACAGTCTTGCCTTTGTTCTCATTTCAGCCACCTCACTACTGTCACTCATCACAGAAGAAGAAGGCAGCAGCATGGCACAGTTTAAAAAAATGCTAGATTTGAAGTCACAGGACCAGGGTTCAAATGTGGGCTTTTATACTATGTGATATGTACCTTGCAAAATAAGGGGCTTAGAAGATCATAATTCTTGAGGTGGAATAGGTCTTGTTGTTGTTCAGTCATGTCTAACTCTTTGTGACCCCATTTGGGGTTTTCTTGGCAAAGGTACTGGAAGGGTTTGCCATTTCCTTCTCCAGAACCTTCTACAGATGAAGAAACTGAAGCAAATAGGGTTGAGTGACTTGCCCAGGGTCACACAACTAGTAAGTGTCTGAGGCCACATTTGAACTCAGGTCTTCTTGACTCCAGTCCATTACTCTATCCACTATGCTACCTAGCTGCCCTGGAAGAGGTTTTAAATGTCATCTAGTCTAATAGCTTTATTTTACATTGGAGAAATCAAGTTCAAGAAAGTTAAGTGACTAGCCCAAAGTCACACAGGTAGTGTCAGAAGTAGAATTTGAATCTTGGTTCTCTCATTCCAGAGCCAGGGCTTTTCAGATCATGCTGAATTGGACCATATAATCTCTAAATTCCCTCCTAACTTTATATCTATGACTCTAAGAGGACTACCAAAGATTTGGGGGGGGGGTTGTTTTTTAATGTATTGCTCTGATCCCAAAAGGCTATTGGGCCTGGTGGTCAATCTTCTCTTGATGTGCCTCCACACAATTAGGTAGGCTAGTCCTAGGATTACAGATACAGACTTTTGCTGGTTCCACATCAGAAGCCTTTATAGCTTTATGAGACCTCCCAGAGCTTGCATACTTCTGGCATAGTCTTTAAGAATACAGGGGTCACTATCATGCCATAATGTATTTTCAGAAAAGAATCTTGCAAATATTCACAGTCATTGAAGACTAAAAGGACAGAGAGAGGGCCCAAGAATCAGAAAGACCTGGGTTCAAATTCGTCCTCTGTCATCTACTGGCTAGGTTGCCCCATTCAGTTCTCTAAGATGATAAAAGTGGATGGGGCATTGGACAGAGTGGTAACATTGGTAGTTAGAAAGAACCAATTTCAAATTCTATGTCAGACATCCTTATTAGCTGTAGGACCATCAATGAGTCACTTAACTTCTGTGACCCTATTTCCTCATTTGTAAAATGGGGATAATACTAGCACTTAACTCTCAGGGTTGTTGTCAGGAGCAAAGGAGATAATAATTGTTAAGTACTTTGCAAACCTTAAAGCATTATACACATACTAACTTATGATAAGTTGCAGAGTTGGTATAGATCTACATTGGCAAGGGAGTTTCTACATTGTTCTTTGTATCAATGAAATCATCAGTTTTAAAACATCAAGCTTTAAACATAATTATTGTGATAGGAACTGAGTTTCCAAAGTAGAAAAAAAGCTGTACTTCTCATGCATAAATAGCTTTATGTATAATTTTTTTCCACAAGAAAAACAGTTGGGAAATCAAGGAAATTATAATTCAGTGAGGAAAAAGGATGTGGAGGAAATTGTTTGTTCATTTGTTTTGGTGCTGAATGTAGCTCATTAATAATTTTAAGATCACAGTTTCCCAGAGAATGACTAGCCTACCTGAATAGCATATTTACACTATATATTTCAAAAGCATGTGAAGGTCACAGATGAAGGAAAAGCAACTCACATGAGTCAACAGGTATATTTAACCTGTTACAATGTCCTTGAGACTAATAAAATATATCCTTCTAAAGAGCTGGGTGGAATTTGGGGACCATCACTACTTCATATGAAAGGATAGAGATTTCAGTCCTATTGTTTAAGTATTTCTTATGTTTTTCCTTATAAAATCTTATTAATAGTTTTTGTTTTTGAATCATTTTTATTTCCCAACATAACTCTCTTCCTATCAGAGAGCCATCCTTTATGATAAATAATAAAAAAATTGTAAAAAGTTCAACAAAACTAACCAACTTATCAAAAAATCTGACATTATATGTAATGCTCCACATTCACATTCTGCCCCACACCACCCTCCTTTGCCAAGTAGCATAGGAAGGTGTTTTCTTATATCTCTTCTTTGACCCTCTTCTGAGGATCAAACATAGTCATTATAATTTTGCAGGGTTTAGTTTTGATTGTTTTGTTCTTTCTATTTACATTATTTTAGTCATTATGTATATGGTTCTCCTGGTTCCACTTTCTTCATTTGGCATCACTTCATGTAAAGTCTTCTTTTGCTTCTCTGTATTAATTATATTTATTGTGTTTTCTAGCATAATAAATTTTCATTGTATTCCTTTCTCACAACTTCTTTAGTCATGCTTTAATCACGAGCCTCTACTTTGTTTTTAGTTCTTTACTATTACAAAAAGGGCTACTGTAAATATTATGGTGCCCATAGGGCCTTTTTGTCATTTACAACTTTGTGGTATGTGTCTATCAGTGGAATCTCTAACCAGAGTATGGATGTTGTAGACATTTTCTTTATGTATAACTTGAAAATCTTCTCCAAAATGATTGTATTAATTTACATAGCCAGTCTAGAAGCAATGCCCTAAGGGACATAGGTCAAGATCCCAGTCTGCTTGGTGGGACTAATGGTATGTAGGAATTGAGCCAGTCTTTGAGATGAAATCTCTCACCACCCTAGAGATTGAAGTGGCATTAGATGTGGGAGGGAATTATGCTCCTGCGGTTTTGGGGAGTTTTGTATGTTTGTTTTTGCTGTATCTTTGAAATAAATGTCCCTTTATAAAAGCTAATCTGATATTAAGTGGCTAAATGGAACTAGGGTATTTATTACTGAGCCCTTAAAATTGGTGGGGGAACATAGCTCACAGGGAATGATCCAAGGGCAGAGAAGAGAGGTTCTCCAACCCCTTCAGGGAACCACAGAACTCTGGGCAAGGAGAATGTGGAATATAATAGGCCTGGACCTGAAAGAAAGGGGTCAAAGTCAGACATATTACACTATATTAGAAATGCTGTTGATTTTTATGGATTTTAAAAATCTTTTAATTTACTAATCCTTTAGGGCTTAACACAATACCTGGCACACAGTAGGAATTTAATAAATGTCTACTGACTGACTGTCTCAATTAGTTTCTTTGCTTATTCCATAGGATTTTCTAAATCAACTATCATACTGTCTGCAAATGGGGATGCTTTTGTTTCCTCTTTGCCAATATTTTAGCCATTAATTTCTTTTCTTGTGTCTCACAGGTACCTCTTGCTATACTTTAGGGTATCATTTGATCCACGCAAATCTTTCAGTTACATTGACAGAACTGAGTGATTGGATCCGTTCCTAAATTTCATGCTTATGCTGTACTACCATATCATTTTGGAAAGCATAGTATTCTCCAGGGTTGGCTGAAGTTACTATGTACCTCATGAGCAAAATGAACAGCCACATTAAGGTCACAGTAACAACACTCGCTACTTTAGTTTTAGAGTAATGATGATCAATCGTAGAGGCAGTGTGGCCTAATGGATAGAGGAAGATCTGGTTTTAAGTTCTGTTTCTGACACATGCTAGCTTAGTGACTATAGACCAACCACTAATGAGTCACTGCTTCATGCTAAATCTCAAAGACTTTAAGTTATGGATGAGTTGCTTATCTGAATTAGTGGAGATATTTCTGCACTGGGAGCTTCCCACACTGATAAAATCACACATCTAGCAGCCCCCAAAAGATTGGTTCATTTGCCCCTATTCATGTGAAAGAAGGATACCTAAGAAGGAAATAACACTTAGAAAAAAAAAGCTAAGAAAAAAGTAGGGCATAATTACATGTATCTACCACCTTTTCTGTCAGAGAACATTCTGGATCTCAAAGAAACTGTTCAATTTGTTGAACTAACTCAAAGGAAGTGCTTCTTTTTTTTTTTTTTTCATCTTTGGGCCAATTTACCTTAAGTATATCTTATAGCATCTTGTTAAATCTAAGCATTTAAAAACAGCATGCCCTTCACTTAGCTGGCTGGTTTTCTGAACCATTACTTCTTCAAAAGACTGAATTGGTCTTCAATCTTGACATTTCTATAAATATGATGTGAATTTATCAGCTCTAAGTACCCTCCCTACCCAAATTTCCCTCAATTTTTCCCTCAATTTCTTTGTACATAGGTACAATTTTTTTGTACATGGCATTTGCTACCTCTCCTTGTCCTTAAAAAAAAAAATGCCAAAACAGTTTTCAAAACTGAGTCACACCCAAATCTTTACAGGCAGTGATTAAATTTTACTGTGCTATTATCTTACCATGAAAGAGATCTGAATAAGATTTTTTCCCCCTCCAGGTTAATACCTAATATGATTAAGGCTGAGACAGTCAGATTTAAAAAAAGAAATAAAGAAAAGAATTTCTGAAATGGGAGAGTGCTGAGCTATTTAATCAACTTTTTTAGTATCAAGACATTGCAGTTTCTACCTCCTGTAGTCTCAGGGTCTTACACAAAGAGTCAGTCATCCAACGTTGGACAGTGCAAAAGAAACTTGTAATTATGGGGAAATTCAAGAAGTAAAGGTAGCCAGATCTTCTTTTTCCAGGTGTTGATGCCAATGGAGGAAGAAAAGCAATTTTTCAGTAGGGTGTACTATATCTGCCAAACTATTTGTATGTAGGCTTTACATTCCTTAGTGTCCTGGGACCATCTGGGAAAGCAATTTCATAACCCAAGGCAAAAAGTATTGAGATACAAATTAATCCAGGCAATTTTGCAAGAGGCCAAAAAAATCTCTTGGGTGTTAAAATGTAGTATAAGTGTATAATGTTCATATGTACCATTATCATAGATTCAGAGATGGACAGCCAACTACTCCAATTCCTCTCCATTCCCACTTTACAGTTGAAGAGAGGTTAAAGGATTGCTCAAAGCCACACAGGTAGTAAGTGGTAGAAAAAAAAGGATTCAAACTCATGTTCTCTGATTCCAAACCAGGCACACTTTCACTGCATTATGACACCTCATTCATGTATTCATATGTATATATTGAAACCCTCAATAGCTACCTCATTACTATTAATATTAAAATTCGCTTTCAGAAACCAATTTGGCAAATCCACCTATTACTGTAATTAAAAAACGAAGTCTTTAAAATGACATTGTTGTTAATGGAACTTAGCTCTCCTTGAAAAAGACAAATCATTGCTAAGAATTCAGGATATTTTTTCTTCTTTATTAATGATATATTTATCATTAGTAAAAATAGAGGCAGAAAACCAGTTTCCCCCCAAAACAGCTAAGTAAAACAATACCAAAAAGTGCTTGGAAACAATTGCAAATGCAATTGGGTACCATTTGTTAAAAGAAAGTAGAAGTGTTTTGCTTTATCTTTAAGAGGGTGCTCTCAACAGCATCTGTTGTATATAACCTAAGAATTATTGCTGTTCAGGGTTGTCTGATTTACAGAATTGTAGCCAATGCAAATGGTATTCTTTTGGGACTGCTTTCTTCGCTCTCTATCACTTCATACGAAGGAAATCCCAGATTTCCTTAACTTTTTCATATTTTCTCATCCCATCCAGGGCAATAGCATTCTATTCTATCAAATGACTTATCAATCAACAAACATTTACTGAGCATTTACTTTGCCAGGCTTTGTGCTGAGTGCTGGGAATACAGACAAAGACAAAAGATAGTCCTTGATTTTGTAAAAAGTTTTATAGTCCAAGGGGGAGACAACATGTATATCAATAGATACAGTACCTGTAAGACATACATAGAATTTATAACTTTACTGGGGGGAAGACTAGTAGCTTTTGGGAGCAAGTGAGGCTTTCAGCAGATGTCGGTGCTTGACCTATCATAGATTTAGAGCTGGAAGGGACCTTAGATGCCATCTTGTCCAATTCCTTCATTTTATGGATGAGGAAACTGAGGCCCAGAGAGATTAAGTAACTCATTCAATGTCACACAGGCAGTGACAGAGGCTAGATTTGAACCCAAATCCTTCATCTCCAAACCCAATACTGTTTCCATTGTACCATGCTAGAGTGATTACAAGAAAGAGGGAGCAAACTTATTCTAATTGTTCTCAGAAGAAAAAAACTAGAGCCATGGAGAGGATTTACAGGGAGATATCAATTTTTATCAAAGTAAAGAAAATGCTTCTTCATAATAAGATACTCAGATACATAAATGTATGCATGATTTCAATGTCAATACATCTTTCATTTAACTCAACAAACATATGTTTTGTGACCACTATATGTAAGGTACTGTGCAAGGTGCTGTGTCTAGAATTCAGTAAAAAATAGTCCCAGCTCTCAAGAAATTTACAATGAGGGTGGGGAGAAGGAAACATATACATAAATAAGTGTTAAGGCAAGGAGACAGGAGATACAATGTGGAGTTTGAGGAATAATTTATAGTACAGTATAGTTCCCTAACCTTTAGAAGGAAATACAAATTACTCTGGCATTTAAAACCATTCATGACCTAGTGCCTTTACACCAAATTACCTTGTATTTATTCTGTATGTACTTACTTTGTCTATTCACACACATGTGTATGAATTTGTATGCTTACATATATATGTGGCAAATATGTGTATTTGCATATGTATATATACACAAGTATATGTATATGTGTGTATGTATGTAATATACATACATATACATTTGTTATAATATAATATATTATATAATTATATATAATGTATCATATTTATTATATGCTATATTCTATATAATTATGCATTATGTTATATATTATATTATATATCATATAACAAATGATATAGTATATATAATGTATTATATATGTATACATATATACACCTAGATAGATAGATAGATAGTCTCTCACTATAGAGTGTAAACTCCTTGAGGTCTGGGATGGCTTCCTTTTTGTCATTGTGTTCCCATCTTCTAGCACAGTACCAGCCAGTCAGCACTTAATGAATGCTAGTTGTTAGACTGATTGATTAAATGTAGGAGTCACTCAAAGTTAATGAGCAGGTGAGTTAAATGATAATAATTATAGCTGATTTTTTACATAGCATTTTAAAGTTTTGCTTCATGCATATTATCTAATCTGATCTTCACAACAACCCTGTGAGATAGTTGCTATCAGTATCCACCTTTTATAAATGAGGATACTAAGGCTAGGTAAGCTTAAGTTCCTTGTCCAGTGTCAGAACTAGGATTTAAGATAATTAATTTGTCAGTTTTGTGAAGTATGGATTGGGGGAGGGGTAATGTGAAACAGAGAGAACACTTAGTATATTATTACAATAGACTGGACAAGGGTTGTTGAAGGCTTGAATTGGATTGGTGGCATGTCAGTGGAGAGAGCCATTATGAGTAATGGCTTGGAGATAGAATTGCCAGGATTTCACCTTTAGGATCAAATACAAAATCTTCTATTTGGTATTCAAAGTCCTTCATAACTTAACACCTTCCACCCCCACCACCTTTCTAGTCTTCCTATGTCTTATCCCCCTCCATGTAATAATCAGTCCAGTGATATAGGCTTTCTTGTTGCCCCATAAAAAAGAGGACTCTTAACTCTGTACATTTTCTCTGGCTGTCTCCTCTGCCTGGAATGTTCTCCCTCCTCATTTCCACCTCGTGGCTTTCCTGGCACTGAGATATGATGTTCTGTGGAGTTGAAACCAAGCAGAGCTGCTAATAGAAAGTGGAGAGTTAGTTCAGATCCCAAACTTCTATAAAAGAAGGCTGTAGACTATTATTGTGGTTGTTGTTGTTTTAATCAAACTGTAGAAAAAAAATCCTGTCATTTGGATTCTTCTTTTGGATTTCTTTTTTTCTTAAAGTGCAAAGATTAATTTTATATATTTTTAAAAAATAAATTCTATTGATATCTTTTATTTTACATCATCTACATTTTCCATTATATCCTTCTTCACACCCTCTTCCAGGGAGCCATATCTTATAATAAAGAAGAAAAAAATCAGTAAAAATACACATCATTTTGAAAAAAAAAAGTCTGATGTTATAACCATTGTTTCACCCTTCCCAACCCTCCTCTTCAAAGAATCTGGGGGATATGTCTTCTCATAGTGGAGACTCATTTTGAAAGGAACACTTGATTGACTTACAGATTAAAAATATAGACGAGCCAAATGACAATCAAGGGCTAAAAATCTGATATTTCCTAGTAATGAATGGTGGTTGTGATGCATCTGGTGAGGACCTGTCAAAGGTGGTGGAGTCATTTGACCACTTGATATACCCTTTATTTATAGAAACTCTTGTTGCCACTATGCATAAGAGTAATTTTAAATGAGTCCAGGGGCAGCTAGGTGGCGTAGTGGGTAGATCTCTGGTCTTGGAGTCAGGAGGACCTGAGTGCAAATCTGACCTCAGACATTTGATACTTATTAGCTGTATGACCCTGGGCAAATCACTCAACCCCTATTATCTCACCAAAAAAATAAAAAAAAAAATAAATGAGTCCAGAAACAGCTTAAATGTGAAGGTCCTTAAATTTCAGATTGAGTAGTATAATTTTTATCCCAAAGTCAATAAGAGCCACCAAAGATTTTTGAGCAAGGAAGTAAATTTCCTTGACATGATCAGCCCTGAGTTTTAGTGAGGCTATTTTGGCAGCTAGGTAGAGGGTCAATTGGAAAGAATTAAGACTTGAGGCAGAGAGACCAGTTAAAAAAGGAGGAAATAAGGACCTAAATTCAGATACTGGCCTTCTGAGTATAAAGAAAAAGATGCTTATGAGAGATGAGGTAAAGTTAGAATTCTCAGTATTTAACATCTGACTCTGAGTTTATAACCCTGGTGACTGGGAAGAATGGAGTTGGTAGGTCAGGAGTAAGAGCAGGTTTGGGATAAAGCTGTTGAATTCTATTCTATAGATAGTGAGTTTATGGTGCAGGTGGACTATCTAGTTGAGATGTCAATTGGACCTCTTCAGTCCAAGACTGAAGCTCTGGGAGATATGTCAAGGCTAGAAATACATACATTTAGAAATCATTGCAGAAATTTATTGTAAGAAACTGAGTTAAGTGCCATGGAGTGTGTGAAAAATAAAATATGACATAGTTCCTAATCTCAATCTATTTGTGAAGAAAAGACATAGGCCTGTGAAGAGTTGAATAACAATTCAGGAGACAAATAATAGCTAAGTACAGTAATACCATTATTGAAATAAAGCAATAGGTACACAATTCATTGTCCAATGAATGATACAGACAGCAAAGACTTCAAATGCCTGTTATAACACTTTTCAGCCTCTCTGGGCCTCAGTTTCCTTATCTATAAAGTGAAGGAGTCAACTTTTGAGGTCATTTCCAGCTATAGATCTAAGAGTATGTTCCCTTGACTCTGTATCTTGTAAGTCCTCTCCCAGCTCAGAATCAATTATTCTTTGATCTCAACACATTCACCTAGAAGTCCCACTGGCATCACCAACAAAGAATATTTCATGGAGGGAATGAGTTACCATGGTGTTGAATGATTTTTTTTTTTGGTATCAGGGCAAGAACTAGACTTACAATTGAATTAAGGTTCTGGTATCCAGAGCTATCTGGATAGGGGTTAGGGGTGGGGTGTGTAACAAGATTTCAGGCTCTGTAGGTTGGAGACAGATTCTAAAGAACTTTAAATGTTCACTTAGAAGCAGGGTTAATCTGTACTCTGTACTCTTTGCCCTTCACCACAACATAATAATACAGTAGAAATCAGATTAAAATGAACTTCAAGTGAAGGGAAAAAAGGTAACAAAATGACAGCTTGAGGAGTAAGTCTTTGCATTTTCATGTATGAACAAGACATATGAGGAAATAAGAAGTGGTTTTTTTACTTTGCCTTGTTAATAACAGATGGATTCATGGGCTAATTGATGCACACACACACACACACACACACACACACACATAAGCCTCAAGTCTTTTTAGGTGCTAAATAGTGCTTCATAGGAAGCACTCTGAGGGTAAGCTCCCTTTATTTTTTTATCTCTGTATTCCCAACTGCAAGAGGCAGGGGTAAAGACATTGAACAAAAATTTCCTATTTTAACTATTCTTGCTAACTAGTTCTAGAAGGGCCTTATAAGGCTGGTCTAACTACAGTCTTTATTATCCACTCTACCTAGGACACATACAGCTAGAATTAAAAGTTCTGCAGACTAGAACGGAATTCTTGGCTTGTTTTGACTAAGGAGCGGCTGAGTGTCAGACAGACAGTTGCTGGAGGAGCTATGACAGGAGTGAGCAAACAAGTCATCAATGGCATAGCACCTCAGGCAATGGGAGTTTCAAGGAAATTTGGTTTTCTGCTTTACTAGCTGGGGGTGAGTACAGATGACACAGAACTAGACAATGCATAAGGGAGGCAGGAAGGAGGCCACAATTACAGCTGCCTCCACTCCTGGATGTGTGCTTCTTTGTCAAAAAAAAAAAAAAAAGTAGGAAAAGTGTCTGGCATATAATATATTTGTATTCATTGACGTACACAAACAAGACAAATAGAGGTTCAGATCTAAGTAGCTGGGACTCCTGAGCTGAATGAAAGATAATCTTACAGACTATAATTGATAAACTTCTCAAAGTGGAGCAAAATTTTAATCTGAGTTTCCACTAGACAAAAGTATCCCTTCTAAGTAAGCAGATTTAAATTATTCATCCTTCTTTCTCAAAGAGGATCAATGATAAGGGGTGATGACTTGCTGGAGAACTGGATTTAAGTGAGGCAGAGCTTCCCTAAGTCCTCAGAAAGGTGTCTGATTGAGTAAAGAACAGGACAGATTCCCTTAGAGACTGGGACTTCAGGCCACTTCACTCCTCTCATTGTTCTCTGTCTAGGGTCCACTATGGGGAAGAGAGGAGCAATCATACCTCTACTGGGCTGGTTGAAGGGGAAGAGTTCGGATTGGGTGATTCCACCCACCCGAAGGTAGGGTCATACAAAAGGGAGAAGCTAATTTTCCTGTTAAACTCACCACTCCAACACCATACACAATTACAGAAGGGTAACAGTGGGGGTCTGAGGGTGAAAGACCTTCTCTATTCACCCACTTCTCCTGTTCCCTTCAATACCACCATTCCTGTCCTCATATAGGCACAATCTCTGGCACTGATTTCTCCATCTTTGAGCACCTGTTAGGTGAATCTCAGCCCCAGGCAGGGATGGCTGGCTTTCCACTGAGGACTCAAGAGGCTGAGCAGTGAAGGTAATAGTAAAAGAAATTCACTTACTTCACCCAAACCAGGAGTAGGGAACCTGTGGCCTTAGGCCACATGTGGCCCTGTAGGTCCTTGGGTGAGGACTTTTGACTGAGTCTAAGTTTTACAGAACAAAGCCTTTTATTAAGGGGATTTTGTTTTGTGAAGTTTGGATTCAAAGGGCCGCACGTGAATACCTAGAGGGCTACATGTACCCCACCCTTGACCCAGACTGAGTTGATGTGGTCTTTTCCTCACTATATATGTTGGGAGGGGTTCTCAAAGACAACCATTTTCTCTATAAGTTTTTATTGATATTTCCTATTTCTTACATCATTATAGTATCTCATGTATTCCCCCTCTCCTCTTCTTCAAGAGCCATCCTATATGACAAACAATATTAATTTTGGAGAGGAAAAACAAAGTCAGCAAAACCAACAAATACATTGAAAAAGTACAAAATTATGTGTAACGTATAACACCTATGGACCTCACACCTTCACAAACGGATAGGTTGAGGGTGTCTTCTCATAACTCTTCATTAGAGTCCCACTTGATCTTCATAATTTTGTTTCATAATTTTAAAAAATGTTTTTTCTTTCCATAAAATTTACATTGTAGTTTTGTATATGTTGTTTTCTTGGCTGTGGTTACTTCACTCTGCATCAGTTCATATAAATCTTTTCAGGCTTCTATGTATTCATCACATACATAATTTCTTATAACACAATGATATTCCATTATATTCGTGTACCACAATTTGTTGAGCCATTGACCAATTGATGGACATTTCTCCCAATTATTGCACCAAAAAATGCTGCAATAATTATTTTGGAGTATATGGAGACTTTTTTCTTACCAATGGCTTCCTTGGGGTCTAAGCCCAGCAAGGGAATCTCTGGTTTAAAGGGTATAGACATTTTAGTCACTTAATTTGCATAATTCCAAATTACTTTCTAAAATGATTGAACCACTTCACAGATCCACCAACAATTATATTAGTGTGACTATCTTCTTACAACACCATACAACATTGACTGTTGCCATTTTTTGTTATTTTTGCTAATTTGCAGGATGTGAGGTAAAAACCTCAGGGTTGTTTTGATTTGAATGTCTCATTATTAGTGATTTGGAGCATTTTTCCATGTTGTGAATACTTTGCAGTTCTTTTGAAAACTGTTTGTTCATGCTCTTTGAGTATTAATCCATTGAGAAATGTCTATTATAGATATGTATGAATACACACATACATATATGCATATATGTGTATATGTACATATGTGTATATATATATACACACATTTATTGTTTATATATATTTGGATACCAAACCTTTAACAGAGAAATATGTCACAAAGATTTATTTTCGAAAGGAGACATTTCCATATGCAGCTCCCCCAGTGTCCTTTTGAGTTGGAGACCTATGCCCTCCTGCTTTTGGGGAGGCTTAATTGCAAGGAGAAAGTTCTGGGACCCTTATGAGGCAGGAGAGGGAGGGGGCTTATGGTTACTGATGCTGACAGGAGAAGGCTTCCTTTCTCATTCCACTTAGTGATATGGCAACCATAAGGCATTCAGCTACTTCCAAGCTCTGAGGTTTTCTAGGTAGTAGGAAGCCTGCTATTCTCATCCCTAATCCATCTTCCAGTCTGGATTTGGCCTAGTTTGAGTGGGAGGTGCCAGGTTATTGGAGGCTGAGTGGTCCTAGGGACTGGCTTCTTTGTTACTACTCTTTCCTGGTTGTCCTCCTACATATTTCCACAACTCCAAATTTTCCCAACTAATGAAATCTCAGCTCTATGAGAATCGGTATGGTATAGTGGATAGATAATTGACCTCAGAGTCAAGAATCAATCAATCTGTTAACAAGCATTTATTAAATGTCTACTCTGTGCCACTCACTGTATAAGGTACTGTGGGTTGTTGTTGTTAATGACTATTCAATCATGTCTGACTTTTCATGACCTTATGGATCATAGCACACCAGGCCCTTTTGATCTCCTCTGTCTCTTAAAGTCTTTCCAAGCTCATGTTCATTGCTTCCATGACACTATCTTATCCTCTGCTGTCTCCTTCTCCTCTTGCCTTCAATCATTCCCAGCATCAGAGTCTTTTCCAATGATTCTCATCTTCTCATTATGTGGTCAAAGTATTTAAGCTTCAGCTGTAATATTTGTCCTTCCAATGAATAGTCAGAGTTCGTTTCTTTAATTTGGCTGATTTGATCTTCCCCAGCACCACAATTCAAAAGCATTGGTGCTCAGTTGTCCTTATAGTGTAGCTCTCACAGCCATACTTTATTACTGGAATGTGAAATCTGACACTGCTTCCACTTCTTCTCCCTCTGTTTGCCAGGAAGGGATGGGACCAGATGCCATGATCTTAGTTTTATTTTATTTTTTTTAATTTTAAACTTCAAACCAGCTTTCTCACTCTCCTCTTTCATTTTCATCAAGAGGTTTCTTAGTTATTCTGCACTTTCTGCAACCAGCATGGTATTGTTAACATGAAATTGTTTATATTTCTTCTAGCAACCTTAATTCTTGCTTTTGATTTGTCCAGCCTGCAATTTTGCATGGTGTACTCTGCATGTAAGTTAAGGTAACAATATATAGCCTTGTCGTACTCCTTTCCCAATCTTGAACCAGTCAGTTGCTCCATGTTTGGTTCTAACTGTTGCTTCTTGGCCCATATACAGGTTCTTCAGGATACAAGTAAGATGATTTAGTACTCCCATCTCTTTGAGGACTTGCCACATTTTATTGCAATTCATACAACCAAAGACTTTAGTGTAGTCAATGAAGCAGAAGTAGATGTTTTTCTGGAACTCCCTTGCTTTCTCCATAATCCAATGAATGTTGGTAATTTGGTCTCTAGTTCCTCTTTCTTTTGAAAATCTACTCTTCTGGTAATTCTTGGTTCAAATATTGCCAAAGCCTAGCTTGCAGAATCTTAAGCATGATCTTGTGGATGTGTGAAATGAGTGGAATTGTTAGTAATTTGAATATTCTTTAGCATTGCCCTTCTTTAAGATTGAGATGTAAACTGGTCTTTTCTAATCCAGTGACAACTGTTGAGTTTTCCAAATTTGTTGGCATATTGAGTGCAACACTTTAACAGCATCATCTTTTAGGATTTTAAGCCGTTCAGCTGGAGTTCTGTCACTTCCACCAGCGCTAGGGATAGAAAGACCCGAATGAAAGAGTATCTACCTTATGTAATGTTAACATAGCAGAACAGACCATAATATTGTTAATGTAAATGGCGTAATACAATGCAACATAACATGATGTGATATATCATGATGACATGAATTGATTTGATATAATGTAACATGATATGATTTAAAATATAATATGATATGTGATGCTGGCGAAATAATTTAGCCTCGCAGTGCTCTAGGCAACTCTTTAAGACCGTAACTTCTAGAGAAAGTCCTGACCTGCATTGCTAAAAGATGTTTCCTCAACTAGAAATTCCCTACATCAGCGAAGCCACAGATTCTATCCTTATCCCTATCCCTAATACAATAAGGTATCATATAATACACGCATACACATACACACATACATTTTTGTATATATGAATGTTAGCACTTTCAACATATATATACATACTTATGTACACAAATATATAAAAATGTAAATAAGCAGATATATGTAAGTGTGTGTGTGTGTGGGTGGGTGTAATGGCTTGCAAGGAAGAAAAAATGTAAACTCTTCACTATACATAGTAAATGCTTAATAATTGTTGGATTATTTAATCTTAGTGATGTATGAAGATCCAATAGAGCATTATTTCTATTGTTTATGAGTAAGGTGGCAAAGGTCTGGGTTTTGGTGGTGGTAGGGGAATAGGAAAGAAAGAACTCATTTGAGAGATATTATAAAAGATGATTCTTCAACAGAACTCTGTGACTAACTGGACATAATGGGAAGAGAGAGGGGGAGGAAGTGATAGTATATATTGGCTGTTAGAATGGAAAAAGTTCTCTAAGGAAGACTGCCTTTACACTTCTTAGGTCACCCTCATTTCCTTCAACCCAAATTAATGGGGTCACCGTTTGCCTTTAAGCTTTTGCTCAGTTCTTCCAAGGTCTCCCTCAAAATATTGAGGAGAATGGTATCATGAGGAAAAGCAAAGAAGGCATTCAGAGTGCTAGCTAATGCCCTGTTGGTAGCAGAGACTCATAGCCAATCCTATTCTCTAGCTCCTGAGGACAGAAGTTTGAGTAAGCCAAGTGTGTCAGTGTTCAGAAACTCCTTTCAAAAGCAGAAGGAAAGTTTAAATACGGTTGTGGGATAAAGCTTGAAGCTGAAACATTGTGATAAGGGGCAAATGTAAGAGTTAGAAGGAATTAGGAGAAAACATTCAAGAGTTTTAAAAAGAGAGAAAAAGTCACATTTTAAAGTTGTATGTGTGTGTGTGTGTGTATGTGTGTGTGTATGTGTGTATGTGTATCAAGTGGATAAAGGGGTCCTTCCTAGACAGTCTTCAATTGGCCCCATTAAAATTCTTAAATAAATGTCTTCGGAAATGGATATTGACTGCTGCCTACAAGATAGAACCAAAGGTGCTCATCAAAGCTAGCGATAAAAGATCTGTTTTTAGTGTTCTATAAACACACAGAGTCGGGGCAGGAAGGCTTCCTTTCTATGTCCTTACTGTTTGTTCATGTGTTTGGGAACAAGGGAAGTAAGAAAAAAAATGTTTTTCTCTCTCCTTGCATATATTACAAAATGTTTGGAAATCATGAGTTCAGCTCTATGCATATGTTTACAATTTATTAAGCACTTTATTGTGCATATTTGTTTAGGTGAAGGATAGAGGGAGAGAGAGCTGTAAATAATATTTTGCTATCTCTCTGGATCAGGTACTGCCATTTATTTCCTTCCATAAATGCCCTAATCTTTCTCTTTAGTCCCTCAGCTTAGGTTGCTGGTGCCAAAGCTCTGTTTATTACATTTCATGCTAGAATGAGCCAGAATGGGTTAATAAACCCATTCTGTCTTCATGTTCTGCCATCATGAATCTTTCCTCAACAAGCTGACTGGCACATTTCCTCTAGTTGACAGGCACAGGGGAGCTAAGGTTGTCATCATAGCTCTGTCTGGGCAATTCTAAATCTTGGGTACTAGTGTACCTGCTCAACACCTCCTTTTCCAGGCCTCATCTCCATATTTGAACTTTGGACCTTCTGGTGTAGAAATACAGAGAGACATGAAAATGACCCTCTTGGGCTTAAATCTTTTGATTAATCCTAAAAAATGCAGAAATTTGGGTATATTTACTGGCTGCTAGACTGTTTGCTGAGGCCAGAAAGATATCACATAGATAAAAATAATTCTGGCAAGATAAAACTTAAGCATACCAAGTTTGGAGTCACAATGAGATGCTTCTATTGTTCATTGGTGATTTAGGAAGTCTGTTGCAGACTCCTAATCATTTCTTATTAAATAATCAGCAAGAAGGGGAAAGAAAGGAACAGGTCACAGCAGAGATTCACCGAAAAAGGCCTTACCTTAGGAAAAATGTTTAGATCTGAGGGACTTGCACATTAGCCATTTGGCCCTTTAAATTCACGCTTTCCAAGTGTTTTATAATTTCCTTTTCATATTTCATTATCTGAGATAACCAAGATTATCTTTATCCTCTCTGAGTTGAGTCCTCTATTAAACTTACAATAGTTTTAAAGCTCCTCTTTATACTCCTGTCCCTTTTGATGCTTCAGGAGAGTTGCCGTGCTCAAAAGCATAATCATGGCAGCTGGTTATAAACACCAACTTGTGACTCTGCATAAAGAATAGAAGAGGAAAGGGATGGAGGAAAAAGATATATTTAATTCTGAACATATTCTAGAGTAGCTGAAATAACACTGGTCCTTAAAATGTACTGATATTCCATTGAATGTAGGGGGAAGTTGGAAATAACCACTCTAGTGTCCATTGCAGCCTCACAAAAGCAACTTCCATGGAAACATACTTAGTCTTGCTGATGAAAAGACCTGATTATGAGGATCCCTGCTGCACATTAATGGAATCATGCTATTGAATTGTCCTTTTTTGGTTCAACTCAGCAAACATTTGTCAAATACCTTTTATGAGCAACATATCATACTAGGTCTTGAGGGTCAATGAATAGGACATAGGCCTTGCTCTGAATGAGCTTAGCATTTAATGGGAAAAGGTCAAGAACCAAAGCAGCTCTGACATAAGGAAGAGTGAGATAAATGCAAAGTCATACTGGATAGAATTCTGGACTTGGAGTCAGGAAGTCATGAGTTCAAATTCTGACTCAGACATTTACTAACTATATGACTCTGGTCAAGTGACTTAATTTATGTCTGCCTCAGTTTCTTCTTTTGTAAAATAGGGAGGATAATAGCACCTTTGAGATAGGTTGTGAGGTTGTTATGAGGATTAAAAGAGATAATATATGTTAAGTGCTTTGCAAACTTTAAGGTAATATGTAAATATTAGCTAAAATCTAATCATACTAATTATAATAATTAGTATTAAATATATATCTATATTGTTAGTTATACATGCATATATTCACATATACATTTATATACACAGATATAATATGACTATTAGGGAAGTAGTATGCCATAGTGAATTAGAGAGCTTGCTTCAAAGCCAGGAAGACCTGGGTTCAAGTCCTTCCCCGACACATAATGGTTGTGTAACCTTGGACAAGTCTCTTTACCTCTCAGTCCTCTGGGCAAATGGTGTCAAACTCAATTAGAAATGGAGTCCTACTGTACCACACTGACTTGGAAAATGTCAACATTATCAGTTGTATTGTATTTTTTAATTGTTTTGTTAAATATTTCCCAATTACATTTTAATCTTGTTCTGCCCAGGGTCTGTGAGTTTGACACTTCTGCTCTAGGAAACTCTATAAGACTACAAGTTGCAGAGAATCTGCCAAGATCCACATACCAAAGAAACCATAGGCCCAGAACCTATCCCTCCCTATCCCTATAATTATTATCTTGCAAAAATGCTTCATAGAGAAAGTGGCATATAAGTAGGACCTTGGAGGAAGAGAGGCATGGCCACAGATTGAGAAATAAGGGAGTAAATTCTAGGCAGTTAAGCCCCATGAGTAAAGCATGGCAACAGGTGGGGAATGGAAGATGCATAGTAGTCTTGCTTGGTTAGAATGTAGCATAAGGGGGGAGCGGAGGAAATCTGTGATCAGGGGAGTCTCTGATCAATCAGAGTCCTCCCTGATCAGTGTGATGAGATTGTACAGTGTGGACCTTTGTTATAAAGGAGCACTTCCCATGAAGCTAGTTATATTTCCTAGTTTCTTGCTGAGAAACAGGGATGCTCCTTCAATAGAAGGACACAGTGAATTATTTTGATCTGTGCCCAGTGCCTGGGGCTGCCTTGAATGTTATTGGCAACTGAAGGTCAAGTAGGGCAGATTCCTATTAGAGGAATTACCCTCCTGTACTCTACAAGAGTAAGCACCCTTTTTTTTCTCCTTGTAATAGTCTTGGTACCTACCAGAGGGAAGGTATCAGGGACATAGGAAACAGAAGTGTTAGAGCTGGGGATGGTCATATGAGTCTAACACTTGACTCTCCATTGATAATCATTTTTGAGACAGCTCTAGGCACTAAACATCATAGACTGGGGTGGAATTCTTTGTGTCATCCTAGCAAGGGGTTCAAAAAGGGATAAGAATACATGTCTAGCTCCATGAGAAATGCCCCCTTTTAGTAGGGATTCAATCTCTGAAATCTCATCAAGTTGATGGTCAGGCAGGGGAGGAAGAAGGAGGGAAAATTCATTTTGTTCAAAAATTCTCTTCATCAACCCCCCAGTGTGGTAGAATATATGAAGGTAGTGGTTTGAGATAAGGTTGGACACATATTTTTGGATGCATTTTTTTCAGTGTCAAAGCCAGGAGTTTATACTTGACTAGGTAGGCAATAGAGAACCACCGAAAGGATTTGAGTAGAAGTGACATGATCATTGTGGTGCATGTGAAGGCATATAGGAGGTACTAGAAAGAGAATTAAATGCAGACAAAGACCAGAACCAAAAGCCCAACATTTTGCTTTTTATTTTGTTTTAAAGAAGCAAACGTAATATTTTTGTTAAGTACACATTCTTTGTGAATCATAAAGCCTGCACAAGATTATCTTCACATTATGTAGGCCCCTTATGCGCAATTTCAAATATGAATGCTATTGTACCAACCCCTGACCTCTCTCCAAGGAATGACTCTTTGTATTACCAACTTGAGAGATTTCCTTAACATAAAAATGTAGGTTTTATTGATGCCCTTTGCTTTAATATAATAATAATTTCTAGAAATGCTAGCAATTCCCATTTCTGGAAACTCTTCCTTCTTCCTCATCCCCTTTGAAATTGAACCCTCATTTATAACAAAAATATCCACTATAATGACCAAATATTACAGTGTATGCATTCTATCCTGGTAGTCTCTTTCTTCTCATCTGAGAGAAAGAATGTTTCCTCAACGGTTTCCTGGGGACATTACTGGCTTTTCACTTTCTCAGAATCAAGCTTGCTTTTAGTGATCTTTTTCCTTATATTGTTGTGCTGTAGTCATTGTAAATGAATGAATGAAAAAAAATTTATCAAAGGCTTACAATATGCCAAACACTTTGTAAGTGTTGAGATTGCAAATTGAAAATTTGTTACAGTCCCTGCTCTCAAGGAACTCACACTCTAAATTCAATAGTTATTGAATATAGTCAGGCAGTGAGGTGATTGGCAACACCCAGAGGTCTTTGGTTTTATAATAAGTCAGATGACAGTGTCCGTAGAACTTCAAAGTATAGAGGCAGAACAATAGTAAGGATTGGAGGACTTTAGAAGGCAGGAGCAGGCCAGAAATGGGTAAGGCCTGGTGGTTCTCCATCTCATCAGAAGGAATGGAATTATTGACTCTGATCTTGCCCAAGTTCTGTAGCCAGTTAAGCATCTTAGGTTAAGGGAAAAAAGGCAGAGAGGGAGGCACCTTGGCCTGGGGCCAGTTTTCTTGCTTCCAGTAGTCTCTAATAGTTCTGGGATAGTGCTAGGTCAAGGGCCCTCCCTTGCAAAGAAGGGGTGGAGGGTGTATGGTGTGTGGCTTCATTAATGATGCCAAATGTCTTACTTTGCAAACTGGCAAAAAAATGAGTTGGGAGGACATTCAATATTATGTAGAGTCTGAAAAGACATGAACAATAATAAGGAAAGACAGAAATTTGGATGGGACGACCTGGGCTGCAGGAGGACATGAGGAGGGAGTTCAAGAGAGGTAGGAAGACTCCAGTGTTTCTGTTTGTTTCATTTCACAACAATTCTTACAAATCTTCCCACATTTTCCTCATTTCTCATATTTATCATTTCTTAGAATAATATTTCATTGTAAAATAATAGAATATTATATTATATTCATAAATCATAATTTGTTCAGTCATTCTCCAATTAATGGGCACTGAACTTGGTCTAACTATACAAGATGGGTGACTGTTTCCATTTATTTGCTGAAACAAAGAGGATAATGATGAATCTTGTGGTATATATTAGACATTTATTTCTATTTCTCACCTCTCTAGCATATTTGCCCTGGTAGGGGATCAAGGCATGAACACTTTAGTTAGTTTTCTTGTATGATGCCAAATTGATATTGAAGGTGATTGGACCAATTCTCAGTTATCTATAATTGTTCCTGTTTTCCCAACTTCATTGAACATTGTTTGTTTCCCTTTTTTGTTATATTTCGTTTGCAAAGTAAGACATTTGGTATCATTGATGAAGCCACACATCATGCACTCTCCTCTCTTCCTTTGCAATTATATCTGGAAATCCCATCTTTTCATCTTGTAAATTTTTATCTTGTAAATCTACCTTCATACATTCTAGCAATTTATGTTAAGAAGTCCATCTTTTTAATAATTTGTGTTAACAATTCGTATCTCCTTGGAGCAACAAATTTACTGATCATTTCCACCTCAACATAATTTTAAAAAATTCAACTAATCAGATCATGCCTTTTGGAGAATAGCAACTCTGCAAGAGATAAGAGATTTATTGATGTGAAAGAACAGGTCTGGATGGTACAGAAAGCTTCAGACATCATAGACTGTGAGAATATTTGGTGACTAGAAGCAAGTGAGTGGAAGCAGGCAAAGAGTTTAGAAAAGGAAGAGAGAGAAAGAACTATGTGTTCATGTCTTCTCTACTTTCACCTCCCTTTCCCTCTCTCTTTATGATTCATATTGTATTCCCAGATTTCCTTATCCTCAGGGACCTCTAGAGCCCTTCCTGAATGTTGAGGATCAGCTATGCAAACAAAACATTCATTTAATAGCCTATCAATTGAATCTTTTGGCTCTGTGACAAGAAACAAATCTCAACCCATCCCCATCCAGATGAGGCCCGAGCATCATTTTGAACTGGAATTTTGTTCTTTTTTCCTCTTGATGCCCCTCCCAGACATTTCATTTCTGAGAAAACTCCATTGCAAATCAATGGTAGTTCCAACCACAGATAAAATTAGTCATTGAAATCTTAGTATTTCCCTCCGTTCAGTAAATATTACCTTGAATCTTTATTACTTTAATGAATCAACAAATTGAGCATCTGTGCACTGAACAGTGCAGAACTTGGGATATAAAATCAGTTAAGATGAGGCTCTTACTCTCAAGTAATTTACCATATCTTTGAGGAAACAATACTACTGCCTAATAACACAACAATGAAATGAACGCTATAAACAGAATACTAATAATAACTGATATTTTTATAGCATTTTAAACTTCTAATGCACAGTGGTTTCCAGATCTTTCTGACTTCTGCTTCAGCACTCTATCCATTCCACTATACTATCTGTCTAACCAAACATAATTAAATGTAATACAGTGTGTGGTAGGACTTTGAGTGTTCTAGGAATTAGGGGGTAATTATTGAAGAGACTATTGGAAAGTTTGTGTGTTTTTGTTTGCTATTTCCCTGATTAGATTGTAAGCTCCCTTGAGGGCAGGGACTGTCTTTTGCCTCTTTTTGTATCTCCAGCATAATATAGTACCTGGTACATAATAAGGCTTAATAAACATTTATTGACTGACTGCAAGAAGATTGGAATGGTTAGCCTTCATGTACATGGAAGAGGTAAGATTTAGGTTTTAACTTAAAGGATAAGTAGGATCTGCATGAGATTGGGAGGTATTTTAAGTTTGGGGGCAAAAAAAAAAGGCAAACCATGATGGAAGAATGAAAATGGGAATGAGTGTGCTATGATTGTAAGGAGGCTGCCCTGACAGATCTGGACTACTCAGGTTGCGTGTTGGAGATTCATAGGACATAAGGTTGTCTTGTTAATGTTCTAAGATGACTGACAAACTCTAGACTTCTGACTATAGACTTCCCTAATAAATAAGAGGGTCTGGGCGAAAAGCTAAACAATAATTACTTAATCTGTAATCAAAGACTTTATAGCTGTAAATGACTTTGAGAGATCATCTAGTTTGGGGAGGGGAACCTGTGGCCTCAAGGCCACACGTGGCCCTCTAGGTCCTCAAATATGGCCCTTAGATTGAATTCAAACTTCACAGAACAAATCCCCTTAATAAAAGCATTTGTTCTGTAAAACTTGGACTAGGTCAAAAGGCCGTACCCAAGGACCTAGAAGGCCATATGTGACCTTGAGGTTGCAGGTTCCCCACTCCTGATCTAGTTCAACCCTCCCATTTTATAGATGAGCAAGTTTATAGGTCGAACTGACTTGCCAAGGTGTTCATCATAGTGAATGGTAGAACTGAGGTGCTCTCACTCAAAATCCAGGAATCTTTTCACCACACTATCCTGTCCAGTTAACTTTAATTGGAAATGTTTCTCTTTTTTAGCTCCTGTAGAAATGAATTAAAAATACACTGATAAAGTTTTCCCTAGAGTACTTTGGTTGATTTGTTGCATGGGGGAAAATAGTCAAAACAAGTTTATCAAATTGGGGCTCCAAATGATTAATACATAACTTGAGTTCTTATTTTTATTTATTCTTTACTTAGTTCCAATTTTTATCCTAGGTCACTTTTCCTTGAACACAGAAGATGAAAACTAAATGAGCTGCAGAAACAGGAATAGTCTAAACAATGCTATAAATAGAAATTCTTATATTTTTTGGGGGCGCCAAAACAATTAAGTGGGATTTCAAGACTATCAGTCTTCATTGGTGGCAATGTGAAAGACAGTCTGACCACAGGAGTATTTGAACTGAGAGGAAGTGACCCATTCTCCACAGAATCTGGTCTATACCCTTAAGGGGGATTGAAGCTGAAATTTGGATGTTGGAGAAGGACGTTTTAGTGATAGGGTTCTGGGAGTGACAACTTGAGAATGGGAGAGGAAATGGGGTTGTGCCTAGGCTGGTGGAGGACTATAAGGTACAAGGAAGACAGATTGTGGACTGCTATGGGAACAACATATACATGCTAGGATGTTGGCACCCTGGGGCAAAGCCACAATTGTCCCACCGCAGATATAGCTCTGGCCATAAGTAAAGACTGTGAAGTTTATGTTTTACTCTACTTCTTCTAGGTCAGGCCTATAGTATCTCTGGATATGCCTAGGAAGTCTTGGTATTATGACATGCACTTCTAGATCTGACCTTTTCAGGGCAGTTTCATTATGGGACTTCTATTCTCAAATTTTAAGACCTTCTGAAAAATACCTCTCATCAAAACAAATTTTTTTCTGTAGTCCTAATTTCCCTGAGGATCTTTAGACAGCTAATAAATCTGATAAATTAGTCTGCATTGATAAGATAATCAGCGATTAAAAAAGCATTACCCTTCCTACGCAGCATGTTTATATTTTTGATAGGCCTTTTTGAGACAATGTCTTAGCTCCAAAGAATAATTTTAATGGCAATGAATTTCACTTGCTATGCTTTGGGTGTAGGATACCTACTCTACTAAACACACCAGACAACAAGTCAAGTTAACAAGCATTTATTAAGTTTCTACAATGAGCCACGAATTATTCTAAGCTTTGGGGATAAAGAAGAAAGGCAAAAGACAATCCCTGCCCTCAAGGAGTTCACATTCTAATGGGAGAAACAACAAGCAAGCAACTATGTACAGACAAGATATATAAAGGACAAATGAGGGGGGTAGTCTGGAAGGGAAGGCACTAAGATTAAGGTGGACTGTGTGATAGGACCAGTTTCCCTGATATCCACAACATAGGGAGGGAGGCCAAAAGAAGACAAAGCTGCCCCCACCTCTCAGAACCTAATTTGTCTCTGGTTTTCCTGAAGCATCTTACTGGTCATCTTAGGGCACAAAAAGTCTGAGTCGTGTGAAGTCTAGGACTCTCAGACATGGTGGAATTCTAAAGACCACATGAGTCACCATATCCTTTACCATATCCTACCCTGATGACTAGACACCTTTCCACATAGAAATGGGACGAGAAGGCTTCTGGAAAAGCTAAGTGCCACTGTATCCTTGTTGCAGAACATTACTGCATTAGGGCTAAATGAACCTCCTTTTGTTAGCTGTTCAAAGATTTCTGAGTGCCTCATTTCATGCCACATTGAATTTAAACTGAGTGTTAGTATGTTAGAGCCACCTCTAACAACCACGAAAGATTTCTTTTAGAAGTTAGGATTTTAGCTGGGACTTGAAGAAAGTCAGGAGACTATGATCAAGGGGGAGAAAATTCAAGGCATTGGGAGCAGCCTTTGAAAATGCTTGGAGTAGGAAGGTGGAATGTCCTGTGTGAAGAACAGCAAAGAGGCTACTGTCACTGGATTAGCATATGTAAAAGGGAGAGAGAGGGGAATAACATTCATGAAGACTGGAAAGACAGGAAGGCACCAGGTTATGAAGAACTTTGAATGGCAAACAGAGGATTTTATATTTGTTCCGGGAGGTGACAAGGAGCCCCTGGAGTTTATTGAATGGAAGTTGGGTGATATTGTGAGATCTGTATTTTACAAAGATCAGATTGTTAGGTCAATAAAGGATAGATGAGAGTGCTGAGAGATTTAAGGCAGGGAGACCCACCAATAGGCTATTGCAATAAAGTCATTGAGGAGATGAGAGCCTGCACTCGCGTGGTGGCAATGTAATAAGAGAAAAAGGGGTATATTGCTTTTTTAATGAAGAGATGCTATGAAGGAAGAATTAACAGGATATGGCAAAAGCTTGGCTATGGGGGAGGGATAGACCAGAGAGGGTCAGAGAGTTGAGTCAAGAGTGATACCTAAGTTGTGAGCCTGGCTAACTGGAAGGATGGTAGTACCCTTTATTGTCATTAGGAGGAAGGGAGGCTTTTGGTGGAAAGATAATAAATTCTATTTCAGATATGTTGAGTTTAAGGATGTATATGGGTCATCCAGTAAGAGATGTCCCATAGACAGTTGGAAATGTGAGACTAGAGGTCAGAGGAAAGGTGGAGATAGATAAATAGACATGAAAATCTTCAGCATAGAGATGATAATGGAATCCATATGAACTAATGAGCTCACCAAGAGCAATAGTATGTGCCAAGGTTTGGCAAAAGACGACCTGTGGGCTGAATGTTGCCTGTGGTCAATTTTTGTCTGGCCCTCAAGAAAAAAATGATTTTTTACATTTTTAAACCTTTATTAAAAATACAGAAAAACCCAAAACAGGTGGGGGCAATGGGCCCTACTTTGCTGAGCCCTGGTATAGACTCAGAAGAGAAGAGGGCTCAGGAGAAAGTTTTTGAAGATGTGGGAGTGGGAGTTTGTGTGAGTGACTCAGATGAAGATGTAGCAAAGGAGACAGAGAAGGGTATGATCATTTCTGTGTGCATCTGAAATGGACTGGAAGAGTAAGTCATGGGAACTGAGTAAATTGAGGAACTGGGAGGTTAGGGTGTTTGAGTGAGTATTATTATATGTGTTGAAATCTCCAAGTATGAGGGCAGGAGTGGAAGAGGAAAAAAGACTTTGAGTCAGGCATTGAATTCCTTGAGGAAGGAAAGATAGTGTCCAAAGGGTAGATAGATATTTATTACCATTGATGGTGGTAGAAAGAAAGCCTGTGAATAGCAACAGGGAGCAAGGAATATTCCAACTCTCCAACCTTGACTAGTGAGTCAGGGGGTATGAGTGAAATTAAAGCATTGCTACAAAGGGTGGCCAAGGAAGCTTTGTCTTCAGGAAAGTCAGGTCTCAGTGAATGCAAGAATATGAAAGGATTATGGAAGGAAATGGTTTAAGATGAAAACGATTCTTTTTAACTTACAGAGCAAGTGATTAGAGAACATGCTGGAAAAAGTTGGGTAGATCCTGGGTGGGATTGGAGGGGGTGGGAACAGGAAAGTGATCAGTGGAAAACAGAAAATAGAATTTGAACAATGACAGTAGGGTGTTCAGAATGATTGGGGTGGGAAAGATTTTGCGACATTGGAATATGTTAATCATGAGGAATCAGTTCAGAAAGGTTGTTGCCATTCCTTTGCCAGCATGATGCTGAAAACATGAGCTATCACCAGTAGTGTTTGCAATGTCTGTACAGGTTTATAGTGAGAATCTTTGTTTCTTAAAAAGTTTCACATTCTACCTAGATGTCAACAAATTCCCCCAGAACTCATATCTCTTAAGACCACTCTCAATACTGGGGCCACCTCTAATAGCTTACCTTTAAAGTTCTTCCAGCTCATATATTAATTTTTTCCTTAAAAGGAAAAATCCTTCCCAAAAAGCTTTTGGGAAATATATTTGCTGATTTCTAACAGGATCAGATATTCAGAGCTGAAAAAGACCTAAAAAGCTCTAATTTTGCAGAAGAGGAAACTGGGACTTGGGGAACCTAAGTGACTTGTACATGGCCACATAGGTATCAAGTAGTAGAGCTGGAATTCTAAGACAGGATTATTAGCTCCAAATACTATATATACACTTTATGCCATATGCGGGCTGTGTACTTTAGCCCTTTTCAAGTTATGTTGTAGCTCTGTTGTTGTTCAGTAGTATAGTTGTGTCCTACTCTTCATGACCCTATGGACCACACTTTCTTGGCAAGAATACTGCCACTTCCTTTTCCAGTAGATTAAGGCAAACAGAGGTTAAATGGTTTGCTCAGGGTCACACAGCTAGTAAGTAACTGAGGCTGGATTTGAACTCAGGTGTTCCTGACTCCAGGTCCACAGCTCTAACCACTGAGTCGTCTAGCTGCCTCATGTTATAACTAGAGATGGAAAAAGTTAATTAGACAGTGCCTTATAAAACATCTTGTTAAATATAAAATGTGTTTCTTGTATAAGAAACATCCATCATAGGCTCACAAAAATCTCAGTTTGAAGAGATCTTCCTTGTACAGATGAACAATCACATATAGAAAAGTGAAATGATTTACCCAAACATATATATGTCAGAAAATGCATATTTTATGTGAGAGGTAAGGATACCAATAGTCCAAGTTTAAAGAATGTTGTAATGTAACCTTTATTGGGAATCAACTGAAGTTTTCAGGAAAAGTCAAGTTCAGCTCAGCATATAATTATCTAAGATCCTTAACCTTAGGATATGCTTCCTTATGACATGGCAAGTGGCCCTTCACTAGATTGGCTCAAGCAGTGTCTGGATGATGCTCATTGGGGACATTTTGGAGGGATTCCTGCATGGGAAAAAGATTTGAAAGGTCACCTCTTTGATGTCTCTTTCAACTCTGTCTATCTATCTATCTATAATCTTCTTGCAGAGCTAGAACTAGGAAGTTTGGTACTAAGAGAAAGCTTCAAAAAACACACCCAGGACAAGAGGCATCAAAAGTACTCTAAAATCAGTTGACTTTACAAGACATTAATTAGTAGGGGGAAGAAACCCCCCCAAAAATCCAGTAGGTGGTGGTGAGGTGTGAGCTAGAGACCTTTGGCTATTTGAAGTCTGCTGCTGGGGTGGCTTTCATGAGAGGTGGAACAGGCCAGGAAGGAGATCATGGAGGTTGTGTCTGATGGTGGAAGCGTCTCCTTCCAATAAATTAAGCTTACTAAGGGCTAAACTCAGTTGTTTCTGTGCTGCTAAAAGAGTGTAAGTGCTGTCAGTAACCTTCATATTTTCTTGCCCTTGAATAAAACCCAAGTTTCCCCCTCCTTAATTAATCCTTTAGATCCTATGATATATGTATTTATGTATCTATATATGGATGTATACATGTATGTGTGCATGCATGCATGCATGTATGTATCTATCTTGTAAATAATTAGTGGTAACACATTCACCATAATAAATACTAATGTGGCCTCTTTTGTTTTTCTTTAATGAGTCGGCTATGATTATATATTACATTAAATTCAATCATAAAAGTTTGTGGAAGAAATGGTGTTTCCATTTCCATGCAAATGTATCAAATGACACTGTCTTTGGCCTCAGTGACTGGGGTACTTGGCCGTAAACCACTTCAGCAGCATGCTCACTAAATGCAGCTCACTGTCTAATTACTTCCATCTCAACTTGTTGGAATTTTAAATCAGGAAGATTTTGTGTGATGATCCCACAAAATGCTCTGAAGTAAAGGTTTACTTTGTAGAGCTAGAAAGGGCTTCAGAGGTCTTGAAGTACAACTCCTAATTTTTTAGATGAGAAAACTGAAGCCTACAGAGGCCAAGTTACTAACTTGTCCAAGGTAACACAAATAGTAAGCATCAAAGACAGGATTTAATCCCAGGACTTCAGTTCTAGAGCCAGTGATTTTTTTTTTCTCTTTTCTGTAGCACTTTATATCTGGGCACAGCAATTTTATACATATGCATACATTTTGTTGTTGTTGTTGAGTCATTTCAGGCATATATAACTCTTCATGACCTCTTTTGAGGTTTTCTTGGCAAAGATACTGGAGTGGTTTGCCATTTCCTTCTCTAGCTCATTTTACAAATGAGGAAATTGAGGCAGAGTTAGGTGACTTACTTAGGGCTACACAAGTAGTAAGTATCTGAGGCTAGATTTGAATTCATGAAGATGAATCTTCCAGATTCCCAGTCCAGGACTCTGTCTATTCTACCACCTAGCTGCCCCTTTATATATACATATGTATATGTATAAAATTATGTATATATATATAATATATAATATATATTTGTGTGCATATACATATATGTGTGTGAATCAGAAAAAGATGTGAATTTTTCAGAGTATATTTAAATGAGTTGGCACATCAGGATAAAGAAGATAAAAAATATAGTCGATAGTTGTCTTACTTCTTTAAAATATACATACATAAGTGTGTAAAAGGGTTTTAGTTAGGATATATTTGGCTTCTTTATAGCACTGAATGGTAATACTCATCAAAGTATCCAAGAGCAGTCAGACATTTATGTGCTCTGCCTCCTAAACATCACAGTGAGCCCAATAAAGAATTTGAAAAAAAAAAGTCTTTTGAAAGATTCATAACTTCAGTCACCCTTGACTTTTGACCCTTTCATGGCCTCTTCCCTCCCTTGTAACTTCAGGGGCCAAGTCCTGTGGATTCTTCCACTCTGTCACCTCTTCTATATGCTTCTTTTTCTCCCCTCTTATGGGCACTACGCTAATTCAGTCTTTCATGGGCCTCTCACCTAAACCAATAGCCCCTTTATTGGTCTCTTAGTCTTTCTTTTCTCCTGTTCATCCTCTACTTCTGCCAAATTGCTATTCCTAAGGCCCCCATCTAATTGGAACACTGCCCTTCTGAACAAGCTTCAGTGGCTCCCTGTGTCGTTAGTGGGTCTCTAGGATAAAATACAAAATCCTCAGCCGGGTAGTTAAAACTCTTCATAGTCTGGCTCCAGCTTCTCTTTCCAGACTGATTTCTCATCATCACTCTTCACACACTCTGTTTCAGCCGTGCTGGCCTATCTGATGTTCCTTGTATAGAACATTCCTTTTCCCACTTCTGAAAATTTGCATGGGCTCTCCCCCAAGTCTAGAATGCTCTCTCTCCTTCCTTCCAACTCTCAGAATTCTTAGCTCTGTTTAAAGCTTAGCTAAGGTGCCACCACCTTCATCAGGCCTCTCTATATTCCATTCCAGTTCTGTCAGTGCTTTCTCCCACACACTTATTTAAAGTAAAATATTAATTACTTTGCATGTATTTGTATTTATTTATCTGTGTATATGTTGTCTACCCCACCCTGGCAGAACTGTAAGATCTTGGAAGGCAGTGATTGTTTCATTTCTGTCCTATCTCCAGTACCTAGAACCAAGCAGTAAGTAGCACACTGGAAAGAGTGCTGGATTTGATTTGGGGAATTTCTGCATCCAAATCCCTCCTCAGACACTTATTAGCTATGTGACTTTGGGCAAGTCATTTTCTCATTTGCAAAATGGAGATAATAATTGCAACCTCAGAGGGCCATTGTGAAGATAGAATAAAGATAACACACGGAGAATGCTTTGCAAACCTTAAAGTGCTATGTAAATGCTAGCTATTACTATGAATAAATGCTTGTTAAATGGATTTAAAAGATCAGAAAAATAAAGAGTTGAGAGGGATCAACTACATGTAGAAACATCTGGTTTTAATTCTGGACCATCTCCAACTTTGCCAAATCTCTATCACTCAAAGAAACATTTTTATGTTTAATACTGTATATATGTATGCATCTGTGTTGTGGGTATACCCATGTGCTTTATCCATAGATGGAGCTCCTCAGAATAAAGCAAATCTATGAGTAAGAGTAAGCCGGTGGTTCTTATCCATAGGCATGGATCCATTTACTTGAACCCCTAGAGGATGTGGTTATACAGTCACAGATTTTTTAGACAGTTGTCAGTGGCACATCTGTCATCACAAACTTTGCACAGTATGAAAACTCAATATATTTTAATATATTCACATGAGGCTAAGCTTATATATATATTTACAGACATGCTACATCTCTTGTCTTTTGTGCTTTGGCAAGAATTTTCAGGATTTTAGTGTTCTACTGAGTGACTTGTATCAAATTATCTTTTAAAATTATATATACATGTATAATATGTATTATTTTCACTATGTACTTTAATATGCATGAAGGATAATACTATAAAGACTAGTCAAGGCTTGAATTTGTGCAGATGGGGCCTTTTATCTTCCTGCACTTCATTAGTCATGAATAACACACTCCCATCTAGGCTTTTGGCTTCTCTCATATTTTAAAGGGCTCACAAACATACACACACTACTATTTTGTGAGCAGTAATGAGCTATCATTTTACATTCATGAAAACTGTCGTTTGTCCCCTACATCAGTGGTGTCAAGTAAGTAGGGGTCAAATAAATAGAAATTAATCCCTGCAGCTGCACATTGACTCAGAAAGCCACAAATTAACATTATTTATATTTTATTGTATTTTTAATTATTTTGTTAGACTTTTAAACTAAAATTTCCATTTTGCATCTGCTACCCTTCCTGGTTTCAACTCCATGGAACTAGATACCCCTCCCAAGATAAACTCATCACTTTTAAACTTATCACCATACTGCTAACTCAAACTTTGATTGACACCACATCCCTCAAGCTCTTCTCCCCTCTGGCTGGGAGGTTACCAAACTCCTCTGAATGCCTTCCTTTTTATTGTATTTGTTGCAACCTACACAATTTTGCTTTATTGCAGCATCTATTTCCTTTAAAGAGGGCAGAAACTGAACTCCACTCATTCCTCTTTGCATTGGCTGCTCTGCCTGGTTTCAACTCCATAGAAGAAGATGCCCCTGGTATTCTACCCCTGCCTCCCCCCACTCCTGCCTCCTTTTGTGCATTGTCTACTCCCTTACACTGTAAGCTTCTTGAGGGTCGAGACTGTCTTTGATTTTATCAACTGTATCCTCAGCACTTAGCACAATGCGTGGTACATAGCAGGTGCTTAATAAATGTTTATTGGATTAGATTTCCCAATCACATTTTCATCCGGCTTGGGCCATTCTAGGGAGTTTTGCAGGCTAAGAAACTGTGGGACAGAAATTCAGTCTATACTTTTAGAGTTGAGGAGATCACTCAAGTCACTTCAGCAACAATAATACAAAAGATTCAGAGGAGCATGGTAAGACATTATGAACTGCTGTAGAGTGAAGTAATCAGAGCCAGGGAAACAATATACGCAATAACTACAGCAAGGTAAATGGAAAGAACAAAAATAACCCAAATGAGTGCCAGGACGTTATATAAGCTAATGACCTTATCCTTGTAGAAGAGAGGGGAAAATGCACCTCACACCCTTCTTTAAAGAGGTGAGAGATTATGCATATGAAAAATTGCATATATTATCAGTCTCTGGGGATGTGTTGATTAGTTTTGCTAATATTTTTCCTTCCCTTGCTTAAAAAATTGTCACAAGGGATGGCTAAATAGATATGATATGAAGGAGGCACACATTTAGAAATGAAGGTAATAAAAAAGTATACCAAAATTTTAAAAAGAAATTTAGTTTCCTCTTTTTTCTTGTACATTAAAAGTTTGAATCCTTCTAATAGATAAATTGAACATTATTTTTTATTTGTTCAAACTAGTCTTTGAAAATTTATTTTTGTAACACTATTTCTAAGAATATCAGAATATTTATACTACAAATTCCAATAAAAATGCTAGATCATGACTACTGCTTCTTGTTTATAGATGTTCAAATTTCTTTTTAGCTGTATTAATAGCATCATAATCAAACTGAAAAAAATTAAAAATCAAGATATGTTATAATAGGAACAAAAACTCGTTAAACATATTTTCTTCTTCATAAAATATTTCACAGAATAAAAGCTTAGTAGTGAAGCCTGCAATTGTCAGATATTTATTTTTTTATAAAATACCTAAGTGAAAGACCTTCATACATACCTTAAACTTAATTAACTAGATAATTGCATTAGTTGATTTTGTCTTGACCATGGAGAACTGGTCATAGAGTTTTAAATTTCCTTCATTGCATTTAGGATAAGGTTGCAGCTGAGGATAGATTAGCTAATATACAATCTGTATAACAAAGACACATATATTCTAGTTTTATTTAAAGAGACAATGAGTTGACATTTTAGATTTTTGGGTTAGAAGCTTGAGGTGACTTACTTTCCTTTGTTTTGTTTGATTGTTAAAGAAGTAATCATTTCATATTACTGAACATGACCTGGAAATTCTTTCAATTTACAATAGTAATGTGTCCACTTGTGTAGTGGGTGAAAGATGAAATGACTGAGGAAACCAAGGTTCAACCTTCTAAGCATATTGATTTATTAAGCAATGAATGTCAATTGCATAGCCTAACAAATTGGGACCAGACCTTCTCAGCTTAGGCTTGGACCCTGAATAAAGAGAGAGAGAGACAGATTTTTACACAAGAAAAACAATTAAATAAGGCCCAATTAATTAAAAAGAAACAATACAACATTAGGTAATCTGATTTCTAATTAGATGAAAGATTAGAGACTTTCCAAGATGAGAGAGGAAGAGTCAACAGGTGCAATTGCCTGAATTCAGAAAAGGAGGGGTCTCACTTGCCCCAAGTTTCTGTAAACAATTAAAGGACCATGGAAACAATAGTTGGTTGATCAGTATAGGACCTGTTTTCAGATAAGACATATGAGCTGTTTGAGATTACAATTGTGAGAAAACTCCTTGCATCGATCTTTGGGTGTCACTGGGTTTCTGGTCAGCATAACCTAGGTCCTTAGTTAAGGGTCTCTAAGCAACAGGTGGAGGTAGTTCAGCTTCCAAGTCACAAAGGGTTACGTTCAAACAATGCAATAAGGTTTTCTCCCAGTTCCCACAATTGAATAAACTTTTCTCATGAGACAGAATTTGCACTAGATCCTTGTTTGAATAGAAATGGAACTAAGCTAGCTCCAGAATTAAGTCACAAGATGCAGTAAGTATGGTTCACTCAATTCCCACAATTGAGTACTTGCTGTCCTAATCCCCTCAATTTTCCTTAATTTTTCCTCAGGTGGGACATATTAACATGCACCTAATTTTCAAACTTCAAATTCTGAGTTTTTCTTTTTTTTTTCTGAAATGACTGGTTTTTATTGCACACTTGTGGATTTTTGTGTGTGTAAACAGTAATGTCCTGGAACCACCTCAAATTAGCTCCCAAGAGCTAATTTTCAAATTTTCAGTGTGATCATCTACGCTTTAGAAATTAGCAAGCACTACAAACTAGGAGTTGATTGATTGTATTATTGATTGCTTAGACTTAAGAAAGTGATGGAGAAAGTGTTAATAATAAAGATTAAACTTAGAAATGTTTTATATACTTTTTGGGGGTAGGGGGTTGTTGTTCAGTCATTTTAGTTGGGCTCAATTCTTTATGACCCCATTTGAGGTTTTCTTGGCAAAGACACTAGAGTGTTTTTATATTTTCTTCTCCAGTTCATTTTATACATGAGGTAACTGAGGCAAATAAAATTAAGTTACTTGCCCAGGATCATATGGCTAGTAAGTATCTAAGGCCAGATTTGAACTCAGATGTTTCTTATTTCAGGCCTCCTGATCTATCTGCTGTACCATGGTGGTGGTGGTGGTGGTAGCAACACATCACTGGCTATAAGTAATATTTTATCAGAAAATATGTCAACCTAAGTTAATACTTATTTGCAAAACAGGTCTGCATAGGTAGAACAGGCTTGTAAGTGTTCTTTTTTATCTTCTGCTCACTAGCCCATAATTCTTTTTCTCTGAATTCTTTTATTTCCAGAACTCTAGCTTGGCTAATTTGTTGTATTTCTGGTTTGCTTCTGTCCCAGCACTTCTCACACTATTTCCTTACATATATTTTATAAAGATACTCTCGCTGGAAGATTGTGACTTGGATTTAGCAAGGACACACAATCTAGTTTATTCCTTAGTTCTTTTCAACCACATTCTCCTTCCCCAACATTAACCTTTTTCTCTTTTCCCACCAATAGAAACTCACAACCTTCAAGAGTCCACTCACTCCACCAGTCATCTGGCAGTGGTAACTGTGACATGTAATTTCTTTCCTTTATAGAGTAACATATTCAACAGTCTTTTTTTTTTCTTCTAATTTTTTTTTGACTAGGCAATGGGGTTAAGTGGCTTGCCCAGGGTCACAGAGCTAGTGAGTGTTATGTGTCTGAGGCTGGATTTGAACTTAGGTCCTCCTGAATCCAGGGCTGGTGCTCTATCCCCTGAGCCACCTAGCTGCCCCTTTTTCTTCCAATTTCTAAAGATTTTATTTAAAGTTTTGAGTTTCAAATTCTGTTCTCCCCCCACCCCAAACAGTAAACAAACAGATATAGGTTATACATGTGCAATTATGTAGAACATTTCCATTGTAGTCATTTTGTACAGGAAGTCTTGAGCAAAAAACAAAAACAATGAAAGTGAAAAACAACATGTTTCAGTCTGTATTCAATCAATATCAGTTCTTTCTCTGGAGGCAGATAGAATGCTTTATCATTAGTCCTTTGGAACTGTCTTAGATCGTTGTATTGCTGAGAATAGCTAAATCATTCACAATTCTTCACTGAACAATATTATTGTTACTGTGTACAACATACTTCTGGTTCTATTCACTTCACTATGAATCAGTTCATGTAAGTCTTTCCAGGTTTTTCTGAAATCATTCTGCTTGTCATTTCTTATGCACAATAATATTCCATTACAACCATATACCATTCCCCAATTGATGGGCATCCCTTTGATTTCCAATTCTTAGCCATCACAAAAAGAACAGCTATAAATATTTTTGTACAAATGGGTCTTTTTCCCTATTCTTTTCTTTTCTTTTGTTTTGATATGTTAGGGATACAGTCCTATAAATGGTATTGCTGGATCAAAGGGTATGCACAGTTTTATAGCTCTTTGGGCATAATTCCAAATTATTCTCCAGAATGGTTGGATCAGTTCACAATTCTACCAACAATGCATTAGTGTCCCAGTTTTCCTTCATCCCCCGCCCCCAACATCCAACATTAGTCACTCTGATAGGTGTGAGGTGATACCTCAGAGTTATTTTAATTTGCATTTCTCTATTCAATAGTGATTTAGAGCATTTTTTCATATAACTATACATAGCTTTTATTTCTTTGTCTGAAAACTACCTGTTCATATCCATTGACCATTTATCAACTGGGGAATGACTTGTACTTTTTATAAATTTGACTCAGTTCTCTATACATTTGAGAAATGAGGCCTTTATCAGAGATACTTGTTGCAAAAATTTCCCCCAAATTTTCTGCTTTCTCCATAATTTTGGTTGCATTGGGTTTTTTGTGCAAAAACTTTTTAATTTTATGTAATCAAAGTTTTCTACTTTACATTTTATAATACTCTCTATATCCTCTTTGGTCCTAAATTCTTCCCTTATCCATAAATCTAACAAATAAACTATTCAGTATTCTTTTAATTTGTTTATGATATCACCCTTTATGTGTAATACATATACCCATTATCTTGGTATATGGTGTGAGATGTTGATCTATACCTAGTTTCTGTCATACTGTTTTCTAGTTTTTCCAGCAGTTTTTGTCAAATAATGAGTTTTTGTTCCAAAAGCATGGATCTTTGGGTTTATCATATACTAGATTACTAGGGTCATTTACTATAATGTATTGTGTATCTAATCTATTCCACTGATCCACCACTCTATTTCTAAGCCAGTACCAGATTGTTCTGATAATTACTACTTTATAATGCAGTTTGAGATCTGGTATGGCTAGACTACCTTCTTTCACATTTTTTTTCATTGATTCTCTTGATATTTTTGAGCTTTTGTTCTTCCAGAGGAATTTTGTTATTATTTTTCTAGCTCTATACATTGATTTTTGATAGTTTGATTGATATGGCACTGAATAAATAGATTAATTTAGGTAGAATGATCATTTTTATGATATTGAGGTCTCCCACTAGTATAGTTTTATTATTTATTTCATCCTGTAACTCATTCAACTTCTCCTTCAAGAATTTTGCTGTACCATTGGGTGCATATATGTTTAGTATTAATATGACTTCAACGTCTGTGGTGCCTTTCAGCAAGATATAGTTTCCTTTCTTATCTCTTTTAATAAGATCTATTTTTGCTTTTGTTTTGTCTTTCTTTGACATCATGGTTTTTTTTGCTTCAGCTAAAGTGTAATAGGTTCTGCTTCAGCCTGTTACCTTTACCCTGTGTGTATCTCTCTGCTTCACATGTGTTTCTTGTAAACAACATGTTATAGGATTCTGGTTTTTAATCTATTCTGTTGTGTTCTTCCATTTAATGGGTGAGTTCATCCAATTAACATTTATGATTATTTGTATTTCCCTCCATACTATATTTTGCTTGCTTATACCCCTCTCTCTTTTACCCTCCAATGGTTTCCCTCCTCACAAGTGTTTTACTTCTGACCACTACCTTCCCCCATATAATCTTCCTTTTATCAGCCCCCCTCATCCCCATCCCTTTTTACTTCCTTATAGGGTAAGATAGATTTCTATATCCAAATGAGTGTGTATGTTATTCCCTCTTCGAACTGGTTTGATGAGATTAAGGTTTAAGCTTTGTCCTCTACCACCCCCATCTTCCCCTCTATTATAATAGTTTTTTCATGCCTTTTTTATGTGAGATAATCTACTCCTTTCAATCTTTCCTTCCTTCTTCTTCTAGTGCTATTTTCTTTCCCACCCCTTTGTGTTTTTGGAGTATCATTCCATCAAACTCACCTTATATCCACACCCTCTGTCTACATAAACTCCTAATTGTTTTTATAGTAATAAAGTTGTTAAAAGTTACAAATATTATCTTGCCATATAGAAATATAAATGGTTTAATCTTATTGAATTTCTTATGTTTTCTCTTTCTTGTTTCTTTTTTACCTTTTTATGTTTCCCTTGAGTCTTGTATTTGGAGGTCAAATTTTTTATTCAGCTTCTGGTCTTTTAATTAGAAATACTTGAAAGTCCTCTATTTCATTAAATATCAATTTTTCCCCCTGAAAGCTTATATTCAGTTTTTCTGGGTAGGGGATTCTTGGTTGTAATCTTAACTCCTTTGTCTTTTGGTATATCACATTCTAAGCCTTCTGGTTCTTTAGTGTGGAAGCTGCTAAATCCTGTGTAATCCTGACTTTGGCTCCATGATATTTGAATTGTTTCTTTTTGGCTGCTTTCAGTACTTTTTCCTTGATCTGTGAGCTCTCAAATTTGGCTCTAATATTCCTTGGAGTTTTCATTTTGGGATCTCTTCCAAGTGGTGATTGGTGAATTCTTTCAATTTCTGTTTTGCCCTCTGGTTCTAATATAGCAGGGTAATTTTCTTTGATACTTTCTTGAAAGATGTTGTCCAGGCCTTTTTTCTTGATCATAGCTTTCAGGTA
Organism: Vombatus ursinus; assembly: GCF_900497805.2. Taxonomy (NCBI): domain Eukaryota; kingdom Metazoa; phylum Chordata; class Mammalia; order Diprotodontia; family Vombatidae; genus Vombatus; species Vombatus ursinus. The sequence continues at coordinate 14,839,109 of NW_020941197.1, forward strand.
GTCCAATAATTCTTATATTATCTCTCCTGGATCTATTTCCTAGATCAATTGTTTCCCCAATGAGAAATTTCACATTTTCTTCTATTTTTTAATCCTCTTCCAGGATTTTTTTTTTTTAGGCCTGAGACCAAATTACATTTTTCTTTGAGGCTTCACATGTAGTCATTTTGATACTATTGTCTTCTTCTAAGTTTATGCCTTGATCCTTCCTATCACCAGAGTAACTTTCTATAGTCAAGCACTTTATTTTTTGCTCATTTTTTCTGTCTTTTTTCATGACTTCTTGTTTTTATGTGAGAGTTGGGCTCTGGTCCTGCACTGTCCCAAATTTCTTGTGCTGGGACTCTGAGTCTTCCTCCTGGCTTTCACTGGGCCTCAGGGCTTAGCTGCTTGCTTTATCTGGAGGTTAGGCTTCTGGCTTGTACTGGGGGGTAGGTCCTCCTTCTTGGCCTCCCCCAGGGTGTGGGATTTAGCTGCTGGCCTGTTCCAGGAGTGGGGCCTTGCTGCTAGGTTGCTATGGAAATAGATCCTCTCTGCTGATGTGTGTGTGTGTGGTGGGGGGGTCTGGGGTGGGCTGAGACCTTGCTGAGCTGCACAGACTGCTCACTTGCCTGGGGGGCTGCCGGGTTATCGGGGGGGCGAGGCCTCTCTGGTGGATTGCCCAAGGCTTTGAGGCTTGGCTGCGGCCCCCTGCTGTGAGGCTGGCTGGGTGCTGCTGCTGCTGCTGCTCTTAGACCTTGCTCCCCTCCCACCCCAGTGAGACAAACCTTTCTTGCTGGGCTCATCAGCTGCTTCCCTGCTCCTAGATCAACTCTGAGGTGGTTTTCTAGTTGTTTGGAGGGGAATTTGGGAGGGCTTCAGAAGGTTCCTTCCTCACTCCACCATCTTGGCATCAGAAGTGTCAATAGTCTTAAGAAGAAGCACTAAGTGAAATTACATTTCAATTTAATTAGGCTTTTGATGTTAAAATGTTGTCAAGACCCAGCTAATGCACAGTGCTTAGGAAGAAAGGTTACACTCCTTCAATTGTTATTAAAGTCCATTTGGGACAATACCACTATCTCCACCAGAGTTAGCCTTGGCCCTGGTGCTGTCTGACATTTATTGTCAGTGACCTAGAAGGGGGAAAACAAAAACATCTTCACTGAATTCATGGAAGGTATAGTAGGGGAAATAAAAAACTGGTCTTGAAGTGAGAAGACCTTGAATTCTTGTTATTCTTCTTGCCCTGTATATGATGTTAATCAAATATTTCTTGATTAAGCAAATCACTTGAGACTCTGGGCCTTGTTTTCTTTGTCTGTAAAATTAGAAGGTTGGGCTAAAATTAAATTCTCCTCTAACTCTAATTCTTGTGATTTGACATTTTTATCAATGACTGATTAAAAGTAACACATTTTATTTAACACACATTTCTTAAGAGCTAGGCTAAACACTGGGCTAAGCTCTGTGAGAGATAAAACAAAACATGGCCTCTAACCTCAAAGACATGTATAGAGGAAAAGGCAATACAATTATGTACAATGTTAAACACCCAGAAGAGGCTAAAGGAGAAGTCAATAAGTCCATATCAAGTGGCTTTATGTGATAGGCAATGTGCTAAGTGTTGGGGATGTGAAAAAAGGCAAAAGTAGTCTCCTCAATGAGCTCAGAGTCTAACAGAGGACACAACATAAAAAACGATATACAAACAAGATAATACATGATAAATTGAAGATAATCTCGGGGGGGAGGCACTAGTATTAAGGGGGATCTGGAAAAAGCTTCAGATAAAAGATGTAGTATCAGCTGGGACTTGAAGGAAGCCAGGGGAGGTAGGACATAGGGATGAAGTATTCCAGGCATAGGGAATAGTCATGGAATCTAGAGATAGAGTGTCTTGTGCAAGGAACAGCACAAGGGGGCCAGTGTTGCTGGGTCACAGAGTACGTGGGGGTAAGGACGTAAGATACAAGAAGACTGGAAAGACAGGAGGCGCCCCAGTTAACTGCAGGGACACATAAACAGCATGGTATAGTGAAAAGAGTGCTGGACCCTCATTAGAGATTTGGGTTCAATCTGGTGGGAGTTGGGCAAGTCACTTGACCAGTTTGATGCTCAGTTTCCCTATCTGTCAAATCAAGATAATAATACTTCCATTTCCTATATCCTAAAGCTGTTGTGAGGTGAACACCTCACTTTGAACAGCACACACTTTGTAAGCATCAACACGCTATGAAAATGTGAGTTGTATAGAAATGTATAACCTTAGGAGGTGTGTGAGTAGAGATATAAGATGAGAGTTCCATAGTGTTTATTTATTTTTTGTGTTTATTTGTTTTGCATTACAAATTTATTTTACTTTGCAATTCAGAGAACAAAACAAGCATTTCCATAACACCATAAAAAAAGATGATTGCACATGAAACTGCAAACTTACCATGTACAACTTGCTATTCCCTCCAAATATACAACAAAGTTATTATGTATCTTTTTTTTTCATCTTTTCTCTCCCCCTCCCACTCTAGAGATGGCTCCCATAAGACACAAATACACACACATACATACACATATATAATATATGTATGTATATAAAATTATTCTGTAGATTCTTCTATTTATCAGTTCTTTCTCTGGATCAGATAGTGTCTTTCTTCATATTGTTTAAAAAAAAAAGGAAGGAAGTGGTCCAAACAAATCAGAACAAAACTTGTGAGACCAGCACAGATTGTACAATTATAATATAACGAGCTGTGCCAGTAAGAACTGACTAAACATGTCAGATTGATATAGGACTTCGAGATGAATATGCATTAGCAAGACTGGCATTGGAATTTCCCATCTAAGTTTAATATAGAGAAGCTGCTGAGCAATCCTATGATCATCCTCAATCCTTCTTAAGACATTTCCTAAAGGGTGTGGAGTAAGGAAAAAGATGCGTTATTTAAGAGCAATGTTGAGAATTATACAGAGCTTGTACTAGAAAAAGAGAAAAGATAATTAAAGGCAAGAAAATCAGACCTATGAAAATTTTAGAAGAATTAGGCTCAGAACCCCTAGAGAAAAGAAAATTCAGAGGTTTCCTAAAAATAGTCACAAAAAAGGTTCACTAAACAGAATATGGTGGTAAGGTTTTCTGCATCTGTAACAACAATAGAACAAAAGGATAATTGCTTAAATAAGCAACAGGATAGATTTTTATATTATTAGTTAGAAAGTACCCCTGGCATAAAGAATTGCCAAATAGGAGACTATTTTTCAAAAGAGAATAGAGATGTGCCATCTCTTAGAGCCTTAAAGAAAACACAAAAAAGTTCAAGTCTAGGAGCCCAGGAATGGATTAGAGGACCTCTCCAACTCCCTTCCCACCATACGATTGTGCCAAAGGTAGGCAGTGTGGTACAGTGGGAAGTGTCCTGACCTTGTGGTTTGACCTTCAACAAGTCACTTAACCTCTCTGAGCCTCAGTTGCCCCATCTGTAAAAGGATGGGAATGGATGCAATTCAAGGGAAGCTAAAGTCTCTTTAAGCTCTAGATTTGTGATTCTAGGGCAATCAGAAAGTCATAGAATGTGACAATTGCATGGGACCTCAAAGATCATCTAGTTCCAGGGTTCTTAACCTGGGGGTCCATAAATCTTTTTAAAAATGCTAACTACTTTTGAACAAAGTTGGTTTCCTTGGTAATCCTGTGTATTTCGTACTGTTCATTTGAAAATATTATTCTGAGAAGGGGTCCATAGATTTCATCCAGGCTAGCAAAAGGATTGATGAGACAAACAAACAAAAAAGGTTAAGAAACCCCTTTCTAAACCAACACCCTTCCTTTGAATGAGAGAAACCGAGACTAAGAGAAGGGGAAGGGGCTCTCAAAAGATCATGCAATTACTTAATGAAATTCCTTTAAAAAGAAAGACCAGAGCACACAATGTCCTAAATGAAAATGAACGCAATGCTTTCTTCATCTTTTAAAAAATTACAATGCAGGAAACTAGAGACAAATTCTTTACCAATATCTGAGTCAAATGTATTATAAGTCTCTGGAGAAAAATCTACATACAGTGTTCAGGACTAATTTTCCATAAAGTGCTTACTGAAAACCATAAACTGCTCAGAAGCATTCTTGTTTATTAATAAATAACAAGAAACCTAAAGGATGTGGGGGAGTTTTGAAGCATGGAAATATATATGTTTTTGTTAAGAGATCTGCTTTTGGCAGGCTACCTTATATAATAAATTCTCCACAAGTATTTGTGGCTTCATTGCTTGCAAAAAAAAAATTCATAGCTTCTCAGAGAACATTAAGATGGAATGTGCATTTTCAGTGGGAGGAATCGGTATAGCCTTCACTAGGACCTTCCTTGAACTCAAATTGTTACAATTAAGGAAATACTTTTACAAAAAACATTTAAGTAGGAACATGTCCAAATATGCATACAAATCATTTCCTTCTCCTGTCATCAGAAAGAAGGATGATCAAGGGCTTAGACAAAGAATTGGAACTAAAAAAAAAAGCCACATTTCTCTGAAGGGACAGGCCTAGCCCTTTGTAAAATAAGAGTCTGGTGGGATGTTCCTACCTAGTGCAGGGCAAGGAATATTGTACTCAGATTTAGAAGATGTGGGTTCCATTATCTGTCTTGCTACTTATATTCAAATCATGTAAGCTTTTTTGAGCCTCAGCTCTCTAATCAGGGAAATGGGGTTAATAGTACACCACTTACCCTCACAGGGTTGTTGAGAAGCTCAAATGAGATAATGGATGGGAAGCACTTTGTAGACCTAGTGTACTTTATAAATGTAAATGAATTTTGGGATGGCATTTTCTAGGCAGGGACCACAGCTGAGTTCCTATTCACCTCTTGCCCCAGGGCCCACTGCCTCCCATCTCCCTGGACCAGGCTGATCATGCATGGTACCACCACTACATAGGGAATCAAGGAGTACACTATTAGATCCTTCTCCTTTTTAACTCAATTGAAAAAGGTTAGGATTTTTTCAAAATAAACCTTTACTTAAAAATTGAAGGAAGACAAACCTCTCAAGAGCACTGAAATTAGATGAGTTTACCGAATAGGTTTCTGGTCCTAATCTACCTAAAGCCTAACCACAGATGAGATTGATTTATGCAGATTATAGATCACTTCATATCATTTCTTTCACCTCAGTTTTATTTGCTCTTTTCTCACTAGGGGAGGAGCATGGAGGAAGGAACTTTTCTGCTCTTCTGATAACAAGGTAAGGCCAGTAGATTGTTAAATGGATAACAGGTCAACAATGTCTTAAAGTATAGGCACTTTGCTAGAGCTGGGTCTAGAAATTTGAAAAATTGAAACTGTCACTGTCCCCAAGAAGGTTAGGAAGGAAGGGAAGGGGGAAGGGAATAAGCATTTATATAGTGGCTACCATATGCTAGGCACTAGGCTAAACATTTTTTTTACAAATAAGATCTCATTTGATCCTTCCAACCACTCTTTGAGGTAAGTACTGTTATTATTCCCATTTTACGGTTGAGGGAACTGAGGCAATCAGTGGTTAAGTGGTGTTCCCAGAGTCACACAGCTAGTAAGTGTCTGAAACTAGACTTGAACTCGTCTTCCTGATTCCAGGCCTAGCTCTGTATCTTTTGAGCCACCTAGCAGCCCCAGAAGAAGAAAGACCATTAATTTAAGTAAGAAGCGATTACATATCATTTATTTTTCCAACATATGTATTGAATACCTGCTATGTGTAAGTGTGAAGACTAAATAGTGTGTGTGATACAAAAATGAACAAGACATTGTCTCTTTCCTCATAGAGTTCTCATTCATTATACATTAACAAATTAGAGCAGCTACTTAAGTCTACTCAGCAAATGTCTGCCTCTACTTTTTCAAAGTGCAGATTTTACCTCCAACCTGGTGGAGGTATTTCCTTTACTACTATACTTCTGAGGAGACTAAAAGAAGTGCCAATTTTCAGAGGCTTACGGATATATGAATTTTATTGATTGAAACACCCTCATCACACTGTGGGGCTCCCTTATCAGGGCAAAGATTCCATCAATATTGCCTTCCAAGAACTAGGCAGGAGCACAAATTTGACTCCCTCACCCCCCAACGCCCCCCCCCAACACATACTCACTCACTAAGGAGTCACAGTCATGGGACACTGTATTGAAATCAGGAGTCTTTCAAAGCATTAGTATTTTCTAAAATTCTTTACCTTAAAATTAACATAGCCACAAATTAACAAGCTACAAATTAGGGATTGTTTTTATCATTTTGTTGATTGTCTAAACTTAGGAAAATAATGCAGAAAATGGTAATAATGCTGATTAAACTTAAAAGTTTGTCTTATATACACTGTATTGTTTTTCTAGAGAACTGGTTGTTAATCATTTACCATCAGAACCCCTGACAGTGGGTTACCACAAGGGGAAAATGAGTGTCAGCCCTTATTGTTTATAATCTTCCAATAGGAGGATAGTCTTCCAATTCCCACATGCTAAACGGCATGTTGTACTTTGGGGAAAATGACCATAAAATGTGCATTCTCTAATCTTTCCCTATCACTTTTCTCAGGCTTGTCTTTGTGTTATGGATATTATGTGCCTCACAAAAGTAGTCACAGTCATCAGTCTTGCATAAGTGTATATGCCAGGGGAACAAATAGATAAGAGAAGATGGATGATGCTTCAGGAGGTCACATCAGCTTAATTAGGTAGTATGTAAGCTCCATGGGGGTAGGGTTTGTTTCATCTCTGCCATTGTATCCCCAGTGCCCAGAACAGTGCTTGGCACATGACAAATGCATAGTAAATGCTTGTTGATTGATTAATGACTAGAAAAAAACAACTCCAGGTACATAGTCTATCAATGGTAGGATATGTTAACACAATGTTTAATGCCTACTTGGGTGCTGAGCATATAGGAGTTAATTATTTCTTGATTAATTATTAAGTCAGTAGCGCCATAAAAGCAGAGACTTGCTTAATTCCCAGAATGGTCTTTGAAGTCCTTATAAAGTACTCTTAAAAAAAGTGAAGATGTAAAATAGAAACATCAGTGAGAGCAGCATAAATCAGACTGAAAAATGAAAACCTCTTCTCCTTTAGTTATTAAGATAGCGGCAGCTTGAGTTTTTCATGTTTTTCATTTATACAGGACTAAGCTGATGCTTGGGATGTCAGTCTCTTAGGGAGGAAGACAGTTCTAAGAGGTCTTTATGCATTCATTCTGTGAGCTAGGCTTGTTACCATTCACTAAAGCTTTTTTTTTAATGTACTTACTTCATCTTTTGCTTTTACTCTTAGTTGAGCACCAACACAGTGCCATAGACTGGACATGGAAATTGAGCTGGAATTTGAAACATTAACCTGAAGGACAAAGACTGGAAAACTATAGGATGGTACATATCCCATTTATTATCAAGAACTCTTTCCTTCTTGAAGAACATGAAACTAAAATTTTCGAAATAAGTTTTTTTTTAAAGTCCTTGAAAAGGCTGAGACCAGATGGTTGAGGAGGATAAAGAGAAACTAGATGAAAAAATAGGAGCAACTTATCATAGGCCCTATTTAGAATTAGAATATTAATGAACTCTTTGTTACATAAGATTATATAGTTACATTTGCTGTTCTTCTATCCCTTCCCTAATCTTTTCCTACAATCTTCTATCATAATGTTCTATCTGACTCCCTAATCTTTCTCTATCATCATCCCAGACCAGAATACTCTGTACTTTCCTGCCTCCATATCTTTGCTCATATTGTTTCCTGTCCCAGGAATGCCCCTTTCCCTTTCTCTGCATGTGGAATTTATCCTTTAAAAGTCCAACTCAAGTATCACCTCCGGAAAGCCTTTCTGATTGCACTTGCTGATAATAACCTCCCTTGGACATCACATAGCTCATTTATAAAGAGGAAAAGGGCTTCTTACTGCTTCCATTCACGTCTAAATCTGACACCTCATTGTGGAAGCAAAGTTGGATTCAGGAAAGTTATGACTGGAGAATAAGATTAAAGATTCTACCAGGTTAGAAAAGCTTTGAGCATGGCCCTGATCCAACTAGATGCCTGATGTTCAGGGACTGGCTTAGATAAGCTCAGAGAAGGCCATCATTAGGCTGGCCATGGGGTGATGAATTTTTCAGCCATAGCAACTATCAAATATCATCTATTAAGTTACAGAGAGGTTGTGAGTTGTGTTGGTGAAGGGAGTACTGCTCCAGTAAAATTACAGGTTCTTGAAATGTTGAAGTATTAATGAAAGGTTGTCACTGTGGCACAATCTGCCTATTTGTCATGCTACATTTTAGGAAATCTGTGGTTATAGGAGTTTCTGTGTTTGAAACAGATAGCACAAAAATGTCCTCAGTTGAACAGGAAGGGAGAAACACAGAAGTATTGGGAAGTAGGGAGAGACAGAGATCTCAGAACAACGGTATGAAATTGTGACTGGGCAGTCCAGCATGGCAGAAAGCGTAGTGGTGAGCTGTGGAGGAGATGATGGAGTGTGTCTGACAAATTCCACTTTAACTATCATTCTTGTGATGCATAGTGGCTTGTATGGTTAGAGGACATAGGACACAATTATTTCTGATCACCTGAAAAAGACTATCACACAGAAGGCGGTGGAAAGGTGTATGCAGATGTGAGCGGGCTATAGAATATGACCAATAAGGAATCAGTGCGTAGGGCTCTGAACTTTGGGTGAATCTAAGAATGAATTCTGAGCCAAGAAAGCATTAGCAAATCTATGTTCTGCAAAAGGGCATTGGGGTGGAGTCAAAGATACTGCATAGCTGTCTTAATGCGTTATCTAAGGTTAGCAAGTTCTGAGCAGTTACCCATAGAACCACCAATAAGAGCCTTGCTGTCAAAGACATCTTTTTGAGAGAGCTGCTTGTGGAAGGGAGAAACTACCAGGACAATAACCAGTTGTCTATGGGATTAACTAGCACCCAGACTTCCAGGGATTAGTGTGAAGTCACCAGATTAAATGTTCACTGGGCGAAGAAGAAGTTTATACTCAGAGGCCAAAGTTCTCTATCACAGTGGGGCAGTGACATGCTGGAGCCAGCTCATAATCAGCTCATGATAGCAATTGTTAAATTTTTATTGTGAACATTTTTATTTCAGAAAAAAGCAAATGCTACAAATTAGGACTTGGGTTATTATATTGTTGATTGTTTAAATTTAAGAAAGTAATGGAGAAAATGTTAATAAATCATATTAAACTTAAAAATGTGCACAATGAGCATTCTCCCCCCCCCAGCTAGTTGTTTTTAATTTACTATCATGATTTTGACAGTGGGTCACTATAGGGGGAAAATGAGTGCCAGACATTATTGTTTATATGTCCTCAATAGGAGGGTAGAAGGTATAGAACGCTTTCACAGAGTAGAGAGAATTTTGTTCTGTTGTTTGTCATTCATGTTTGACTGTTCATGACCCCATTTGGGGTTTTCTTGGCAAAGATACTGGAAGGGTTTGCCGTTTCCTTCTCCAACTCATTTTACAGATGGGGAAACTGAGTCAAACAGGGTTAAATGACTTGCCCAGGGTCACACAGCTGGTTAGTGTCTGGGACTAGATTTGAACTCAGGAAGATGAGTCTTTCTGACTCCATGTCCAGCAATCTATCTATTATGCCACCTAGTTGCCCCACATTAGAGATAATAATGATTAGCTAGCCAGTGATCTATCTAGTAGACCTAGAGTTTTATGAACTCCAGATCAGAGAATAATAGGAGCATAGATTTAGAGCTTGAAGGGACCTTTGATGACATCGTATTCAATCATCTCATTTTACAGTTAAAGAAAGTAAAGGCCAGGATAGGTTGGGTTATGTGACCATGGTCATTAGCTAGTCTGTCAATATTAAGATTTGAACCTTGAACCTTGAATCTCCAAACCTTGGACTATGAGCTGTAAGCAGTCTCTTATCGTTTATGTCGGAGGAATGGCTTTTTAAAGGGCATTATGTTTTCATGCATAAGGATTGAAATGACACATGTGAATCCTGCTTTCCTGCATTCACTGGCTATTAAGTCTAAATAAAATTTGTTTTTACTTCTAACTACAAGCATTGCCCCAACACAATGCTTCCCTATCCCTACAGTTATGTTTTTCTTAAGTTGATGAGTGAAAGACAAAGAATTACAGAACGTCAAAAGCAGAAAGGAAGTTACCAGCTATTGGCACATGGTTCAGGGATTCTTAGTCTTTTTTGAGTCATGGATACCTTTGGTAGTCTGGTGGAACTTATAGACCCCTTCTCAGAGTACTGTTTTTTAAATAAAATCAAAAATTTTTAAAAAATTAAATAGAAAATTAAATTAAATAGGATGACAAAGGAAATAAATTCTATTAAAATATACTTATTTCTCTCTATCTCTATCTATTTATCAATCAATCTATGTATCATCTTGTCTGCCTATCTAAACAACTTTATAGACCCTGGGTTAGATCTTGTCTACTCCTACATTTTAAAGGTAAGAAAATTGGCCAGGAGCTTCAAAAGCTGTAGGGGAAAAGCACAGAGCCTTGTCACAGTCTGGGTCTGATCTCTCTTTTTTCATGGAGATTGTTATTCGGAGACTCTCTTAATATGTCTGAAAACTACAGAAAGTAAAACCCTCCCTGGAAACAGAATAAATGACCCTAAGGCAGCTTGCCCAGTAGGTGATCTCTCCTTGGCTGGTTTGCTCATTAGGTTATCTAGCTCTTCCCAATCAATCAGTAATCCCAGGAGGCTCTTACAGGGTTCTGATGCTACATCAATCACATAAATTGGCCTTTAGGTATTTTGGCCAAGTCTACCCCTCTTTATATGTGATGATTCTGAACACTAAGATATTAACCATTTTAGAAAGGTCTGGGCAACTAACCAGTTAAATTTAAGACAAAATTAGGGTTTTTTGTGTATGTACAGTCATATGAAGTGTTCAGGTATTAAAGCAGATTTTGTGTTGCTTAAATGACTATTAGGATAATGGTCTCAAGTAAGTATAATATTTTAACCTCTTTCAATGAGATTTTATGATCTATCAATTTAGTTTATTCTATTGGGCTTTCCAATCTTTGAATGTAGGCCACCCATATTGAAAGTTATCCATGTGTAAGCTAAGGTCTAAAGCTTGACCACATCTGGGATTTGAGTGGAGTAAATGTATATCACCTGAGACACTTATTAGCTGTGTGACCCTGGTAAAGGTGATTGGCTTTTTTTCAGCCTTGGTTTCTTCATATGGATAATAATAACAACGGCCTCACAGGGTTGTTGTAAAGATCAAAGGAGATAACACTTAGAGTGTTCTGCATACCTTAGAGTGTTCTATAAATGCTAGATATTATTGTTGCTGTTGTTCATTTGGATTTTAAAATGTTACCAAAAAATTAAAGGCACCGTGATGACAGAGTCTTGGCATTAGAAACAAGAAAAACTCACTTTATCCTGCCCTTGACAATGTTAAGTATCCTTCCCTTTATCGCCAATCAGAGGAGCGTGAGGTTTCAGAGGAAAGCACCCTAGCCCCAGTTCTGGCATGAAATGGAAAGGTGAGGTGTTCTTGCAGTTGGGTCATGAATGGCATCTTCCCAGCTTTACTCTTCTTTCTAAGATGAGTTTGAGAAGTCGATATGGCTGCTGAGAAAGCTCTGTCTGGGCCTAGGAAATAGCTAATGGTCCATGGGAAGGTTTCTTGATACAAACCCAAGAATTTTAGTTTCTGACATCAGTGGGTGCAGGAGAGAAAAGGATACAGAGAAGATACAGAAAGGGGATCAGGTTGTAAGCAAAGTACAGTGTTTATTAGCAATACTCACAAGTTGTGGAGTCAAAGACATGGCAGTAGGGTCTTTGGACCTGGGCTAAAGCACTGACTGGAAGAAAGGTTCCTACTTTATTTCTTGTTTTATCTAGGTCAACTAAAACCTGGGGTTTCTTTGAGGAAGACCAGTTGTTGTTCATCTTTCATTCTCAAAGAGGACCAATGACATCAGGAAGGTGATGTCTTGACTTGCAAGTGAATTGGATTTAAGTGAGGCAGGGCTGTGCAAGGTCCCCACTCTCTCCTCCAGAGTCATCTGAGTCCAGTGACAAGACATAGATTAGGACAACTGGTGATGGCCCAGATGCAATGGGAGAACTTGGCCCTTTTAAGCTAAGGTCTTTCCCAGGTCTCAGTTTGTCTGAGACAATGCCCATTCAATAGTTGTGGTTATTGTTAGTCCCTCTTTCTCAAAGAGGGCCAATGAAATCAGGAGGGCGATATATTGACTTGCAAGTGAAATTGGATTTAAGTAAGGCAGAACTGGGCAAAGTCATCAGCCTCTCTCTCTCCTCCAGAGTCATCCAGAGTCCAGTGGCAAGATGCAGGTCAAGACAACTCCTCTTAAGGGAGACCAGTAATGAATCAGGGGACTGTAGGTAGGTGGTTGCTAGCTTTGGGGTCTTCCAATTTACTCATGATAACTTGATATTGGGAAAGGGTGGGCATCCAAGGATGCAGGTGATCTGGGGTCTTTACAGATACCAACTAGTTGTATTAGCATTGGTAAGTTGTTTGACTTCATAGTTGCTCCAAGGAACTCCCAAACTGTTAATTCTATCAGTTACATATGAGTTATAGGTCTGCATTAGTGGAGGGAGTTTCCATATTGAATTCATAAGATCATAGATTTAGGGGGCAGCTAGGTGGCACAGTGGATAGAGCTCCAGCCTTAGAGTTAGGAGGACCTGAGTTCAAATCTGGCCTCAGACACATAACACTTACTAGCTGTGTGACCCTGGGCAAGTTACTTAACCCCATTGCCTCATTAAAAAAAATTTTAAAAATTTGAAAAGATCATAGATTTAGAGCTAAATGGGACTTGAATGCCATCATGTCCTACTTCATTTTTTCAGAGAAGGAAACTGAGCCTGAGAGGGTTTAAATGACTTGCTCAGGGTCACACAGCTAGCCAGTATCTTAAGGCAGGATTTGAATTCAGGTCATCATGTCTCCAAGTCCAACAATCTACCTACAGCACCTTTAAGCTCCCTATACCAATAAAATCAAAGGTCTGAACCCAAATTAAAAATATACATATAGCTGAGATGAAAAGCTGCTGGAATCATGAATTTGAAATTGAATAAGAAATAAGACTGTTTCAAGGTTACATAGTAAGTTGAGTAATGATCCTGTTGGTAGCCTCCCCTATTTACTAAGTGGAGAAGTTCCAGGGAACCTCAAAATTCTGAGTCGCCTTGTCAGAATAAGACCAATACCCACAACAGTAATAGCAGAAAGCCTTTTTTTCTTCCTGGTGCAGAGTTTGAATATCAACCAGCCACTAATTCCCCGGGAGTCTCCATACCCTCTTTAGTGTGAATCAGTACCAAGCCCTAAGTCCAAGGTCTTTGCTCTCTTCCCCAATTCCTGGTCCTGCTAGACCCAGCTAAAAACCGAGTCAAAAAGCACCAGACCTTGCTGGTGGGAATACTCCATCTGTCCTGGACCCAAACAGAGTGCACTGAATTCCACTGCTGTTCCCAGCAGACCTGACCATTTACCATCATCCTCCATGACTACTCTTCAAATTGTACATATGTCCCCTCAATAGCACTAGTTTGTTCATTTATTGTGTTATTGTGTACCCTGTGTTTCTTTGTCCTGGATCTTGGAATCCTGAACCTTCTTAAGTCTGTGTTAAGATAACTTGAGATAGAGGTCATTGAAATATTCATTAACCTTATTGTTGTTGTTGTTCAGTTGTTTCAGTCATGTCTGACTCTTTGTGACCCCATTTGGAGTTTTCTTGGCAAAGATATTGGAGTGGTTTGCCATTTTCTTTTCCATCTCATTTTACACATGAGGAAACTGAGTCAAATAAGGTTAAGTCACTTGCCCAGGGCCATATAGCTAGTGTCTCAGGCTGTTTTTGAATTCACGTCTTTCTGATTCCAGGCTTGGAACTTTATCCACTGAGACACCTAGCTTTCCTCCACTCATTTAACTAAACAAAAAAAAAGTAGAGAAATAAGTATATATAACTACATATTGTATTTTCTCTCCTCAAATTCAAAGAAGCAAATGGTACACAGTTTGAAGTTTTGCTTTATGAGCTAGGCACTGTCATGGAGAACACATTGAACTGGGCATGAAGAAGACCTGGGTCCTACTCTAGCTTCTGATAGTAATTACTTTGGCCAAGTCACTCTTGACCTTAATTTCCTCATTGTTAAAATAACAGGCTGGACTAAATGATCTATGTTGCACCTTCCAACTCTACTGATGTGCAATTTTGTACTTTTGGGAACAAGAAGACTAACTTGAAACACAACCTGGTGAAGCAGTATCTCTGGAACCCTGGAGTGGCAGGGAGTGGTCCCTGACCTTATTAGTCGGGGGCAGAAGTGGGCATTCCTATTCCCAACCCTTTTTAATTCAATTCAATAAATGTTAATTAAGCACTTAAAATTTGCAAGGTACTTTGCTGAGAATATACTACATAAAACAAAATAGCCCCATCCTTCAAGGATCTTGCATTCTATAGGATGGTGGTGGGGAGAAGACAATCCACTAAGAAATTTGAGGAAGGGGAGAACATTGGCAACTAAGTGATTAGGAAAAGCACCTAAAGTGAACTTTTAAGAAGAATAAAAAGATACTTTCTCTTTTTTTTTGTGAGGCAATTGGGGTTAAGTGACTTGCCCAGAGTCACACAGCTAGTGAGTGTTATGTGTCTGAGGTCAGATTTGAACTCAGGTTCATCCTGAATCCAGGGCTGGTGCTCTTTCCACTGTGCCACCTAGCAGCCCCAAGAATAAAGATTCTAAGAGTCAAAGATGAGATGGGAGGGTCTTGCAGGCTTGGAAGACATTTCATGCAAATGTGTGGAGATGGTGATGGAATTCAAATGAGGCGAGCCTCTAGTAGTCCAGGTGGGCTAGAACTAAGAGTATATGAAGAGGAATAATGTGAGATAAAATAGAAAATGTAGGTTCTAGGCAGTTAGTGAAGGGCCTCAAATGCCAGGTTAGAGATAATAGGAAGGCACTGAAGTTTTGTAAATAGGAGAGTAACAATCAAATCTGTGCTTTGGGGAAATTATTTTGACAAATATGTGCAGCATTGATCAGAGAGGGGAGAGACTAGAAACAAGAAGACTGGTTAGGGGTCAGTTATAGGCAGTTAAGTGGCACAGTGGGTAGAATGTGGGGCTTGGAGTCAAGAAGACCCAAGTTCAAATCCTGCATCTGATATTTACTACCTGTATGAATCTAAGCAAATCATTTAACCTCTGTTTGCCTCAGTTTCTTCAACTGTAAAATGGTGTAGCACCCATCTACCAGGGTTGTTTTGAGGGTCAAATGAGATAACATTTTCTAGCATTTTGCAGTGTCTGGCACATAGTAAGCATTTAATAAATGTTTCCTTCCTTCTTTCCATCCTATAGTTTAGGCAAAGATGATGAAAGACTGAATTAGCATGAAAACCATATAAGTAGAGGGAAAGGAAAAATGCTGCTCTACCTTCCGGTTTCCCTGCTTTCCTTCCTTCAAGACTCAGCTCAAGTCTTCAAGATCCCACCTTTTTCACCTTCCTGGTCTATCCACTCTCCTCAGACCTCCTCTCCCTTTGAGATTAACACCCTTTTAATATATATATATACACACATATGTATATATGCATATATACATACATAGTTGTTTGCATGTCATCTCCCCTATTAGAATGTGACCTCCTCAAGGTCAGAGACTTTTTGCCTTCCTTTGTATTCCCAGCACTTAGCGCAGTGACTGGTACATAGTCGGTGCTTAATAAATGTTTGCTGACTGACCAACTGATTGACTAATTGGAGACAGACTCAAGAAGGTTTGGCAGCCCCCCTCCTGAATCAAATCCCTCTGAGTTGTCCTGAGGGCCTAGAAGTTTTCACCTAAAGTTGTCTGCCCAGCATCTTCGAATAGCAAGGAAAATTACCCCCAGGTTCTTTCCAAGTAGCTGTAGCCGATCTGTGAATGGATAGCATGCTTATTAGACACCAGAGCCACACTGGTGCCTTTTAAAATGAGAGTTCCCAATTTTTTTCCACGAATCTTATTTTATCTCCCTTGCATTGATTCTGTGATAGCATCTCTCCGAGGTCACCATCCAGTCTGCCAGTTTTTTTTTTTTGTTTTTTTTTTTTAATCCCACTTCCCTGACTCATCTCACCAGCCTTGTGGAGAGATTCTTGGCTATCTTGGCAATCATCAGGGATAAACAGTCCTGGCCTTAATCCTCTTAAAATAAAGTTTCTCTTATCTGTGGCTATAAGCAAAGATTTCCCATGAAAGGCACCACTAGAAATAAGCCACCATGAGCACACTGCTTGGACTTTTACTTCCTTGAATACCTGAACTCTCTGTGACCCTCATGAGCAACTCCAGGATGGCTTTGCTAGTTTTCTCCTCATCTGATGGGCTGGAAGCCCATCTCCTCTATAAGTAAGTCCTCAATAAACATAGGCTTGCTTTACCTTAACTTTTGCCTGTCGCTCAAGCTCCCTTGCTTATATTAACAACCACATCCTAGATAGGAGATTTAATCAAAGTTTTTCTTTTCTTTTTCCTTCTTTTTTAAATCAGCATAGGTAAGAACAGTCTATCATTTCTTTATTCATCCACTTTGCAATAGGATGACATTCTATTTCATTTGAAGCCATAATGATTTGGGTTGATGGTTTTCTTGGTTAAGTCTCATATCTCCTGAAAAATGCCTAAGAAAACTAAAGACAGTTGTTTCATTGCTATCAAAAGCCTACACATTTTCTGTGAGGAAAACTGCCTTATGATACATCAGTGTATTACTCTTCATATGGGAAAATGAATGAAACTAGGGAACTATCACTATGAAGTCTAGCACTTTGAATCATTTTTATCAGTCAATCAACAAACATTTATTAAGCATCTTTAGGAAACCCTTCCCAACCCCTCTTAATTCTGGTGCCTTCCCTCTGTTGTTGTTTAGTCATTTTCAGTTAGGTTCATCTCTTTATGACCCCTTTTGGGGTTTTCTTGGCAAAGATACCAGAGTGGTTTGCTATTTCTTTCTCCAGCTCATTTTACAGATGAGGAAACTGAGGCAAACAGGGTTAAGTGACTTGCCCAGGGTCAAACAGGTAATAAGTACTTGAATCCAGATTTGAACTAAGATCTTCCTGATTTCAGGCCCAACACTCTATCTGCTGTGCCACTCAGTTTCCCTTCCCTCTATTGATTATTTCCTTTTATGCATAGCTTGTCTGTACATATTTGTTTGCTTGTTGTATCTTTCATTATATTGTAAACTTCTTGAGGCAGGGACCATCTTTTGCCTCCTTTAGTATCCCCAGCACTTAGCACAGTGCCTGACATATTAGTAGGCACTTAATAAATGCTTATTGACTAAATAAGCATTCTACCTTCTGGTTTCCCTGCTTTCCTTCCTTTACTCAACTCCGATTGCCTCATCAAAAAGCAAAAAAAAAAAAAAAAAAAGAAGGATTTAAGTTTTTAATAATAATTAGTCTTTATACAGCTCATTAAAGTTTGTTAAAATGCTTTTTATAGGTAATTTCACTTGAGCATCTCAATCCCTGTGAGATAGGGCCTACAATTTTGTTTTTGTTTTACAGATGAGGAAATGAGGCTCAGAATATATGAATGATTTATTCATGGTCATGTAGTTACTAAAGATATTAGAGGCAGGATTTAAACCCAGCTTCTGCCAAACTGCTTTCCAGTTTTCCTAGCAATTTTTGCTCTTTCCCAACAAGTTGAATCCTTGGATTAAAAAAATAAAAACAACACTAGATTACTAGGGTCATTTGTTAGTGTGTATTATGTACCTTATCTATTCCAGTGATCTACCATTCTATTTCTTAGCCAATACCAGCTCATTTTGGTAACCTTGGTGGTGACTACTTTGTACTATAGTTTAAAATCTGGAACTGTTTGACTGCCTTCCTTAACATTTTTTCTTCATTTATTCCCTTGCTATTCTTGACCTTTTGTTCTTCCTGATGAGTTTTATCACTGTTTTTTCCTAGATCTATAAAATAATTCTTGGTGGTTTGATTGCTGTGGAACTGAATAAGTAAATTAACTTAGGTAGAACTGTCATTTTTATTATATTGCTTTTGCCTACCCATAAGCAATAACATTTCTCCACTTGTTCAGATATGTCTTAATTTGTATGACAAGTATTTGTCATTGTCTTCATGTAACCCCTGGATTTGTCTTGGTAGGTAGATTCCCAAGTATTTTATATTTTCTGCAGTTATATTAAATGGAATTTTTCTTTCTATCTCTTCCTGCTGGATTTTGTTGGTATATAAAAATGCTGATGATTTATACGGATTTATTTCATATTTTGCAACTTTGCTGAAATTGCTAATCTTTTCAACTAGTTTTTTTTCTTGTTTTATTGCTATAGCTAGCATTTCTAGTACAAAAATGAATTATAATCATGATAATAGACATCTTTGCTTCATCCCTGATGTTATTGGGAAGAATTCAAGTTTATCTCTGTTACGGATAATGCTTGCTTTTGGTTTTAGATAGATACTACTTAACATCTTAAGAAAGACTCTATTAACTATGCCTAAAGGGCAACCAAACTTTGATCCAACAATACCAATACTAGGGCTATATACTAAAGAGATCATAAAGGGCCTACATCATGGGAAAGGGCCTACATGAACAAAAATATTTGTAGCAGTTCTTTTTGTAGTAGCAAATAGAAATTGAGGGGATCTCATCAATTGGGAAATGGCTGAATGATCTGTGGTGTATGAATGTAATGGAATTCTATTGTGAAATAAGAAATGAGGAGCAGTTGGATTTCAGAAAAACCTGGAAAGACTTACATGAATTGGTAAGAAGTGAAATGAGCAGAACCAAGAGAATATTATACACAGTAATAGCAACATTGTGTGATGATCAACTATGAATGACTTAGCTCTTATCAGCAATACAATGATCCAAGACAATTACAAAAGACTCATGATGAAAAATTCTATCCACAGCCAGAGAAAGAACTGATAGAGTGTGAATGCAGATCAAAGCATACTATTTTCACTTCATTTTTTTTCTGTATGTTTTTTTTTCCTTTTGGTCTGTTTTTTCTTTTATAACTGTGACTAATATGGAAATATGTTTTACATGATTATATATATATTATATATACACAATAGGGTATATATATAAAACTTATTTCAAATTTCTTACTATTTTAGGAAGGGGGGTGAGGGAGGAAGGGACAAAAATTTGGAACTCAAAATTTTGTAAAAATGAATGCTAAAATTTGTCTTTACATACAATTGGAAAAAATAAAATACTCTAAAAACATTTTAAAAAAGGAAGGAAAGGCTCCATTGATTCCTAAGTTTTCTAGTTTTTTTTTAAAGGAATGAGTGTTGCATTTTGTTAAAGGCTTTTTCTGCATCTATTGATATGAGCATACTATTTTTAAAAAAAAATTTTTTTATTTAAAATTTTGAGTTCCAAATTCTATCCCTCCCCTCAAGAACAGTAAACAATTAGATATGGGTAATACATGTACAATTGTGTAAAACATTTCTATTTTAGTCATTTTGTATAAGAAGACTTGAATAAAAAAATGAAAGAAAGAAAGTGGAAAATAGCACGCTTCAGTCTGTACTCAATCAATATCAGTTCTTTCTCTGGAAGCGGATAGTGTGCTTCATCATTAGTCCTTTGGAATTATCTTAGATTATTGTATTGCTGAATAGCTAAGTCATTCACAGTCCTTCATCAAACAATATTGCTGTTACTGTGTACAACGTTCTCCTGGTTCTCTTCACTTCACTATGCATCAATTCATATATGTCTTTCCAGGTTTTTCTGAAATCATCCTGTTTGTCATTTCTTATAGCAAAATAATATTCCATTACAATCATATGCCACAGCTTGTTTAGTCATTCCCCAATTGATGGGCTTCCCTTTGATTTCCAATTCTTAGCCACTACAAAAAGAGCTGCTATAAATATATTTGTACAAATAGGTCCTTTTCCCTTTTTTGGATGTCTTTGGAATATAGACCTAGCAGTGGCATTGCTGAATCAAATGATATGCACTGTTTTATAGCTCTTTGGGCATAGTTCCAAATTGTTCTCCATAATGATTGGATCAGTTCACAACTCCACCAATAGTGCATTAGTGTCCCACTTTTCTTACCTCTCCTCCAACATCCAACATTTTCCTTTTTTGTCATATTAGCCACTCTGATAGGTGTGAGGTGATAACTCACAGTTATTTTAATTTGCATTTCTCTGCTCAATAGTGATTTAGAGCATTTTTTCTTTTCATGGTCAGTTTTTGTAAATGTTACACGTGAGAAAAAGGTATATTCTTTTCTATTCCCATTCAATTTTCTCCAGAGGTCTATCATATCTAAATTTTATAAGATACTATTCCTCTCCTTGACTTCTTTATTTATTTTATTGCTAGATTTTTTTTAGCTCTGAGAGGGGAAAGTTGAGGTCCCCCACTAGTATGGTTTTACTGTCTATTTCCTCTTGTAATTCATATAACTTTTTCTTCAAGAATTTGGGTGTTATGCCATTTGATGCATATATGTTTAGTATTGATATTACTTCATTGTCTATGGTTCCTTTTAGCAAGATGTAGTTTCCCTACTTTATCCATTTAATTAGGTCTATTTTTGCTTTTGCTTTGTCTGAGATCATGATTGCTTCCACTGCCTTTTTTACTTCAGCTGAAGCATAATGGTTTCTGCTCCAGGCCCTTGTTTTAACTCTGTGTATGTGTCTTTGTTTCAAGTGTGTTTTTTTAAAAACAACATAATGTTGAATTCTGGTTTGTAATCCATCCAGCAATTTGCTTACATTTTATGAGTGAGCTCATCCCATTCACATTCATAGTGATGATTATTCACTGTGCATTTACCTACATCTTATTTCTTTCTGTTTCTTCTTCTTCTTCTCTCTATTTATCCTGTTTCTGCTCTAAAATCTGTTTTGTTTCTGAGCACTGCCTTCTTTTATCTGCCTTCCCTTTTATCACCCCTCACTTTTCCTAAGAAAGACATTTTCAGAGATGTGAAGCCAGGTTGAGTGTAGTAGGAAAAAGCATAGGCCAGCATGTAGACAAGGACACGTGGAGAGGATGACTAGAAGGTAGAAGTGGATATAAAAAGAGGTGGGAAGTTGCCTGAGACAAACTTTGCCAACATCAGAATTTTGCCTAAGCTTGGCTCTACATTCAAAGACAGGTGTGGTTCAGTGGAAGAGCACTGACTCTAAGGACATTGGTCTTGAGTTCAGATACCTTCTCTGAGGTTCACTGTCTGTGTGACATTATCAAGTAATGTAATCTTCTGGGGCCTCAGTTTCTTCATCTGTAAAATGAAGGGATTGGGCTAGTTGACCCCTGACATTTTCTTACAGCTCAGTAATTCTGATCCTATTTTGTTTTTTTTTTGTGGGGGGGAGGGTGGCAAGAACACCTGGGTTCAAATCTTTGCTTGATTACTTATTACTTTTGTGACTTTGGGTAAATTGTTTAACTTCTCTGTAAAGTGAGGAGATTGGATGAATTAACCTCTAATGTCCCTATCAATTTTCAATCTAAGATGTTAAGGAAGTTCTCTTTTTCTTCACCTCTTCATTACTCCATCTCATGATTTGCTGCCCCCAAAACTCAGCCTTCTACTATACTACAACTGTTTTCCATTTGTAGTTAACCTCTGACCACTTCTACGTTTCCTTTTTTCTTTTCTCATCCATCTCTGATCCTTAGATTGAGGTATCTCCCAAGGTTGTCCTCTTCTCTTCTCTTCTCTTCTCTTCTCTTCTCTTCTCTTCTCTTCTCCTCTCTTCTCTTCTCTTCTCTTCTCTTCTCTATATAGTCCTTCCTTTAATAATCTTATTTTCTTCCACAATTTTAGCTATCACCATTATGTACATTATTTTCAATTCCATATCTCCTGCTGTGGCTTTATCCTTGAGTTGCAGACCTGTTTTTTTAAATTTCTGATGAGATCCAACCAGAAAGTCACTTTCAACAAACATAAAACCAAACCTATCATCATTCTCCAGCAGTCACATATAGATAATAATGATCTTTTCACCATTGGTTCTCACATAACATTTTGTTTACATGATGTTTTAGTGTATTTATTATATATTAAGAAATAGCATGACATAGTAGATAGGGAACCAGGGGATCCGTGTTCAAATTCTTTCTCTGACATTTACTCTCTGTGTGACCATGGGCAAGTCGTTTAACCTCTTTATCTATAATATTAAAGGGTTGGACTTGATGGTCCCTAAGGTATAAATATAATCTATGATTTTATGTATTATGTTGTATTGACATAATTTATTGTATATGTCATTACTTATACTGTAACCAATACAAGGGCTATGTCTTATCTTGACTTTTTACTTTTACTAGCAGCTAGCACAGTGCTAACACGTGGTAGGTCTTCAATAAATGTCTGTCAAATTAGATTGTATAGGCTTTTGTGGGTTATACCCAGAGCTTAACCTTCATTTAGAACATAATTTTTTCTCATAAAAGATATGAGTTACACAATATGACTTTCAAAATACAACATATTTCTAAATTGGGGATTGCCTGCAATTCCTTTACGCATGGTTCAATTTGTCCATTTGGTAACCCCACAGTAATTATGCAGAATTCTGAGTTCCTAAGGATTACAGGGAGTGGAATGAATGACTTCATCATGGGATCATGGGATCTTAGCACGGAAACCACAAAAATAAAAAAGAAATAAAAACTAATTAAATTGGGTGGAAAATATTCTCATCAAAAACCAAAGGACAGCAGTTCTTCAAGTCTATGGTTCACCATTAGATCTTAGTACAATGCTTTTCACCTACAAACTGTTTATTTCTTTTTCATTTATTCATCCATCTATTCATTGTCTCAACCTGAGTTTTCAATAGCCAAAGTTCATCTTTAACCATTTCATAAATCACACATTCCATATGTCGCTGAACTAAGAGTGTTATGTCCAGAGATCCATTTCTTTTTTTGGGGGGGGGGGATAGATTTTTTTAAAAAAATATTTGTTTATTTTAAATCTTTTTCAAATTTGAGTTTCAAATTCTCTCCCTCTCTGACAACCCTCCCTCACCCACTGAGAAGGCAAGCAATATGATATCCATTATATATATAAAATCATGCAAAACATATTTGCCAAAAAAAAGTAAGAAAATTTTATTTCAATTGCACTCAGAAAACATCAGTTCTCTCTGTCTGGAAGCGGACAGCATTTTTCATAATGAGTCCTTTGGAATTGTCTCTGATCACTGTGTTTGTCAGAGAAGCCAAATCTTTCACAGTTGATCATCATTACAACATTGCTGTTACCGTGCATGGTGATCACCCAGTTCTTCTCACCTCACTTTGCATCAGTCATGTAGGTCTTGTCATGTTTTTTCTGAATCTCCCCCCCCCTCATCATTTATCACTATCAACAATCATATGCCACAGTTTGTTCAGCCATTTCCCAATTGATGAGCATCCCCTCAACTTCCAATAATTTGCCCCCACAAAATGAGCTGATATGAACATTTTTTGTACATATAGGTCCTTTTCCTTTTTCTCTGATCTCTTTTAGATACAGAATTAGCAGTGATATTATTAGGTCAAAGAGTATGCAGTTTTTAGCTCTTTGGAAATAATTCAAAATTGTTCTCCAGAATGGTTGAACTAGTTCATTACTTCACCAACAGCTCATTGATATTCCTATTTCCCCTCATCCCTAGCATTTATCATTTTTGATAGGTATGAAATGGTACCTGAATTGTTTTAATTTGCATTTTTCTTTCTTTCTTTCTTCCTTTCTTTGGCTGGGCAATGGGGTCAAGTGACTTGCCCAGGGTCACACAGCTAGTGAGTGTTATGTGTCTGAGGCTGGATTTGAACTCAGGTCCTCCTGACTTCAGGGCTGGTGCTCTATCCACTGCGCCACCTAGCTGTCCCTTAATTTGCATTTCTTTAATCAACAGTTATTTAGAGTATTTTTTTATATGACTATAGATAGATTTGTTCTGAAAACTGCCTTCTTGTTGTTTAGTTGTTTCAGTTGTGTCTGACTCTTTGTGATCTCATTTGCAATTTTCTTGGCAAATATACTGAAGTGGTTTGTATTCTTTCTCCAGCTCATTTTGCAGATAAGGAAACTGAGGCTAAAAAGATTAAGTGACTTCCTCAGGGTCACATAGATAGTAAGTGTCTGAGGCCAAATTTGAACTCAGGAAAATGAGTCTTCCTGACCTCAGGCCCAGCATTCTATCCACTGTGCCACAGAAAACTGCCTGTTCATGTCCTTTGACCATTTATCAATTGAGGAATGACTCTTATTTTTATAAATTTGATTCAGTTCTCTCTATGTTTGAGGAGTGATACATTTATCAGAGAAACAGAGAAACTTGCTGTGAAAATTTTTAATATCACTTCATTGTCTATATTACCTTTTAGCAAAATGTCGTTTCCCTGATTATCTCTTTTAATTAGATTGATTTTTGCTTTTGCTTTGTTTGAGATCATGATTACTACCCCTGCCTTTTTTACTTTAGAAGAAACAGATTAGATTCTGCCCTGGCCCTTAATTTTAACCCTGTGTGTCTTTCTGTTTCAAGTGTGTCTCTTGTAAATAATACATTGTTGGATTCTGGTTTCTAGTCTATTCTGCTATCAATTTCTGTTTTAGGGGTGAGCTTATCCCATTCACATTCACAGTTATGATTCCTGTGTATTTCCCTTCATCCTATTTTCCTTTTAGTTGTTCTCTCTTTTATCCTGTCCCTCCTCAAAAGTTTATTTTGCTCCTAACCACTGCCTTCCTTAATCTTCCCTCCTTTTTATCAACCCCTTCCACTTTCTCTCATTGCCTTTCCTTTCTCTTTCCCTATTGGGTAATACAAATGTCTGTACACATTTGAGTATGTATATGTAGTCTTAATTCTTTGAAACAGTTCTGATGAGAGTGAGATTCAGGGATTTCCCTCCACTCTTCTCATTTTCCTCTCTACTGTAAAAGCTCTTCTATGTACATTTCTTTTATGTGAGAAAAAAATTTCTTCTTTCTACTTTTGCCTCCCCCCTTCTTCCAGTGCATCTATCTTTCTCATCCCTTCTTTTTTTTTAGATCATTCCAACATAATCAACTCATACTTGTGTCTTCTGTCTAGGTAAAGTCCTTTTTAACTGTCCTAATGATGATAAAGTTCTTAGGAGTGACACAAACCATCTTCCCATATGGGAATGTAAACAATTTAACCTTATTGAGATCCTTATTATTTCTCTTTCATGTTTACTTTTTTTCTACTTCTCTTGAGTCTTGTTTTTGAATGTCAGATTTTCTATTCAGCTTTGGTCTTTTCATAAGTAATGCTTGACAATTCTCTGTTTCATTAAACATCCTTGTGTGACCCTGATTGTGGTTCCATCATATTTGAATTGTTTCTTTCTATCTGTTTGCAATAGTTTCTCCTTGACCTGGGAGTTCTGAAATTTAGCTATAATATTCCTTAGAGTTTTCACTTTGGGATCTCTTTCAGGTTCTTTCCATTTTTATTTTACACTTCAGATTCAAGGTATTGGGGTAGTTTTCCTTTATGATTTTTTAAATATGATACCCAAGCCCTATTTTTGATCATGGCTTCCTGGTAGTCCAGTAATTCTTAAAGAGGTGAGAAAATTACCCGTGTGGGCCCTTCAAATCACTGTTACCTCCCTGGGCCCCCATTTCCTCGTTTGTAAAAACAAACAAACAAAAAACAAAAACACACAAAAAAACATAATCATGTTTAAATGATGAGACCTGTGAAACTCCTCATTTTGGACATAGCTTCTAACACTGCCACAACAAAATTTGTAAGGCATATTAAATAAGAATTCTTTCTGAAATAGTAATTTTTAAATAATTGCATTATTGATATTAAAAGAAGACACAAGGGATCTGCTTTATTTCCTTTATTTCATCATATTTGTACTGTAGGATGATGAGCATTACCATGTATTATCTTGACGTCCTGAAGAATGCTGAATTTCTTTTTTGAACCTGATTTTCAGGCACAGTCCTGTGCCCCGATAATTCTGGAAAGGAAACTGGCTTGGCAAAGATTTACTGCCATCACATCGAACACACACACGTTTTGCTTCTTCTTGCTATCTAGTAGATCCAAATACTTGAGGCTACTCATGACTTCCTGGAAAACTACGCTTGTCAGTTTTCTGAACTCAGTGAGTTCAGGAGTGCTAGCGCTATCCATACTGCCACAGTTCAACTTCATTTATTTTTTGTCCCTCTGGATGTGAAGGATACATGAAGGGGCCAACAGAAGCCATGGCCATTTCCCCCCAGCTTCTGGGTCAGAAGGAGGTGCTAGTAGTTTTCTGAGAAGAGTAAAGGCCCTGTCCTGCAGACAAGCTCGAATAAGGCTACCAAGGTTTAAGGAGTCACTTTACAATACAAGAGCATTTCACCCTAAAGGGTACGTATGAACTTAAAACCTGTGCTCTAAGGAACCCTTGAGGACATTGCCATTTCCTTCAGCACAGAGTTTCTAGGGCATCACTCCCTTTTCTAGTGGAGGAGGTGTTACAGTGCCCCTCACTTCTGGGATTATGTTCCCACTGGGCTCAAGGGCCTCTATATATACCTCCCAGAGGGTGATATGCCAGCTTGCCCAACAATGCTGCTACATTGTGACATGATCATTACCCGGGACAGTCATTTTGACCAAAAATGGTCATCTTAACTTTTACCAAAAGTATGATCTGACCTTTTAACCAAAAATGGTAATAATACTGATTTTAAAATATGATATGCCCTCAGTGTTCATCATACTATACTTGTCACTGTCCCTTAGAAAAAAAATGACATAAATGAATGACTTGAACATTTAATGGCTTTTAAGGTTCTTTCTAGCTTCAATTTAATGAACATATTACCTACAAATAGTGGCCACAGCAAACATAGAGAGCTGAGACAGAAAGGCACAAACATTTAAAAGGAGAAACTGGAATAAAATGATTAGGTATGTTGGACACAAGAGAAACGCAAGCATTTGCTATCAAAGTTGAAATAGTAAAACATTAAGAACATGATTAGTGGAGAAATGGTTGTGGGGAGGGAGCCATCCTTCCTCATCATCATCAACAACAAATGTTGACCAACTAACACCAGCAGTCATTCTAGATAGGCACGGTGGCCTTGGGAGTGGCCATGCCCTGCTTGACTATGGTGTACAAGGTCTGCTTCTAGCCCAGTCCTCACAGTTATTGTCTGGGAAAGCAAGTCTTGTGGAAAAGGGGCCAGACATCTACACACAGCGGGCCCAGGAGCCTTGGGAAGAATAACACTTACCAGTCTGGTGCCCTCACTCATTCAGGGACAGATCCCCTGTGGAGATGCGCCTGGCAGGAGCTCCTGCAGGGCCTACAGCATCACCTAAGGAGGACCCAGAAAAGCAAGTTCTTGCCCCCAAAGTCTTTGGTACTAACCCTCACCCTAATTCCAATGGTTCAACATCAGAAAGTGATTAAGATTTTATTGGAAGAGGTATCACCATCAGCTTTGCTATTTCACCCTAAGCACCATGGGTGGTCCATTCAACTTGCAGCTCAAATGTCTCATAGGTGTTGTCTTTCCCATTAGAGCATGAGCTTTGTGGGGTGCAGTCTTACTTGACTAATATGATTTCCAGTGCTTGGTTACATAGTAAGCCAACTTAATCAATGCTTTGAAGATCCTATTCATTCTTGAAGTTACGATTTAAAGTGAAAGGATATCAAAGAACTGTGAAAACCGTTGGCCTTGATTACTATATATTCAGAGAGTCGAAAAGTTAGCATGGTAGAGCTGAGTCAGGAAGTCCCTAGTTAAAACCCACCTCTGAAGCTCATCTGGCCCTATTTAATAACCCTCAGTGCCTCCTGCAAACTCCCTAAGCCAGCTGATCTACTTTAGTGAAGGGATTTTCCATACCGAGAGTTCTCTGTATCAGTGAAATTGCACGTCCCTTTCTAAACGACAGTGGAGAAAAGTACATGGAAATTGGAGATTTCATTTTTTTATTTCAACATCCAAGGATACCAATTGACCAGGCAGAAAGAGCTTTGAGAACCAAAGACATGTAACACATAAAAACATTAACAAATACCATGAAGAATATAAAACAGCAGCAAACCATGTACCTTTTTCTTCAAAGTTTGGTCACTTAGATTATAGGGAAAATAAAAAAAAAAAAACAAGGTTGAATGACTAAGACAGAGGTACAAATTAGGGGTGGTACGCTAATATGTCCTTAAATGAAGGCATCTATAGTTCTAAATATTCATTACGGAAACAAATAGGAGATTTGAGGTGTTTTATTTTTTGATAAAATTTAATCATTTTGTTCTGAATAGCAAAATTTACTCCATGTCTTCAATGGACGATTTGTAGGAATGAAGATCAGAAAGGCTCTTCAAAGATTACTGTGGTGTGATGATGATAGTGATGGTGATGATGATGATGATGATAAGTAGAAGAAGAAATATATATATAGTGCTTCTCATGTCCTTGCTGGGCCATGCATTTTTATCTCATTGGATTGTCATAACCTTGAGAGGTGGGTGCTATTATCATCTCCATTTTACATATGAGGAAACTGAGGTAAACAGAGGTTAAGTGACTTGCCCAGGGTCACACAGGTGGTAAGTTATCTGAAGCTTTACTTTAAACTCAAGTGTCCCGGGCTCTGGGGGGAGTCAGTGCTCAATCCACTGCAGTGCCACCTAGCTGCTTCTATACCAACTCCCCCTTCCTATGTATCATAGTGGCATGATCATTGTTGTCCCCACTTAGCAGCATAATGAGGGAGGGAGCATATGTTAGTGAAATTGTCTAGATTTGTAGTCATGAATACCTGGTCTCTTATGTTTAATACTAGGCTATGTGATGACTCCGATCAGGTCGGTGAATAACATATTTTGGCATCAGGAACTCCTTGTATTCGCCTACTACATCACTGATTAGCTGCAACTTGTGTTGGTGGAGAGGCCTTGGATCCTTCATGTGTCTGCCTGTTCAACATTAAAGTCATGCTGGCCAGTCCATCATCAGCACACTGAGTGCTGACATGGATTATCTAGGTCACTTGGGCCTAATGAGCTCTGATCATTGGAAATGTTTTGAGAACAAGTTTAGCAACAAACATCCTAGAATAAGCCCAAGCTAGGTTGTATTTAAACTCTATAGTTCAATGGCTAATATGGCGATGTTTTGTGTGGGTACCTATCATATTGCTTGCCTTCTCCATGGATGGAGGAGAGGCAAGAAAGAGAGAGAGAATTTGGAGCTCAATTTTTTAAAAATGAATGCTATTAATAAAAACTCTATCAATCAAAATAGTCAATATCTCTTTACTCTAGACTACTCCTGACACCCTGGAAATTCACTTCAGTCCCTTGATTTCTCTCACACTAGCAATATCTGCTGCCCCTGCAGCCTCTTCCTCTAAGATTGGCCAGTGTCCTTCCAGAACCTCAATTTTAAGGGAAGTACTCAGGCCAGCCATGTCTAATTGCCCGAGTTCACTCAGGATTTAATCCCAAGTATTCCATTTTCTGGTTCTGGACATGGAGAACTTCCCTCAAGGAACTACATTTTTTATTTAGTATGGTGGTTGGGATTCATACATTAAATATCCACACAAATAGACACCCCCCTCCCCCACAGAAAACATCATTGCCACCTCAACATTGTTGGTTAGACAGTACAGATCCAGATCTCATATATACAGAGCAGAGGTCCATTAGAATGTGAAGTGTCTGACTGTAAAGGTCCATCCAAGATTATGTTATGTCCATTTCCAGGATTACTTTCAGAATATTACCCGTGTGGGCCCTTCAAATCTATTACCTCAATCTATTTTCTAGGTCAGTTGTTTTTCTAATGAGATATTTCACATTTCCTTCCACTTTTTTCTTTATTTTGACTTTGTTTTCTTGTTTCTTGATGTTCCATGAAGTCATTAGCTTCCACTTGCCCAATTCTAATTTTTAAGGAATTGTTTTCTTCAATGAATTTTTGTGCCTCCTTTTCCATTTGATCAATTCTGCTTTTTAAGGAGTCGCTCTCTTCAGTGATTTTTTTTTTACTATTACGCCAAATTTTTAAAGTGTTATTTTCTTCAGAATTCATTTATGACTCTTTTACCAAGCTTTTAGTTTCTTTTCATAATTTTCTTGCATCATTCTCATTTATTTCCCTAATTATTCCTCTTCCATTTTTATCTCTTTCTTTAATTCTTCCTGAGATTCTTGTCTAACTAGCATTTTTCTTTGAAACTATGTTTGTAACTGTTTTACTTTATTGTCTTTTTCTGATTTTGCATCTTGGTCTTCCCTGTTCTGTAAAAGCTTTCTATGGTCATTATTTTATTGTTGTTGCTCATTTTTTCCCAGCCTATTTCTTGACTTTCAACTTTACATTAAAGTTGTGCTCTCTTCACCTGGCACTTGGTAGGCACTATCAGAAGCTTCAGGCTTTTTTGTTGCTGTTTTCAGATCTGGTTCTGGGAATTTGCAAGCTTTTGGTCCTTCCAAGGTGGTGTGATCTAGGGAGAGGAGTGGTCACCATTTTACTGGTCTCATCTCCAGTCTTTACCCAGGAAGGGCCTCCCCTCTTCCCTGTAGCCACAAGTACTAGCACACCTCTTGGTCCTAGAACTGTGACCAGGGCTCCTGCTCCCTTGTGACCAATCACAAATGCCTCTCTATAACTTGGAACTTCAACCCCAGAACTGTGTATGGGCAATAGAGTTTCTAATCAGTGCCAGCTGGAGCCAGTGCCAGCAATGGATCCCCTGTAATCTCTTTCTAACAAGTTGTCTAAATTCCTTACCATCCTTGGGTTGAGAGCTTCAGAAGCTACTGTTACTACTGCTGTGGCTGCTAGTGCTGCCTCCACCAGTGTGTGCTCCCATAGGCTTCTGCTCTAGTATCACAGACTTCTCCTATGTATCTCCTAAGTTTTCTTAGACTGGAAAAAATATCTCACCCTAATCTTTTGTTGGCTTTGGCTTTGGCTCCTCCAAAATTTGATTTGAAGTGTTATTTTAAAGTTGTTTGTAGGGGAATATTGAGGGAGTTCAGATGGGTTGCAGCCTCTAATCTGCCATTTTGTCCATTTCCTTTTTATTTTATTTTATTTTATATTTTGACTAAGTCTCCTTTCAACTGGGCAGCCTGGTGATCTCCTACTCCTTGGTGTTGCAATGTTGGTGCCAGACATAATGTATGCAATTGGCTTAAGCCACAGCAGAATTCCTGAGCTCAAATCCAACCTCAGCCTCATGAGGTGCAGGGATAACAGGTGTGCACCAGTATCATTTACTTCAAAAAGGCTAGGAGTTTGAATTACTCTTTCCCTACCAGGATCCTTATTCACTTCTTATAGTACAACAAAACTAAGTGAGTGAAAATATGTAATAGGTTCACTGTAAGGGTTCCCTCTAAGTATTTTGGGTAGATTACAGACTGGAGGTGTCGATCAGAAGTAATGAAGGGATAACACAAAAAGGGAATTTGATACCACTTTAATTCATGACACAGTTTGTATTGGAGTACTCTCTGGTTGGGACATCAAAAAGATCCTGCTAACCTCTTAGACCAAAAATAAAATGTAAGAGAATTATATACAATGTAAAAAAAGGCTCCCTTTGGTCTAACACTAGGTTAGAAAGATTTCCTTCTGAGATAGAAAGGAAAGGGTGAATAGTTCTTAGCAGAGAGGGCAGAAGAAAAATGAAAAAGAGCAGGTGATCACTAGGAAAACCTCCCAAATAAGGAGTCCTTTGGAGGCCAGGGTCATATGTTTCAAGAGAAAACTAATTGATGAACTTGTAATTTCATCCTTAATACTAAGAATCTTGGCATGTGATATGCTGACTTTGCCAGAATAAAATGATTAGGAGAACATAGAAATGAGTGAGTTTTATCTTTTGTTAATCTTTAGAAGTTATTCTACTAACATAGAGTTATCTTTACAATAATATAAGATTATTATCTTTACTACATTCAACAGAACACCTTTTCTGCACTCCCCACGCCCTAATTGCTAGTGCCTTCCCTCTCTTGTATTTATTTTGTTTTTATTCTGCTTTTCAATATATGCTGTCTCCCTTATTAGTATATAACTTCCTTGAGAGCAAAGAAAATTTCTTTATTTTTTTGGGGGGGGGTATTTGTGTCTTCAGAGCCTTTCAGAGTGATTGGCACACTTTTTGTTCAGTTTTTTTCAGTTGTGTCCAACTCTTCATGACCTCTTTTGGAGTTTTCTTGGCAGAGATACTGGAGGGGTTTGCCATTTCCTTCTCTAGCTCATTTTACAGGTGAAGAAACTGAGGCCACCAGGGTTATGTGACTTGCCCAGCATCATGCAGCTATGGCTGAGGCCAGATTTGAAATCAAAAAGATGAGTCTTCCTGACTTCAGGCACAGGCACACTATACCACCTAGTTGATCTGTATTAATTAAGCTTAAAATTAATAAGTCTTAAAATTGTTGTGCCAGTAATTCAACAAATCTAGTTGAGTAAGATCCACTTAATGCCATTCATTGTTTCTAAAAGTATATAATATTAGGTAAATAATGTCACAAGAGTGCAATTCATTTCATAGGAAATATATTATATTGTTTGGCAATTAGTTGAAATGGTGTAGACAGGCTCAACGATCTTAAATTAGGGTTTAGTTACAATGGGTTAACAAGACTTTGAAGCATCCTCATACAGGGTTGCCTATGCTATATTTAGAGTGCCCAGCACTATGCAAGGTGTTGAAATTACAAAACTAGAATGCATGGTCCTAGTTATTAAGGAAGTGTCAAATCCTTAGTCAGAGAAATAGTTAGACAATATGAATCAAGAGCTGGAAGGCAGTTTTATTCAAACAGTGAGATACAAGTGTCTGATCAGAGTAGGAAGCCATGAGCCAAACCAAATAATCAAGTCAAACCAAAATCAATGAACACAAATATATTAAGAACCTACTATATATTGGGTACTGCAGACATAATCAATGTCAATAGACATTTTTCAAACAGTATGCTGAGCACTGTGATAGCTGCTAGCAACATTATATAATATGTATACTTGAGACTTATGAAACAATAGACAATGTGACATCTGAAGGCTACTCCAGTGATAGCTTTGTGGAGGAGATGGCATTTTGTTTATGCTTTAAAGCCTGGGTATTCTTTAAATTGAAGGAGGAAGGTTGTGGCACATATCTGACCATTTCACTCCCCTATTCAAAAACCTTTCATGGCTCCCCATTGCCTATCAGATTTTTTTAAAGGAACTCTAGCTTTGTGTTTAAGATTCTAAACAGTCTCCTCCCATACCTTTCCAGATTTATTTCATATACTTCCCTTTTATAAATTCTGTGTCTCCAAATATAGTAAGAATTGTGTTGCTTTTGAGGTCCAGATGTGTGATTTCAGTGGTGTTAAAGAACTCCTTATGAGAAAACTTCTATCAGTTTAGATGGGCAAATTCTGCAATTTATAGTCTTAGAAAATTGCCTGTGGCACTGGGAGATTCAATGACTAGCTCAGAGACACACAGACATTATATGTCAGAGGCAAGACTCAAACTCAAGTATTTCTGAATCTGAGGTCAACCTTCATCCACTCTACTACACAGCCTGTCATGTGGTGTGAATAAGCAGAAGAAATAGCTGTATGTTAGGGAATAGTTTTTAATTTTAATAAAAATTATTACTCAGCTTTAGCCTCAATTGAAAGGATGAGTGAATAAATGAAAGAAGAACAAAAAATAATTTATTAAGTACTTTCTGTATGCTAGGCAATGTGTTTGTAGTTAGGGATGCAAATATAATCATGCAAGACTTTCCCTACCCTCAAGAAGCTTGGATTCTAATATTGGGAAGACAACACCTATAGGAGAGTGTTAGGGAGAAAGGTTTTGAACCAGGAAGACGGGGATGATGAGTGAATTCACAGGTCAACTGATTAACATATTTTGTATGTTTGTTTTCCAGGAATTTAGTGTTGATCTGATTACTGTTCTAGCTAGAGTTAGGGAGCAAGGAGAGGATATGCATGTGGATGAAAATGGCAAGGTGGGCCTTGAGATTCTGGATAGTCAAGATATTGTGAATGTTTACCTATTAGAGCCCAGAGTTGTTTTATTTCTTTTTTTAAGTTTAAATAATTTTAGAATCAGACTCTTTAGGATAATGCTAATTTTTGTATATGTACTTTATGAATACAAAGTAATACAACTATTGAATTTCTTTTTAATTTTCTAATTCTGAATTTAACAACAAATACAATGAGCATTCACATGTACAAAGTAGAACAGAATAAGAGGATTACGCACAAAACCATAAATCACTATTACATTCAGCTTGCTTTTAATCATAATAAATTCAATGTGCAAATTTCAAGTCAACAAGCATTTATTAAATACTATCCATCAGCCACTCTGATAAAGACTGGAGATACAAAGAACATACATACACACACACACACACACGCACACACACACACACGCACACATATACATATACTATATATATACTATACACACACACACACATATACTATATGTGTGTGTGTGTGTGTGTGTGGGTATAGTGGAGACACTCTCAGAAAGAAAGCTTGGTTGTTTGTTATCCTTCATTCTCAAAGAGGACCAAAATTACATCACTATGTTGGAGTCAAAGTATAGTGTGCCTGACTCTGGCTGATCAGACTAACACAAGCTCTGATCACTCTACCACAGGTCAGGCACAAATAATCCACATGAACTTCTGGAGTGGAGATGTCTCTAAATTTGCACATCTCACATTTCTTTTGAACTACTGCAATTCTGCTTCGTTCAAGGAGCACAGCACCTTCTTTGATGCAGGCATACCATACTGCATGGTCCTTTGCTAGCATCTCCCATGTTTCCCAAGTTTCCAAAATTCTTCAGAAAGACCTTGTCCTTGTATCTTTTCTTCTGACCACCATATGAGTGCCTGCCTTGCATGAATTCTCTTTTAGGCAAATGTATGTTTGACATTTTAACATGGTCCAGCCCATCAGAGTTGTGCTCTCCACGGTAGTTTGAATGCTTGGCACTTTTGCTTGCAAAAGGACCTCAGAGTTTGATACCTTATTTTTCCAGGTGGTCTTCAGAATCTTCCTAAGACAATTGAAATGGAAACAATTCAGTTTCCTGGTATGGCATTGGTATATTGTCCAGTTTCACAGGCATATACGAATGAGGTCAGCATAACAGCTCTGTAGGTTAGTCTAATACCCCTTCTCTGCCACACTTTCCTTCAGAGCCTCCCAAACACTGAGCTACCTCTAGCAATTTGTGCTCATCATCTATGTGGACATCCCTGGAAAGTATACTGCCAAGACAAGTGAACTTATCCACAGTATTCAAAACTTCTCCATTTACTGTAACTGATGGTTCCGTGTGTGGATGGTGTGGTGCTGGCTGGTGGAGAACCTTTGTTTTCTTGATGTTAATTTTTAGGCCAAAATTAGTACAAGCAGCAAGAATCAATCCTGAGTTGCATCTCAGCTTCAGAGGCTGCACTGACTACACAATCACTTGCAAACAAAAAATCATGTACCAACTCTCCCTCTACTTTGGTCTTGCTTTGTAGTGCAGAGAGAAAGCACTAACATTAAGGAGAATCAAGAAAGGCTTCTTGAAGAAGATGAGATTTTAGCAGAAACTTGAAGGAAGACATGGAAGCCAGGAGTCAGAAGTGAGTAAGAAAAGAATTCCAGTTATGGTTTCCTATGTGTCATTTTTAATAGTGAATCCTCCTTTTCTATTTTTGATTCTGACAAATTGTTTTTTCTTTCTCTTTAAAAGTGTCAGTTTAGCTCTTTTATTAATTCTTTAAAAAATATCTTTTTCTAGTTTTTTTTAATCAACATGTCCAATTAATGGGTCTGTTCTTTCTTTTGTTGATAAAAGCATTTAAAGATTAAAGTTTTCCTTTAAGAACTAGTTTATCTGTATTTCAAAAGTTGCAATATGTTGTCTCATTGTTTTCATTTTCTTTGATGAAATTATTTATTGTTTCTCTGATGTGTTCTTTGATTTAGCAATTCTTTAAGATTAAGTTATTTAGTCTCCAATTAATTTTGATCCTTTCTGTGAAAACTCTATATTGATAATTTTATTGTATTATGGTCAGCACACAATATGCTTAAAATTTCTGATTTTTTTGTATTCATTTGTGAGATTTTTATACCCTAATATATTGTCAATTTTTGTAAAAGTTCTATTCACATTTGCAAAGTATGTACACTCCTTTCTGTTCCTATTGCTATTCAGTAAGTACCAGAGATCTATGATGTGTAACTTTTTTTAATCATTCTATTCATGTTCTTAATTTATTTTTGTTAAACTTGTTAGATTTGTCTAGGTTCTTAGCTTCTTGATTATCTTCGTTAGCTTTATAAGCAGCATATACACATATATGTATGTATGTATGTATATGTATTGTGGTTTTACCGTTGTAGTTTTACTATTTCTTTGTTTAATTGGACAAATATTAAGTGTTTAGATGCTATGCAATTTTCTAAATATATATTAAGTATTGACATTGGTTATCTATGGTGCCTTTAAGCATAATGTACTGTCCTATTTATCCCTTTTAATCATATCTGTTTTGACTTTCACCTTGTCCAAGATCATGATTGCTACTTCAGGATTTTTGAGTTCATTTGAGAGTAATTGATTTTGCTTTGACACCTCATTTTAATGCGTTGTTAATATGTATGTTTAAAGAGTTTTTCTTGTAAGCAACTTATTATTGAATTCTACTTTCTAATCTATTCTGTTAAAAAAAGTGATAAAAGGGTAAGTGATTAACACAAATGATCTATAATTGAATAGATCTTTCCTTCTTTCCCCTTGCTTTGCCCCTGATCATAGGTTTTTACTTTTTCTTTCTTTCCTTTTAATTCCTCTTCACACTCTACTCACCAGCACTGGAGTTTGTCTTGAGTATGACTAATCCCCTACTTACACTGTACCTTTAATTCTTCCAATTCTCCCTATATCATATCCTGTTGAGTTTAATGTATTTATACAAAAAAGTCTTGTGTTTTTGCATGAGTCTGTCTGTCTGTGTTTAAACTTATGTCTGGTTCAGGTGAAAGTGATATTTATGTGGTACACATCCATTCCCTCTGATCCCCTTCCTCTGTGTAGGCATACTCTTCGTCTCCTACACTCCAAGTGTATGAGATAGTAAATTCTCTTACCTTCATTCTCCTTTCTTATTTAGTACATTTCCTATGTCTTCCTCTTTTTGCTTTCTTTTATGACCATCCAGACAGAAGAGAACCCACTGTAGGTCCTCTGTTTTAACTCCTATGACCTTTGGAAAAACTTTGATTCTGAATGTTTTTTCTCAATATTTTGAATATAAGCACTTTATCATCATATAGTCCCTTCCAAATGCTAAAATGTATTTACCTTTGTAGTTTTCTTTTAAAATATAAATTTTATTTATTTCATTAAATATTTCTCAATTACCTCAAAAAATTTACATTCTTTTTTTTTAAATTTTGGGTTCCAAATTCTGTACCCCATGAGAAGGCAAGTGATATGGTATCAGTTATACATGTGAAGTCATGCAAAACATGTGTCCATATTAGCCATATTACAAAAGAAAACACAAAAAATCCCCAAGAAAAATAAAGAAAAGGAACAAAATACACTTCAATCTGAAGTCAGAGTTCATCAGTTCTGTCTCTGGAGGTGGATAACATTTTTCATCATGGATTAGTTTTATCTTGATTCCTGTGTTTGTATTTCAAAGCTTTTATTCAGCTCTGTTGTTTTCTTCAAGTATGCTTTAAAGTTCTCTGTTTTATTAAATTTATATTATTTTTATTCTGTGGTATTATGTTGAAGTTTTCAAACTAAGTTGTTCCTCTGAAGTTGTTCTTGATTGTAAGCCTTTATCTTTATATATATATTTTGTGAGGGGAAGGGAAGGGAAGCAATATTGTATTTTAAGATCTCTCCAAGTAGCTGCCAAATCTTTTGTGATCCCAACTGTAATTCATTAGTACTTGAACTATTTTTGTCAGTGAATTTACAGTATGGTTCTCTGTCCTGGAAGTTCTATGTTTTGGCTTTGATATTCCTTGGAATTTTAGAGGACAACAGGTAGAGTATATTTTCACTTTATCTTTTCATTCTAAAAGATTTGGGTAGGTTTCTCTTACTATTTCTTGAAATATAGCACCTAGAGTTATTTAATGATTAAGGTTTTCAAGTAGTCTAATCATCCTTAGATTCTCTCTCCTTGACCTGTTTTCTAGAAGAGTTGTTTTTGAGTATATATCATACATAACCTTCAATACACTTTCATTACATCTTCATATATCTTCATACATCTTGATTACATTTTCTTCCCCTTAAATATTTTGTTTTCATTTTAGTATAGGTATATATAGTATATACATATGTATATGTATATGTATATGTATATATATGTTTGGTCCATTCTAATTTTCAGGGAGAATCCTTCTTTAGTAAGGATTTGAACTTTTTGTATTAAGTTATTGATTTTCCATCCCATTCTTTCCTCCATAACTATCATTTAATTTAAAATTACATTTTAAAAAAATTACTTTTTTAAATCTAGGTACTAAGACTTGTAACCAAGGAATTTTTTTTTTTTTACAATCTATTTGGATTTGTTCTGAATTTACTCTCCTCCTCTTGGTTTCCTCTTAGGATTCTCTTAATCCATAATATATATTCACTGTGTTTGGCATTTTCTTCTGTTTACTCATGTCTCTAGCCTCAGTTTCTGGATTGTGATTTTGTGATTGGGTCAGACTTTTGAATGGATGGGCAGTGCTGCTTGGTTTTAGATATAATGTCAAAGACTAGGTCACACCTTTTATAGGAATCCCTGGGTTTTGACTCATACTCTTGGTGGCTCATCTTAGATTATGCCTTTGGACACTGCTCTGTCTCTTTGTTTTTGCACAGTTCTCAACCTAGAGTGGGCTATGTCTTTTGTAGTGGCCCTGGTAGGCCTCCAGTAGTCCTTGGGGATTGTACTGGTTAAAGGTCTCTTTAAAGGCTCCAGGTATCTTGCTTCCCAGCTGCTGCCTGGACCTTTTTCCTACTTTGGCTCCTGCTCTAGCTCAGGCTTAAGCTGCTTGGATATTGAGTTGCCCAGGCACTGGTTTGGCCCTGAATGCTGCTGTGGTTCAGGTACAGAATAGATTAGTCACTGGGGTATTAGAGTGCTTGTCTGGCCCTTCCTCCTATTGTGGCTCAGGGATGGACTGCTGGGCAACTATACTGCCTGGGAAGTGTTTCAGCTTTGTCTCCTGCTTTGGTTTAGGCTCAGGCTACCTGGGCCCTGCCCTGCTGTAGTCATGTGCTAGAATGTCTGGGCATTGTAGCATTATAAATGAAGGCTAGTCTGAACCTGAACATTGATATTTCACAATGATATAGCTTTTATTTCATTTATCTCTAGATGCATGTAACTTCTGGTTTCAGTGTGAGGTATCTTACTTGCCTACAACACTCTGACATGGCCAGAACCAGATTAAAATATAATTTGGAATTATTTAACAATTTAAAAAATATAATAGAACACAGATAGTGTTAATATGTGGTTTTCTACATCAATATGCCACCTTCAGGGATTCGTATGAACAGTTGAGTGCCCCTGTTTTTGAGTTGGTCACCACTGTTTTACTTGACTCCAGTCCTCATCCCAGATTAGCTGAGATCATCTAAATTGCTTGCATCAGATGATAAGAGCAGACAAAGAATACACATTTGAAAAGTAAACCATTAAATCAGGATTAATCCAATTATCCAAGAAAAAGAAGAAGGAACAGGGTGTGAAGCTCTTGGTTCATGTACAGCCTTTAATTCAACCTGGTGTTTGTGAGTCTCCCCTGGTAGAAAGAGTTTCCTACCTCAGTAAAAGCACAAGTCTAAAGAAAAATAAAATAAAACAGTGAAACATAAAACAATAGATGTGGAAAGCAAGTAGTGATTTTGTTACTGGCAGGAAAGCTGGACAAAAATAGCCAACCCTGTCCAACCGCTTTTGGTTGCTTCTGAGTGGAAGTCTCATAATGAATTTTTAGATAAAAATTCATTATAGGAGGAAGCAAGGAGGAATCAATCATTTAGTAAGCACCAACTATGTGCCAGGCATACTACTAAGGAAATCTCCATTCTCTAGCTCAAAATCTTGAGCATTATTTTTACCTCAAAGGAACAACATAACATTTTTGATGGGAATAATTTACTCACAAATCAAATATATCTTTATGAGAGCATTAGAAAGGAACAAACAGCCTCTTGCAAACTATATTCTACAATAGAGAACATCTTTACTATCACACAGTTGATTGAAAGATATAAATTATACAAGATCCCACTGTGATTATTATTTATTTGCTATAAAAATTTTGATTCAGTATAGCAAAATGCCACCTTAAGGGTCCTCTTCCAGCAAGGTACAGATGTCAGAATTATATAAGATTGCTTGAAAGATATAACAAGAGCATTGTTCAATGAAGTCTAATATCAGACAAGGCATAAAACATAGAGTCTGTGCTTTATGCCTCAATAACCCCTTAATAAAAAATAAATATCCCTTAATAAAAAATAAAATATACCTTAATAAAAGGATTTGTTCTGTGAAGTTTGGATTCAGTCAAAGGGCCACACTTGAGGACCTAGAGGACCACATGCAGCCTCAAGGCTACAGGTTCCCCACCCCTGCCATAGAATTTTATAGCCAACAAAAATGTTTGCCACTGTAGTAGAGGACTGAGTTTAAGTCAAAGGAGGATTCTTTATGGATGTTGAGGTCTTTTAGATGCTATTGTTTGAAGATGACATGCTGATGGCATCAAACTCCAGAACACTGTATGCGAAATTCAAAATCACTTTAAGTAGTCTGGTTTAGTCAGACATTAATATTGAGTTGGCTGGATAACCCATAGAACTTGTCCACTAGCATTTATATCGCGGACAGACACTGCAAGTAGACAATGAATTGGATCCAAAATTAAAGGAAGATGGGATGGATTGCTTTTGTTAAACTGCCAAATTCTTTGAATGACCTCAAGCTTCTACTTGAAATTAAGATCCATCTTTTTTTAAATATTAATATTCATCTAACATTGTTGTAGGACTTTGGGACTACAGTATCCAAAGATTTTAAGTTGAAAATAACTCAAATGGCCATGGAGAGGCTCATGGCAGCTGTAAACAGACCACAACACATTATTAGTAAAGAATTATGAAAGAATATCATCAAAGAAATGCATGAATGGAAAAGTCAACTGTTCATGTGATGAGTGCAATGGGTATTCAGTGAAGAGTCCAGATACACAGGTGATATCCTTATGATGTCCAGAGAAAGCATAGAAGGTTCCCAGAAGGTTGGGTGTACTCTGTGGCAGAGCTATGGGAAGACCTCAATGAAAGTCACACAGGATGGATAGATATGGAGATATTGCATGCTGCATCTTTGGAGATAATATCTGCAATGGCTATTTGAGTCCTGAGTATTGAGCTGAAAGCATAAGCTTGAAATATAAAGTGAATTCAGAGAATGGCAGATGAGAGAATAGACCAGCGAAGGAATCTAGGAGCTTTTAGAAGCAAAGTAGCCCACAGCCAGACTCTGTCACCTAACTGATGATAACACAGATGGGGACTCCATGGGGAAGTTATCAGCATCAGACACACATAGGGACTCCAGGGGTGACACAGCCCTATGAGCATTGGTTGCTCTGGATATGTGCATTGTTGAAGTCACATGTATTGTCTATTTGTGGGCTTTCTCCACATGTCACCTATCTGCCCATTTTCTATATGTGGTTCCATCAGAAGTCACAGATACGTCATGATAGTATAACTATGTGTGGGACAGCTAGATGGCTCAGTGGATAGAGCACTGGGCCTGGAGTCAGGAAGACCTGAGTTCAAATCTGGTCTCAGATACTTACTAGCTATGTGACCCTCGGCAAGTCATCTAATCTCTGTTTGCCTTAATCCGCTGGAGAAAGAAATGGAAAATCATTCTAGTATCTTTGCCAGGAAAATCCCATGGACAGTACGGCCTATGGAGTCACAAAGAGTCATACATGACTGAACAACAACAAACTGTGTGTGTGGAGGGATAGGAGAGATTTTTCCTCACCTATTTGGCTATATAGTTTAAATTTGTTTTGCTTTGATCTTACAATGATGTGTGGGGGCGCTGTGAGCTGGAATGGATACTGAAGAGATTTTTCCCTGTTTTACCCAGGTAATAGTTGGAAGCCCAAAGGAAGCTTCTTTCTTATGCTAGGGAAGAGAGGAATGAAGGGTACTCATTTGAGGAATGGGTATTAGTAATATTTCTATAGCCTGGGCCCCTCTAAATTACATGCCCAAGAAAGCTAATGCAGGTTTTAGATATACAATTCAGAAAGGCGAGATTACAGAAGCATTATCAATGCCCATTCCTTAAATGAACGCCCTTCCACTCTTCTCTTTCCTATCATAATTCACAAAAGAACTGTCTCCTCTTTGGGCTTCCAACTGTTAACCAGGGAAAATGGAAAAAGCCCTTCAGTTTCAGGGTCCTTCA
The DNA here is from genome assembly GCF_900497805.2 of Vombatus ursinus. Taxonomy (NCBI): domain Eukaryota; kingdom Metazoa; phylum Chordata; class Mammalia; order Diprotodontia; family Vombatidae; genus Vombatus; species Vombatus ursinus. The sequence continues at coordinate 14,881,767 of NW_020941197.1, forward strand.
GTGCTAGAATCTGGGCTGCGTATTTAATAGACTTGGCTCTAGGTGGTTTTTGCTCCCACCTGCTCTCAATTACTGAACTGCTCCTAGCTCTTGGCTCTTTCTCTATTCCTGTATGTATTTTTCTGGAACCTCCAAATGATACTGGATGATCCTGGTGGTTTCTCCATCTCTGTTAGTTTGCATTCCCCTCCCCCCCCGTAGCTCATCTGGCAGCCTACTCTTGTCTATTTTTGGCCCATGTCTCTTGAGCATCATCCTATGGGACCTGTCGTCATCCCTGAAGTGTGCTTTGACATCTATTTCTTCCTTTCCACGTCTTCTAGCCATGATTATATGCCCTGTGCTACTGATGCAGCTTGTCACAGTAATGTGAAGTCTTAGCCCTCCTGTGATGGAGTCCTTCTGTTGAGGCCTGGGACCTCAAGGGAAATGTAATTACTAATTGGATGGGCTTATATCTGCTGCATGACCCATCAGAAAGTGTAGGCTCGGCCTAATCAAGCCCTTATTAAAGCAATGGGGAAAAAGTGCATATTTAACTCGCTACTTTATTTTATAAATGACAAAAGAGTAATTTCTTGAGTGGTTTGAATTCTATGGATGTAAGCTACTTTTGTACGAGCCAAGTATTTATTTTTATTATTATTTTCCTTTCTTTTATATTTCTGCATCATAGCTATTAAGGCAATAAAAAGTTCTTAGGAAGGCCACAAATAAAATATAGAGGGGGGTCATTAAACAGTCAAGAGCAGGAACAAATCACAGAGGCATTGCATGTGGAGAGTAGCCAACAAATATAATGTGAGGTCTGGCCCCAGTAAACATAAGGGTAAAGACTAGCGGCATTCACTAGATGCACAAATACTTTTAAATAATGACAACTGTGTACGAAGCAGTAATGCAAAAGTCTCTTTCCAAATAAGAAACAGACATGATGTTATGGTTTTTAGCTCTAAAAGTTTATTTTTTATCACTTTGTAGGAAAATACTTAAGTTTTAAAAATACAGTCAATCATCCATCAAAAATATTTTTCTGATAGAAAAGCGTATGCAGGAGGCTACATGTCTGGAAGAAAATATCATAATGTACTGGATTTTACTTTATGCCTAAGGATAATTCATAACCGCCAAGTCTGGAGCCCACTACTGTTATATTTTGAAAAATGGAATTAAATAATATTCACAATCATAAACATTCTATGTGAATACCCTTGGGTTAGTAGAGCTTATTTGTATTAGTTATGGGGGAAAGTCATGTCCAGGGTCAAGACAGAAAGAGCTGCTGCCTTATCTATCTTATTGCACATTCTTGAGACAAAGATTAGGCCTGCTTTTTCTTCTTTCTCACCTTCCTCACACCTTTTTATAAATGAAGTTTATCATGTATGCCCTGTCAACATAGCATTACATCTTTTAAAATTAGTTTCTATATTATAAACAGGCCTAGGTTGAACATCTAAAAGTGGGAGTAGTGAGAAATAACAGTAGGTGCTTCATACATATTTGTTAAATTTAAAAAAAAATTGAATTGGATTGAGATAAGAGCCTTCCTTCATCCATCCACCCAAAGTCCCCAATCTATCTGTATAAGCATATAGGGAAATAACTGAGAGGCACTGTGGTATGGAAGAAATAGGGTTGGATTTAGAATAGAGATAGACCAGAGTTGAAATTCTAACATAAAGTTTCTTAGTACAATTCAGTGAATTAATTTAATTTTAGTGAGCTTTAATCCCTTCATCTGTTAAATGGGATAATTAGTATATTTAGGATTGAGAAAGAACATGGTGTAGTAGGTAGAGTGAAGGACTGAAATCAGGAACACTTGAGTCTGGATCCCATCTCAAGTGCTTATTAGCTGTGTAACCTCAGATAAGTAACTTAACCTTTCATCCTTAGTTTTATTATTTGTAAGAGGCAGAAAAATAATACCTGGAGTATTTAACTCACAGGGTTGTTGTGAGGCTCAAATGAGATAAGGCATGTTGCTCATTGGTGTGCTCTCTGTTTCTCTCCCACAAACCCACACAGTCTTGCACTCATGAACATGATCATTCATTTTGTTTTCATTGCTTAGTGGTCTCCAGCAACTATGATGATAATAATAACACGTGGTGCTTTAAGGTTCACAATGCACTTAACACATTAATTCATTTGTTTCTGCAACAACTCTATGTCCTGGGTACTATTATTATTCTCATTTTACAGATGAGGAAACTGAGGTTCAGAAAGTTTAAGTGATTTACCCAGGGTTACAAAGCTAATAAAGTGTCTGTGGCAGGAATTGACTTCAAGTCTTCCTGATTCCAAGTCCATCAATCTATCTGTGATAGGACCTATCTGCCTAGTAAGAGAATTTGACTGTGTCAAATACAAAAGAAGTTTTAAGGATAGTTACAGTACATTCACAAACTCACAGATTTGGAACGAGAAATAACCTGGAGGTTCATCTAGTCCAATCTCTTCACTTCGCTTTTGATGAACTGAATGGAGTCCAAGGACTTTAGATGAATTGCCTTTGTGTCTTATAGCAAATAGGTATCATAGAACCCGTCTAAACCCAGGTCTTTCTGATGCCAAACCTAACACTGTATCCACTACTCTATGCTACCTCTTTCTCTCTACTATCCTGTATCCTTCATAACATTCTTGATTGAACATCAAAGTTAACAATTTTTTTTGGCTAGGCAATGGGGTTAAGCGATTTGCCCAGGGTTACACAGCTAGTAAGTGTTATGTGTCTGAGGCTAGATTTGAACTCAGGTCCTCCTGAATCCAGGGCCAGTGCTCTATCCACTGTGCCACCTCGCTGCCTCAAAGTTAACAATTTTTAATAGAATACAAGAATAAATTCAATATTACTAGCCTGAAATTCAAGCCAGATATCAGACCATTCCCCATGAGAAAAAAATAATGCAGAAAATCTCATTTCCATCCAGGACTTAAACATATCCCCTGGGAAACTGACATAATACAAACACCTTAGTCAAGAAACATCTGTTATCTGAAATAAATGATAAATAATACAAGAATCTGTCAGGGAGGTACACTTTGTAATACAAAACCAAAAAAAAAAAGATTCAGACGTAGTCTAGGCTAATCATTTTAAACACCCTGTCTTGTTCCTTCTTCTTCCACATCTCCAAAATAAAATGGGGCAGTAGCACAGAAATTAGATGGAGTAGGAGGGAAAATTACTAAAAAATATTGATGAGCTCTTAACTACTACTGGAAAATTACATAAATTGAAAAAGATTTGGCAGGAAGATATATAACTTTATCCATCAATTTCCTGACACAAGTTAGGAGCATTGGTCTATGTGGTACAAAGAAGATGAAGGAATTAAAACACTGGAAAATCTTAGAAAGAATGAACACAAATTGAACCATAATCATTGAAATGAGCTAAGGTATTTTGAAGACTTTGAGAACAGAATCCCCAGGGAGATGTTACAAATGCAAGACATTTTATTAAATTAAATTTGAAAAGTTGATCCAAAATACATTACTGTAGTCTGTGGAAGTTTCCAACAGGGTTCAGAGTCAGATATATGAATATTCTCCTTACCCATCCTGGCTTCACTCCCAAGTTACTTAAGCTGTCACAGCTGTTGCAATCATCAAGGTATAGAACAACTACAGAAGGTTTAGTTCATCACAGATATTCTGTCAAAAAGTGACCTTAAGTCCATGAGTGTTTGTCAGCCCTTGAGAGCAGATGATAAAGTTGCATATCCATATGGAAGAAATTATATCACAATCGTTCCCAAGGAACAGTATATTATAGTTATGCTATTGTTGTTCTATCCTTTCAGCCATGTCTGACTTCTTCATTTAGGGTTTTCTTGGCAAAGATAATGGAGAGGTTTGCCATTTCTTTCTCCAGCTCATTTTACAGGTGAGGAAACTGAGGAAAACATAATTAAGTGACTTGCCCAGGGTCACACAGCTAGTAAGTGTCTGAGACCAGATTTGAAATCAGGAAGATGAGTCTTCTTGACTCCAGATCCAGTACTCTATCCACTGTGCAACCTAGCTGTTGTAGTTATAGTGTTCCTCTATTTCACTGGCAGATACATTTTTTCAATAATATGAGGACCCATATCCTAGAACATTGGTTCTCATTTAGTTGTTCATGAACCTTTTAGAAGTTTGCAATGATGATCTAAGGGAATCATGCTAAAAATTCTTTAATGGCACCTAAAAGAGAAAATAATTGCATAATATTGTGAATTGTATGCTACATTACTCTGGGGGTTCAACATAGACTTTTTGTTATCGTTGTTAAAAGGGACTCATGGAACAAAGAAATATTGGAAACCACTGCCCTAGAAAGAAGCTTCATAATCAATAAGTATATAGTCTGGACCTTAGGAGATCCTGGAGGGATATGGTATATGGAGGGAGTAGATAACACATCCCAGTGAAAAGTGAGAGAGCTATCTTTTACTATATCAAGTGGAAATACTGAGAAACCACAGACATAAGCCAGCAATGACCTTGTCAATGCTAAGAACCACCATGCAGTAATATATCTTTATTTCTTAAATGTATTGTGTAAATGTCTTGATTTTTTATAGTACAGCTTCTTATTCACTCTTTCTTCTTATCATTAAAATACTCCAGTATAGAAAACAAAGTCCATGAATTTTCTCATGACACAGTTAATATTATTTCATTTTAATTACAATGAACACATAGAGCATTTCTAGAATTTTTAAAGCATTCTAATGTATTTGATTGCCACTGCAACCCAAAAATCTGCTGTTCCTTGAAAATGTACAATGATGATTAGTTTGACCTTTGACCACAAACCTTCAATATACAGTCTTGTGCTTATTTGTGGGGTTTTTTTTACTTTATATCTCTGCATTGATTAGTTTTAATGATGATACTACTTGAACCTATGATTTAAGTTTTATCCTATAAAAAGCTCTCACATACACCAACATGAAGAGCCTGGGCATATTTTGGGGAATTATTCACATCTCTGATTTCTTGCCCCTACCCAAAATTTTAAGACTTTACTACATTACTTCACCCATTGTGTTGTTGCCATTTTCCCTTACAAGGATGCACTTCACCAAGTTCAAAGAAAATGTTTATTTGCAAGGCAAAAAATAGAAATCTTATCAGAGCACATACAAAATATCATGAAGAACATGAACGAAGATATACAAATAAGATGTATTGAAGCAACTGTTATATTAGAAAGAGTCCTGGACCTGGAATAACAAGGGCTATTTTTGAATCTCATCTTGCTTCTCATGAGCTATACAGCCTTGAGTTCTATGCGGTTTAACTTCTCTGAGTCTAAGTTTCCTCATCTGCATAATAAGAAAAAAAATATGTCTGCCCTGGGCTGAAATCTGTGTCTTCCACATACTAGCTATGTAACTATGGTTCTCTAGATTCTTCTGCTTGTGCGTGATATCACGCTGGTTGCATTAAGCCCTAGAACATGTATCTCTCCCCTGGGAGAGATAAATAACCACTTACCATGCACACAGGAAAAACCAAATGGATGAAGCATGCCTGTTTTCAAATTATGACATGTAATTTGATGGATATGTTATAAAGCTGATCTATCTATCTATCTATCTATCTATCTACCTATCTATTTATCTCTACTATATATAAATACAGTGCATATTTCATATGAAGTGAAGATACATTAAAACAAAATAGGGCATCTAATATTGGGCTATAATTTGATTTTAACATTTAACCCATGCTTTCCTAGCTTTTATCTTTGCAAATACACTAGTTATCTTAACCTATTTTATTGATTCCTTTAATTTTTTACCACACAATAATTTCAACATCCAAACCTCAAATGAATCCTCCCTTGAAATGTAACAATTTTTTTGTTAAAAAACTGGTATCATATGTTTTACATCCCTTTAATTTCCAAATATTTCCTTCCCTCTTCTACTACCCACTGAGTCATCCATTATAAAAAGAATAAATTAGCGAGAGAGAAAGAAAACCAACAAACCAGCAAAACCAGCCAACACATCAATCATATCTGAAAGTGTATATAATATTCTCCACTCATAGTCCTCTACCTCTGCAAAGAAAGGACCAAGGCTGAAGTACATTCATTATCAATTCAAATATAGCTCTTGAGAAATGTCTCAATTGAAATAAAACTTAGTGAGACCTTTCAAATGTTCTTTCCTTGTGGGTGAATGACAATGGAGTTTTACCTACTGAATTTGAAAATCCTTTTGAGTTTGAGGCCCTGGGCCAGACACATATAGATATCCCTCTTTCAAATTAAGCCTGATGTGATGTTAAATGGTGGCTCTGTGCCTATATTATATATTTGAGAAAAACTTTTAGGTTATAGCTATTCTTTTCATATATATTACTACTTTAGTTGTCCTAACTTATTCAGTCTCAATGCTTGTAGAGTGGAGCTCTTCAGATAGAAGCTGTATTTACTCAAAAAAGGTCTCATGGGGTATAGCCATCATCTGCATTGTTTAGGTAGATATTGCATTTTCCAAGGTACCCAGTTGTTAGCACACCCATGTCACTGCAATTTGTCATGCTCTATTTATCCCTCTGAAAATGTTCTTTGAACATATTGAAGCCTTGGTTCTCCCCCAACCCAAATCCAAGTCATTGAGAATAAAACTCTTGAATGGTATAATGATTTCTAAAAAGAAGATGAAAAAGAAAAAAAAAACATGAAAGAAGAAGTTAATGGCCACAGCTGCTATTATAGACTCCATGTCCATCAGTTCAGCAGGGTCCATAGTGTCAAAAGACAGATCAGTAAAGGGGGAAATCTGCTATTGCAGCTGCTACTGAGCATTTGGGCAGCTTACCTTTCTGACATTGACTCAAGCAAGCATGGTGGAGGATACTCATTATCCTTCTGTTTCATTGGGAAATACATCTCCCTATGGAATTAAAATGAATACCTATTAATCAGGCACCAGCTGGAGACTGGATAGCCCTACTGAGGTAGGTTTTCAATCAGGAGAAATAATGCAGTAGAAGCAAACCATAGTCTGGGAAACATTGCAATATTTTCCAGGTTTGCTGATTATCTTCAATATGCTTATAGTATAGTGGGTAGAGGTCCAGTCTCATAATCAAGATGAATGAGACTCAAGTTCTACTTCTGAGTTACTGGTTGTATGACCTTGGCAAATCATTTAATCTCTCAGTGTCCAATGCAGCAAGCACCTTGAGAATATATTTTTGAAAATATGTTGGCCTTCATTGTTAGAGGGAGTTTCTTTATCCACTGAGTTCCTTGTATCCATGAAATCACAGGTCTTGTCACTGTGTGTCCAACAGTGTGACAGAAGTTAAGAAACATTTTGAGGGAGGGAAGAAGATATAACTGTGGGGGAGACACAATCATTAAGGGGTCAAAAGTACCCCCGAAGCACATGTGGAGGAATGGGAAAAGGAAATTGTTTGCCTTCGGTCAGGAAGGACAAATAAGAGGAAAACAAAGACCTGATACAGAGAGAAGAAGGCCCAAATGTGTCGGGGGGATGATAATAAACTTTAAAAGCAAGTCAAGGGTATCTAAATTTTCTTTGACCATGTAACCTACAATTTACACAAATTTAAATATTTAGCACTTATGGGTTATTAAATTGCACTGGATCCATGAACATCATTTCAGAAAGGAACATGCTAGCTTTTTCCTCAGAGGAAACCTGAAATACACTTTCCTAAATCTCCATAATTGAAAGAATTCTGGTAATATGAGAGTCACAGGGGTTCTCTGTTCTTGTAGGCAGAGAAGCTACCTATAACACAGGAAATGATAATTCAAGGTTATGATGATAATTTTAGTTCTTTTTCCCCCAACCCCAAAACTGATGACAGCTGTGTGCCAGCATAAAGTAGGTATGTGCTGAATCTCAAATGCTCACATTTCACTTTCTAGTTTTCAAGGGCAAACAGAATTTTTTGTTTTTTTTTTTTTACCCTCTATACTACTAAACTGACAAGAAGGAGAATAGTTCAGTTTTAAAGGGATTTTAAGTCTTAAAATTCAAAGTAGTTAAGGAAGAAAGGAAGGAAGGAAAGGAGAAAAGAAAGAAAGAAAGAAAGAAAAATGAAAGAAACAGAAACAAAGCAAGATAGAAAGAAAGGAAGGAAGGAAGCTAGGAAGGAAGGAAGGAAGATTTAAAAAGAAAAAAGGAAGGAGGAAGAAAAAGAAATAGAATGAATGAATGAATTGAGAGAGGGAGGGAAGGAGGAAGGAAGGAAGAAATAAAAAGGAGTCAAGGGATGGAGGAGAAGAGAAAGGGAGGAAGGAAGGAAGGAATGAAGAGAGGAAGGATGGAAAGAAGTAAGTAAGGAAGGGAGGGTGGGTAATCCCTCTTCCAGTGTTCCCCTGTAGACTCTGTGGACCAGGCCTGTTAGTGCGCAGACATTACTCAGACTTCTCAAGGCATCTGGGGCTTTTGGCTTTTGAAAGTAATTCCTTGCACCAAGAACTCATGCCGCTGAGACACATTTCTGTGGACTTGTAGACATATGGAGGACAAAGAAGACTATTTGTGAGTCATGCTGATCCACTGTGCTTCACCTGCTGAGCAATCAGGGAACTAGGAGACTAGTTCAATTCACTAAACATTTATTTTATTTTTTCTTAATATTTTGTTTTTTCCTATTACATATAAAAACAATTTTAACATTCAGTTTTTAAAATTTTGAGTTCAAAATTCTGTCCCTCTCTCCCTCCCATCCCTCCCCCTTCCCTAATGATATATGTATGCAGTGATGTAAAACATATTTCCACGTTAGTCGTGTTGTGAAAGAAAACAGACAAAAGATGAAAAAAAAGTAAAAAATTCTATGCTTAGATCTGCATTCAGACCCTATTAGTTCTTTCTCTGGAGGTGGATAGCTTTTTTCATCATGAGTTCTCTGGAATTGTCCTGGATTTTTGAATTGCTGAGAATAGCTAAGTCATTCACAGTTAGTTGACCATTTTACAATGTTGCTATTATTCTGGACAATGTTGTCCTAGTTCGGCTCACTCTACTTTGAATCAGTTCAGCTAAGTCTTTCTAGGTTTTTCTAAAAGCATTCTGTTCATCATTTCTTATAGCACAAAAGTCATTAAACATTTATTAAATATTTTCTAATATTCTAGGCACTGTGAGTAGAGACATGAGATGTCATTGCATGTGTCAGGAAAGGTTGTCTGACATGCCACAGCACCTGTGTACTACTGAGGCCTGGAGCACTTACTTGGGAAAAATTTCCACTCCCCTTTACATGTCAAACTACTTTCCTCTGGGTTTCCCCTTTGATAAGTGGAAGGAAAGTAGGGGCAGAAAAGAAGTCTGACCCATTGGTTGTAACCTCAGAAAAAGGAAGGACAGGGGAGAAAGAGAGAGAGGAGTGAGGTTGTCATAGATTTTTCCAATATTTTAGGAACACAGAACAGGGAAAGAATTTATAGGAAGACACAACAGTCTACATGGTTCACTTGGGGCCAAAGTTAATGACTAAGTCAGAATTAGAATCCCTCTCTCTAACTTTTAATTGGGGCAAATTACTACATGTTCCAGATTCCCAACATACAAGTCTACTTCTGATAGATGCTTGGAAAAATGAGATGATTAGACACTTTCCAGAAGACCTGCCCTGTTGACAGTAGACTAAAATAGAGAGGCAATAAAGAATCTTAATTGAGGCTCTCAAAAAGTAATTTTCATTATGAAGTAAAGAATCTTTATCAATTGGTGTGGTAGCTAAAGGTTCAGATGAGAGGTATACACATTGTAATGTGACTAGTCATTTCCATTCAGCTACTCTTTGACAAGCACTGTATTAGATTAGTTGGGGGAAAACAAAGGAGGTATCAAGCGGAGTCCATACCGTCATAGAAATTATTATTGGTAACAATAGTACAATTTATATATTGCTTTAAAGTTTGCAAAGAACTTTGCACACATTAACTTATTTGATCCTCATAATCACACTATGTGAGGTAGGTGCTATTATTATCCCTATTTTACAGATGAGGAAACTGAGACAAGGTTAAATGAGCTATTTGAACTCAGGTCTTCTGATTGCAAGTCCTGTGAACTATATATTGTGCCACCTAGCTAAATCTAGTTGGGAAAACAAAACTAGCATAGCTCTTCCATTAACCTATCTCAAGCAAAAGAGAATTCATATTCAGAGGTTTTATACTTTCATACACGAATCTGTGATTTCATCAGTTGGGGTATTTTCTCCAGCAAAATCCTTCTATGACTTAGTACCTAGCTTTTAAGAGTTGTTATGGCTAAAAATTTCCTCACCCTGATACTGGTCTGGCAATGAGTTTCTTGGGAAATTATCTAGGTTGGTCCTTACACAAAAGGTATTCAGTCAGCTGGATAGAGTGTTGCTTCTAAAGACTTGAGTTCCAATATGGCCTCAGATGTTTATCAGCTGTGTGATCCTGGGCAAGTCACTTAATTGGTTTGCCTCAGTTTCCTCATGTACAAAATGGTGATAAAAATAACACCTACATCACAGAGTTGCTGTGAGGATCAAAAGAGATACTTAGCACAATGCCTGGCATATAGTAAGTACCTGAAGTCAGGAAGACCTGAGTTCCAATCTGGTCTCAGACACTTACTAACTGTGTGACCCTGGGCAAATCACATAACCCTGTTTTCCTCAGTTTCCACATCTGGAAAATGAACTGGAAAAGGAAATGGCAAACCACTCCAGCATCTTTGCCAAGAAAACCTCAAATAGGGTCACAGAGTCAGATAAGACTGAAATGACTGAACAACAAGTTGTATGGTATAGACAACAGCCATAAAAGGAGTTAGAGAAAAAAGCAGAAAATGTCAAGTTGCCAGAGGAGCTTAATGGTAGAGAGGATTTAGATTCTGAGACTTGAGGAATGGCTTGACTATAGATAGCGGAAGGAGGTTGAAGGGTACTCTAGGTTGTAGAAAGGGAAGGAACAAAGACAAGAAGGCATTAAGGACACCATACACGTGAGACAAGACAAAGACTGGGTGAAGTTTAGTGATGTTTAGATTGAGCCTAGATTAAAGAGAATATTTAAAGTGAAAGAAGCTTGAACGATACAGTAGGTGATAGAGAGCCATTGCTAGTTCTTGGGTGAGGGATTAGGATGAAGGCTATGATGTTTTAGAAAGGATACTCTAGCAATAGTGTGCCAGATCGATTGAACTGAATGAAGCTTCCAAGAGTACTAGATTTAGGAGCCAGAAACAAAAAGGTGATAGTGGAGAAGAAATATTGATTGTTCAGCGGGAGCTTATACTTTATAGATCTGTTTAGATAATACCATCTACACAGCCATACATGGCTCATCTGTAGCTAGATGACAATATTCACAGGATTCACAAATCACTCTCTCTAAGGACAGGCTGTAATTTGTGAAACCAACCAGTCCTGAAGGATGTCTGCTTGCTTGACATCAGGAGTTCTGATCCTGCAGTCTATGAACTGATCTTTAAAAAAGTATTCTGATAACTGCATTTTGATATAATTGATTTCCTTTATAATCTTATACATTTTATCTCATATATTTAAAGGTATTAATCTGAGAAGGGTTACCTAGGTTTTGCCAGATTGCCAAAAGGGTTCATAATGCAAAATAGTTAGACCCCAGTGTCGATCATTTATTATTTAATAGATTCAATAACATATAGTAAGTGCTTGTTACATGCCAGGTGCAGTAGGATATACAAAAACATAAACAAAATGGTTCTTGCCCTAGAGAAACTTATATTCTCCTGGTGTGGAGCATGGGAAGAAGCATGTACACAGACAGTTAAATTGATACAACATATTTATAAAGTAAATACAAATTAATTTAGGGGATATGCTGGCGGCAGCTCTGTCTCTTGATAAATTTTCAGTATAAGCATTTACAATTCAGAAATCAGCAATTGCTACAGGGCTTTATTTATTGTTTTGTAGATTATCTAGACTTATGAAATGATGGAGAAAATGTTAATAATGCATATTAAACTTAAGTGTGTCATGTATATTTTTTTTTCTTCGGAGAGCTTGTTTTTAAACATTTACACCACTTTGCTGGGGGCATATGAGGGAACTAGCATCTAGAGGAGCAGGAAAGGCATCATGTAGCAGGCAGTATCTGAGCTGAACCTTGAAGAGTGTTAGAAATTTTCATAGCTAGAAGTGAGGGTGCAATGAATTCTAGGTATGGAAGACAGTCGAAGCAAATACATGGAACTAGAAGGCTGAAGGTCGTGTTTTGAAGTATAGCAAGTGGGCCAGGTTGACAGGAATATAGAGTTCATGAATGGGAGAAATGGGAAATCAGTCTGAAAAAATAAATTGGAGCTGAATCATGAAGGACATTAAATGCTAGACAGAGAAGTTTGCATTTTTAGCTTGTAGTTGTGTCTTGACTTAGAACTTAACTCTATGTTCCCACTGAAGGTCTCCCTATCTATGGATGACTCATCACAGCATTGTGAAGTAGGGGGCATTTGTCTTTGGTGGCCTTCTATCTCTCCCCCCAGTATTACTTGTTTCCTTTTCCATTCTCAGAAATCAATGATTCAGTGTCTCCTTTCTTCAGTACCCTATTCTCATCTAGCTATTGTGGTAGGGAAGCTCTGATGAATTAGTTCCTACTAAGGTGTTAGGTGTCCCAAGTGTAAATTCATTCATTCAACACATTTTTACTGAATATATATACACAAAGATGAATAAGATGGGATGACTGAACAGATCAAAGGCTGTTAGATGATTTTCTCATTATTTATCTTGGATTTTAACTCCTTATTAGCCATGTTTTTGTCCTTCTAATACAAAGATCTAGTATAGAAAAATGAAGCAAAACAATTGAGTAACTTTACCTTCAAGGAGTTTGTAGTTTCATAAATGACTCTCCAAGTTTTTTCAGTGGCTATGAGGTTTTTACGAAGAACTAGATAGGTCAGTAATACAAATGGAAATAAATCATATTATAGCATGTTTAGCTTTCAAGAGGGAAGACCCAAGGACTAAAATGGAACATGAAGAAGGTAACAGAAGTGATGAAGAAAAACAGATTTAAGGTAAAGGATATTACCAGATCTTAGTTACTGTAGGGAATGAATACAGCCTGATCTCAGTCCCCTTTTCATTTGAAGCATGGAGGTGCTAGAGCTTTGATTGTGAAAGTCTTTAGGTCGTGTTGGGGGAGGGCTGGAGGAGTGGGGTACAATAGCAGTTTTCATTTAGAAATGCTGCCTTAGGACTTGGAATACCCAGCTTTGCCAAGCTTATCACTCTTCTTAATCGACATCCAATGGAGCTTTCTGCCAAAAGCAAAGTAGCTAATAATGTTTTGTTTTGTCAATGATCACTTCATCCTTCAAAACATAAAGGAAATGATAAGGGAAAGTATTATTCTGTTATTCTAAAAATGACTAATAAAAAAAGAGGTGAAGTGCAATTGATAGTAACTTATAGAGCTGAAATAACCACCTAGACCCAGAATTTGTAGAAGAGAAAAGAAAAGTTGGACATTGTCTGACATGCACGTGACGTTTGGGGAGCTCAGCTTTCAAAGACCTCAGAAACAGGAAAGAGAGGATAACATGGCCTCAAATTCTTTATAAGAAGTCAACTCAGGAAGAATGGGAAGTGTTCAAGAATGAAATTCTGAAGACCCCACAAACTGTTCTTTTTAAAAATTTATTATTTATTAACTTCAAACATCTTTTCTTTTAAAATTTTGAATTCCAGATTTTCTCCCTCCCTATAGCGTCTCCCCCACTCACTGAGAAGGCAAAAAAAGAATATATCAATTACACATGTGAAATTATCCAAAACATATTTCCGTGTTAGCCATATCATAAAAAAGCAAAAAAGTAAGAAAATTATATTTCAATTTGCACTCAGAGTTTATCAGTTCTCTTGCTGGAGTTAAATAGCATTTTTTTTCATTATGAGTACTTTGGATCATTGTATTGATTAGAGTAGCCAAGTCTTTCACAGTTGATCATCATTACAACATTGCTGTTACTGTACTCAATGATGTCTTGGTTCTTCTCACTTCTCTTTGCATTAGTTTATATAGGTCTTGCCATGTTTTTCTGAAACCACTCCCTTCATTATTTCCCATATCACAATAGTATTCCATCACAATCATATGCCACAACTTATTCAGCCATTCTTTAATTGATGAGTATCCCCTAGATTTCCAATTCTTTGCCACCACAAAAAGAGCTACTACAAATATTTTGTACATACGGGCCCTTTTCCTTTTTTCTTTGCTCTCTTTGGATTACAGACTTAATACTAGTATTGCTGGATCAAAGGTTATATACAGTTTTATAGCCCTTTGGGCATAGTTCCAGATTGTTCTCCAGAATGGTTGGACCAATTCATGACAACCTGTTCTAAACAGTCTTTTTATAAAAGTAGAGTTGTTTAGAGAAAGCGATATGGATGAACAGGCAATTCATCTACTAATGTCATTTTTACAAAAGACACATAGAAGATGGAGGCAAAGGCATGAGGGATTATTCTCCAATGGATTATCATCCTTGAATAAAGGATTAAAACAAAAATGTGGCACAATTCTGAAAGAAGAGTGCCAGGGACATTTGATCTGAGAGTGAACCAAGGCTGGAGAAGAAAAGTAAAGACAAGAAAAAGGAATTTTTTCTTTTCTTTCTCTTTGTTGTAAAGCTACATTGGAGAAAAAAGGAGAATCAAAGAATGGACAAGATGTGGGGTTAAGGCAGATATAATGCTGGTAATAGTGATGGAGAGAAGGCAAAATTACTCAATTGACATTTTGCTTCTTTGTCGTAGAGAATCTTTGTACTAGAAAATACAGATCAAAAATGACTAATATAGAGTTAAACCTAAGGCAAGTAATTAGAAAATAAGAAAATACCCACCCGTCTTTGATGAATTCAAGTGAACTGGCCTAGGGTACATAAAACACTGGTGGATGTGACTGTTCACCCACAGTCAAGAATCTTCAAAAGATTATGGAGAAAGGAATAGGTACCAGAGCATGGGAGAAAAAGGGAAAACCTAACTGTTGTCCCAATCTTCAGAAGAATGAAGAGGATAGTCTGCCAGCTGTAGACCAGTGAACTTGAAATCTGTTCCTCTGAGAGTAATCTAAAACATGATTAAATGTTTTATTTATGGATATCAACAAAAAGAAGTGATCACAAAAAGCCAGCACATTTCCATCAAGAAACAAGATGCCAGTTTAAACTCCTTCCTTCTTTCCCTCCTCTCTCTCTCTCTGTCTCTCTCTGTCTCTGTCTCTCTCTCTCTCTCTCTCTATCTCTCTCTGTCTCTCTCTGTCTCTCTCTCTGTCTCTCTGTCTCTCTCTCTCTCTCTGTCTCTCTCTCTCTCTCTGTCTCTCTCTCTCTCTCTCTCTCTCTCTGTCTCAACTAGGTGGCATTGTAGGCATAGTGCTGGACCGGGAGTCAGGAAGATCTGAATTCAGATGCTGTTTCAAACTTTTTAGTTGCCTTATCTATGAAATGATGACAATGATAGCATGCCCCTCTAAAGATTGTTTTAAAGATAAAATCATGTATTTCTAAAGTGTTTTACAAAACTTAAATGCTAGCTGTTATTGTTGTCATTATTTGATTTTCCATGACACTTTATAGGGGCATTGAGCACGTAGTAGGTTCAATAAATAGTTACATATTTGCTAAACAGTGAGCTTTCAAAAAAGATCAATTCAAATACTTTCCCAAAGTCTATAGACTTATACAGATAACCAAGGTATAAATTCATTTTCTTAATAGCCAAATTCTGCTTCCACTGATGTGCTTCACATTTTATATTCAAAGGCAAGTAATGACTTCTGCTAGTCAGCTCCCATTTTTCTTCTCCTACTCCTACCCTTCCTACTCCCTTCATGGCTTACTGTCAAAAAGAATAAATTCCTCCCAGGCTGTGAACCCTAGCTTTCTGCACTCTCCTTCATCTGTGCCCGGGCTGTTCAGAGAGCAAGTTGGGAGCTGCTGGGACTATTGGATGTTTTTATAAATGTATTTTCAAAACCAGGACCTCTGAATATACTTGGATTAAGCCCTTTAACAGTGAGAGTACTCTGTACAGACCCAGCGCCTTTCATCAAAGGACTTCAAAGCACTTTGCCAAATCTACTTGGTAAGATCCATTATTTTGCATTTTTTTAAGCTAGAGAATCAGTCAAAAAACAGCATTGAGAGAAGCCCTGCCCACTAGGCTGGGAGTCAAAAAGAAACGCGATATCCTCTGCTAACCCTTCCCCTTTGGTTTTGTTTTCATCAGTACGTGTGTTTGGGAGGGAACTTTTCAGAGTATGTTTCTGAGGGCAGATGTTTATGGACTCTTGATTGTGCAATAAGAGTGGGGGCGAGGGTAGGGCTAGAAGGCACTCCAAGAAATCTTCATGAAGTGGTTGCCTGAGAGCAAACAATAGAATTTATATTTATAGTGGTGGGGGGGAGGGAGATAGTGATTTTGGGCAGGTAAATGGCAAGCAACATTGTTTTTATGTATATGCATCATGAGGAAAATGAAAACAAAAAAATTGCAGAGAAGCAAATGCAACTTAATGACATTTACACAGATTTTTGTATCACGGGCATTTCTGGTTGTACTTCATTGCCTCCACCCCCAATGCGGTGAGCCTCCACTCATAACAACAATAACAACAAATAGCTAAGCAAAAATAATTGATTTTGACAGCATTTGTAATGTTCCACACCTGCAGGTCTCCACCTCACTAAGAACAGGAGGGAGGCACTTTTTTTAATCTATTCTCTGGGTCCCATTTGGTCATTAAAATGAAACCTCCCCAAGGTCTGTGGATGTTTGTTGTGTATTTGCTGTTTGGGTCTGCTGCTGTCATCGTAGGTGTCAACTGATTTCCCACCTGAGCACCTGTCATCTATCTAAGAGCACAGGCAGGTTTTAATTTGCCATGCATGAAAATAGGATTGAGAACTCGAAGGGGCCTGAGGGATCATCTAGTTCAAACCCCTCATTTTGTGAAGGAAAGTGAGGGCTGGAAAATACAAAGTGACTTGCCTGAGGTCACACAGGTAGGAAAGTGTCAGAGAAGAGATTTGAGTCCCAGGTGTCTCAGTCCCAAGCCCATGCTCTTTGTATTTTGAAATTTTTTATTCACAACAGAAGTCAAACTATTTGGAACACAATAGGGTCTTAACCATCATCTAATCTACTCCTGCAGACTTCCCCACCCCTTAACACCAAATGACAGTCAGTTTGCTCACCTGGAAGCTATTTAGATGAGTATCCCAAAAGGCCCCACTGAAGATGACAAAAGAGTCAGACATAGGGAACTTTTGTGCCAGCTTTTACTCTCCACCACCTCCTCCTCAGCTTTATATGAGTGTGGAAGAGTAAAATAAATACTTGATTTGGAGTCATAAGATCTAAGTTTTAATACTAGATCTGCTTCTTACTACCCAAGTGCTGTTGGGCAAGTCATTCGTCTTTCTGGGCCTTGGTTTCATCATCTGGACAGTGAAGGGGTCAGAAGAGTTGGACTCCAGTGCTACATCTCTAATTCATCATGATCCTGGAGTTTTCTTTGGGGAGGGCTAGGGAAGGAGAAGAGAATCTCTGTTTGTACAAATGGGATGGCTCTTTTTTTCCTCGTTCTCATTTTCCTTGACTTCTTTGAAGCATTTGACACTGTCATCCAGTCCTCTCTTCCCTAATTCTCTCTTTGGGTTTTTATGGCACTGCTCTCTTGGTTCTCCTGTTCATCTGACTGCTACTTTTCACTCGCCTTTGCTGACTCAATATTCATCTCATGACCATAACTATGAGTGTTCCCCAAGGCTACGTCCTGGGACTTGACTTTATTCTATGCTCTTTCACATGGTGACTTCAACAAGCTCCCAAGGGTTCTATTATTTATTATCATGTCTATGTGATGACTTCTAAATCTATATATTCAGCATTAGTGTCCCTGCTGAGGTACAGTTATATATTACCGATTGACTTTTGGACGTTTCAAAATGAATTCCTGTAAACATCTCAAACTCAGAATCTCCAGAACAGGACTCATTATTCTGTACTATTGGAAGAGGCAAGGTCGCAAAGAGATATACATTTCAAAGAGGGGAATTTATATTTGATCTTAGAAATAATAGAGAGCTTCTGTAGTTTACTGAATAAGGGGATGATATGATCAGACCTCTGCTTTAGGAAAATCACTCTGGCAGCTATGTAAAGGTTTGATTGGAATAGCAAGAAATGTGAAGCAAGAAAACCAGCAAAGAGTCTTTTGCAATAGACTAGGTGAAAAAATTTCGAGGACTAGAACTAGGGTGATGGTTGTGTGAATGGAAAGAAAGAGATGGATGCAAGGAATGATGTGGATATAAAACTGAGAGGAGCAGCAACTGATTAGATATGTGAGATAGAGTACGGAGTTGAAGGTTACAAAAATGCTGTGAATAAAGGTGACTGGAAGGATGGTAATCCTCAACAAGAATATAGCGTTTTGGGAGAGGTGTGAGTTTGAGGATAAAGATAAAGAGTTCAGATTGGGGCATATTGAGTTAGAGAGAAATCCAGGTCAAAATGTCTAATAGGTAGTTCATGATGTGGTACTGAAGTTTAGGAGAGATATTAGGATATTAGGGCTGGATATAATGATATGTAAGTCATTTAGAGTGATAGTTGAATCCATGGAAACTAATGAGGTCACCAAATAAAAAAGCAGAAAGAGAGAGACAGAGACAGAGAGAGACAGAGACAGAGAGAGACAGAGACAGAGAGACAGAGAGAGACAAAGAGAGAGAAAGAGAGAGAGACAAAGACAGAGAAAGAGAGAGAGACAGAGAGAGAGAGAGAGAGAAGAGGCACCATGGGGTTTATGTACAGCTAGTGGGCAAGATATGATGATCCAACAAAGGGTCTGAGAAGGGTCAATCAGATAGGTTTGATGCACATGGATTTCTCAAGGACTTTGAAAATGGGGGGGTGGGTTATAATATAATAGCCAGTAGAGATGGAAGGATCTAGTGAGGAGACCTGAGGATTTTTATAGGCTTTAGAGGATGAGGCATTAGATAGGGAGAGAATAAAGATCATAGCAAGGAAAGTAGAAAATGGGAACAATCTGCTGGAGCAGATAGAAAGGGGCCAAGTGTACATGTAGAAGCATTGGGCTGATGAAGAGAAGAGCCACCTCTTCATCAGAGATTCAAATAAAGGAGGAAGTTAAAGGGTTATGATATGAGGAGCAGAGGAGAGAGGGAAGCTTTCTATGAATTCTGTTTTTTTTTAATAAAATATGAAGCTAGTTCTGAGCTGAGAGGGTGGAAGGGGAAAGTGAAGTGAGAAGGTTGAGGAGAAAAAGTATGGAACAGTTACTCTGATTAGTGAATTAGTCATTCCCATCTCCACAACATTTCCCTACTCCCATAGACACCACTTTAGTTCTAACCCTTATTACTTCTCATCTGGACTACTGCAATATCTGTCTGATTGGTCTTTCTTTCTCAAATTTTTCTCCACTCCAATCAACACTCCACATAACTACCAAAGTAACTTTCTTGAAGTACATATTTGACTGTTTGACTACATCACTTCTCTACCTGATAAGCTCCACTGAATCCCCTTTGCCTGTAGTTCAAATATAAACTCTTTTGCTTGTCATTTAAAGGCCTTCACAACCTGGTCCCAACCTACTTACCCAGGCTTATTACTTATACATTACTTCTCTTCCTGCAATAGATGATCCCATCACATTGGCCTTCTAGCTCTTTCTCAGCACATGACACTCTGTATTCTGCCTTTGTGTCTCTGTACTGGCTGTCCCCTTATGACTGGAATGTATTCCCTACTCACTCTTAAAATCCCTTGTTTCCTTCAAGATTAAATTATCACCTACATGAAGCTTCTTCTAATTTCTCTCCACCCCCTAGCTTCTATTGTCTTCCTCCCAAAATTACCTTGCATTTATTTGGTCTGTATCTTCTGTATAGATAGATATCCTGCTTTTTGTTGCTATTGTTTGCTCTTTATTCTTAAAGAGGTCCAATAACATCATGAGGGTGATCTTGAGTTGCAAGTGAATTGGATTAAAGTGCTGTTCAAAGTCATCTGCCTTCCTCTCCTGAGTCATCGGGTTCCAGTGGTAAGACATAAATCAAGATGACTAGTGATGACCCACCAGATAGATATCTATCTAGATACACATACAGACCAAATAAATACAAGGTAATTTTGGGAGGAAAGACAATAGGAGCTGGGGGGTAGAGCATATTTGTGTGCATATTTTTATGTATGTGTGTATGTATATATACATATCTACATGCATATGTACATATACATTCATGTATGTTGGTCTGTACATATACATGTTGCTTCCATTGATAGAATGTAAGTCTTTCAGGGAAGGGGCTATTTCATTTTTGTCTTTATATACACATGTTGTCGTTGTTGTTGTTCAGTCTTTTTTCAGTCATGTCTGACTCTTTGTGACCCCATTTGGGATTTTCTTGGCAGAGACACTGGAGTGGTTTCTCATTTCTTTCTCTAGCTCATTTTACAGCTGAGGAAACTGGGCCAAATAGGGTTAAAAGAATTGACTAAAGTCACACAGCTAGCAAGCTTCAGAGGCCATATTTGAGCTCAAGAAGATGAGTCTTCCTGACTTCAGGCCCAGTACTCTATCCACTGAACCATCTAGTTGCCTTATATAGCCATAGGAGATATCTAATAATGCTTTTTGATTGTTTAATTTTTTGATCACAAATTTAAGCTGGATAATCCGTTCCTGTCTTAATCACTGACTTTTTTAATGTAACTGAGGTCTGGAACATGAGTCGACCCTATTAGCTTATTTGGTTGTTGCAACTTCCTCATGTGGAAAAGCTATGGAAGTCTGCGTCCCAGAGAGTCATGATAATGTATAAAGGGAAGTTTGCCTCGGAATAACTGTGGAACATGTGTAGACATTCTGTAACTGGTTCTGGTTGGCTAACCGCATGTTAAAGTCTGTGCTCTTTGAGTGGCTGTGGAGGATACAACATGTTCTTCTGTCCTTCCCTTTCTCCCTCTTGTACCAGAGAAAGATATAATCAATGAAGTCAGTTTCATTGGATTATTTGTCAACCACCTGGGAATCATCAGATCAAAGCAATCTTAAAAATACTATTTAAATAGAGAAAAATATTTTTCTTGATTTTTCAGCCTGTAATTATTGCTAAAAAGTGATGGTTATCTTTTGATCTTGAATTTTGAGAATCTTTACTACCATCTTTTAGTAACCCTACCATCTTAGTCTGTGAATTTCACTCTTTCTAAAAGTATTCAAAAACTATCTAAATGCTGATTTGGGTGGGGGAGGAGGTGAGAATATTGCCTGCAATTAGGGAGCTACACCTGATTATGACTTTGTTTTCCTTTGCATTTCAAAGATTCTCAGATACTCCAACTTTTTTATTCCCCTCAGATAAATAAGTGTACTACTGTCATTAAATGTTTGCTAAGCATGTAAAATGCAAAAGAGAGTTCTATTTTATGTATACACGCTGATACAAAACATGAAGCCACTATTTTTTCATTTCTATTATTCATATTTTTTTCCTCTAGGCTCTGCACACTCTGATTATCATGGAAATCTCTGTTCTTTTATAAAATATCCTTTAAGAAAAACAGCACTTTGTAAAAAGAAGCTTTAGATCAAATATAATTGATTCTCCAGATTTTTTCATATTAATATAATCTTTTATTTAAATGTGCTTGTAAATTGAAGGCTCATCAGTCATGTTTTGTTTGCTTGCTTGTTTATTTGTTAACTTTTTCATGAAATGCTTTCATGTTTCATTCATGACTAGAATAAAGCAGAGGCTGAGTGTTGCACAGTCCAAAGTGAAATGTCTGAGGCAGACTGCAAACAAGTACACCTGAAGAACTGAGACTTCTGAAAATATTTATATTAAGCCCTTTAATAGTGATAGCACTCAGTCCAAACATAGCTCTTTTCATCAAAGGATTTCAAAACAGTATGCCAAACCTATTGGTAACAAGCTTCACTCATATTTCTATGGAGTAAAAAGAAAGCAATAAGGGCAATTATGGTCACTAAGCAATATCTCGCACAATATTTTGTTAGGTAACTACCTAGAGCTCTTATGTAATATTCAGTTTTCTGGATATCTGTGTAGCTCTCTTACCTTAGTACTAAACTGTAAGCTCCCTGAAGTCAGGGATCTGATCTTACCAAACTTTATTTTTATCCTAGAGCTTAACACGGTGCTCTGCATATAGTAGGTACTTACATGTGCTTGTTTATTATTAGGCATTGTATGGGTACCATTGTATGGGTACCATTGTATGGGTAAAAGGCCAAGGGCTGACAAGTCCTTTTTTTGCCAGTTATCATGGAAATGCGTATTAGAAGGAAACTATATATCTTTTCTCCAACTATTCATGGAGAAATTTATTTTTCAAGATCCCTTAATGTAATATTTTTTAACTTTTTAGCCTGTCTTTACTTCTTCCTGTTCCCTACTTATCAAGAAGGTTCTCCTTAGACAGCTAATTAACTTACCCAATTAATTAAAGTACCATTTCATGTTTTTATCATGAATGGTGAAGGAGAAATTGTTGATGAGTAAATGACGCTTAAAACCATCTTAATGGAAATCTTTCCAAAATTAATTTTTATTTCCCTGCCTTAGCATATAGAATAGATCAATATTTTCTCAATAAAACAGGGTCTCATTGGATTGTCATACAGTGATAATCTTGAGACCTATTGAGGATGCAAACTCTCCCCTACTCCCATACTGAATGGTTCTAGAGGGTTATATGATAATAATTATCATTATATAGCACTTAAATTTTGTAAAGCATTTTATAAATATCTCATTCTGCCCTCAGAACAACCTTGGGAGGTAGGTGTGACTATTATCCCTGTTTTACAGGTGAGAAAACTGAGGTAGACAGAAGTCAAATGATTTGCTCAGGGCTATATAGCTAGTATGTTTCTGAAGCTAGATTTGAACTCTGGTCTTTCTGACCTCAGACCCGCTGCTTTATCTACTGTACCACCTAGCTGCTTGTAGCTTTTGCTTGCTTTTTAGCTATATTTTTCATGTTTATCAATAGGCCTACTTTAGCAGCTGTTACTTCTTCTAATCTGATATAGACTTAAACTTGGAAAATAAAGACTGGTTAATAGGGAAACTGTGTAATTAATATGTTTATATCTGTAAACTTAGTATTAGTACACAATACTAAGCCAGTAAGCTCTGGCCCTTCACTTCTTCTGTGTAATACAGTACACAAGCTTTTTGATAGCTCTTTTCCTATTCAGAAACTTTCCACTTACTTCTAATTTCTGACTTTTGACTGTTTCAGAAAATGAAAAGTTCCTTTCAAATCTGACCACCAGATATATGGGAAGTGTAAAAGTAGTATTAGAAAAGTTGATAAGAGGGGGCAGCTAGGTGGCACAGTGGATAGAGCACAGGCCCTTCAATCAGGAGGATCTAAGTTCAAATCTGGCCTCAGACATTTGACACTTTCTAGCTGTGTGACCCTGGGCAAGTCACTTTAAGCACATTGCTTAGCCAAAAAAAAAAAAAAGAGAAGAAATGATGATAATACAGTCATTCCATATACAATGCTACTGAACCTACTAAAGATTGTTTTCTCTTCACACATATATTTCTTCTCAAACAAACTTTTATAGTTACATTTACTATAAATCTATTTGTAGAATCCATTCCTTCCTCTCTCTTCTGACAACTACCACCTGATTTCAGATTCTTATTGACCTCATGACTGTTACTATAATTGACTCATGACTAGACTTCCAACCACATTCCCTCTCTGTTCCCCTCCATACTAAATTCTGCTACCAGATTTAAATCTACTTTGACCAGATCATTGTCAGGTATTTTCAGTGGCTTTTCTCTGCCTGCTGAACAAATCAACAGTCAGTTCAACTAAAAAATATTTATTTGCAAGGTGCTATCCTGGGGTCCTATTGTTACGAAGATTAAAAATTACAGGGTACCTGCCCCCTAGGAGTTTATAACATAATCAATGTATACATATAAGTATGGTATAAGTAAAATGAGATAAGGGGAAAGTAAAGATATATACAAAGTGTTTAAGGTAAATTTCAGGAGTAAAAGATCCCTTTGAAAGTACAGGAGATTGGGGAAGTCTCTGAAGAGGATATGGTACTCGAGCTGGTCGTTGAATGAAGAAAAAGATTTCATCAGGCAAAGAAGAGGACTCTGTTCAAGGCATGGGTTGTTCAAAGAGGTAGAAAATGGTAGGACTAAATTAAGGAATAACTACTAGTGTAATCTGACTAGGCCAGAGAGTGTGTATAGGAGAGAAATGAAATGAGGGTATACAAGCAGGTTAGAACCAGAGTGTGGAGAGCATGAAATTAGAGGCTGAGTTTATATATTTTTTTTCTGAGATAGGGAGCCAGAAAAAGGGTTTTTGATCAGTGTGTGACATGCTGAGACCTGTAGCTCAGGAAGATTATTTGGCATTTTTGTGAGGAATGTATTGATTGGTGAGGAGAAAGATTAGAAACAGAGAGAGTATTTTAGGAGGCTATTACAGGTGAAAGATGGTAAGGACCTGAACTAGGCAAGGAGTGGAGAAAAAACAGAGAGGATGCAAGAGATATTATGGAGGGATAATTGACAGAATTTAGCAAATGGTTGGATGGGTAGGGAGAAGGAAAGGGAACAAAGATAACTGAGTTTTGAGTCTAGATAACAGGGAGAATGCTAATGTCATCAAAAGAAAGAGAGGTAGGTAGGAAGGGCAAATGTAGGAAGAAGATTACGAGCTTAATTTTAGATATGTTGAATTTGAGGCACTGATGGTACAAAAAGGTCATGATGTCCAAGGGGCAGGTGGTGGGACAGCTAGGTGGCGCAGTGGATAGAGTACTAGTCCTGACGTCAGGAGGACCTGAGTTCAAATCCGACCTCAGACCAAACACTTGACACTTACTAGCTGTGTGACCCTGGGCAAGTCACTTAACCCCAATTGCCTAAAAAAAAAAAACCACACACACACAAATCAAAAAAAACCAAGGGGCAAGTGGCATTTCAGGACTGGATTGCAAGAGAGAGAGATTGGGGCTGACTATATAGATTTAGAAAGCACCACAACTGAGGTGATTATAGAAGTTACGGGAGTGAATGTGGTCACTAAGGGAAGAAGTATGGAGTGAAAAGATAAAGGGGGGCTAAAATAGAGATTAGGTGAACCATCACACATAAGGAAAAAGGCAATGAACTAGCAAAGATGACTGAGAAATAATGGGCAAACAGGAAAAATCATAAGATCATAGATCTTAGCTGGAAGAGAATAAATGAATGAGAGTTAGAAGGCAATGAATAAAAATGAATGAGAAAGCATTTATTAAACTCTTATTATGTTCCAGGCACAGAGCTAAGCACTGGAGATACAAATACCACTAAGCAAGAACTGACCTCAAGTAGCTTATTTTTAAATGGGAAAAGACAATATAGATAGAGATAGATTGATAGAGATAGACAAATAACTATCTATCTAACTATCCATCTATATTTATCTATATTTGGGAGCTGAGTTTAAAAAGCAGGGTAGGGGGGAAGGTTGGTTCAAGGCATGCAGAGGATGGCTTGGTTTGGAGCTATCCTGGAAGTGACATGGTCACCTGGTCTGGGCAAGATAAAGTGAAAGCTTATCTTTCAGGGCCCAGCATCCTGGGGATAGAGTCTGAGTTTTGAACTATTACTTAAATGCTTTATAATTATTTATCCTTGATTTGTATTGTATATGCATGTATATATATAAATATATATACACAAACATGTATATATAAACATACATACATATATGTACGTGTACATATATAGCTAGCATTTATGTAGCATTTTGAGATTTATAAAACACTTTACATATATTATATCTTTTGATCTTCACAACAGCTTTGGAAAATAGGTACTATTATCCCCGTTTTACAGATCAGGAACCTGAATCAGAGTCAGGCAAAGTGACTTGGTCAAAAAGTCACTGCTAGAAATGTCTGAAGAAACATTTTCACTCAGCTCTGACTCTGAGAGATGCTGTCTATGCACTGTACCACCCAACTTCATTATCATATTTCTACAGCCATGCTGCAAGCTTCTTGAAGGCAGGAGACATGTCCTACAGCACCAGCTGCACTTTGAAAATCATGGGCATTGGGGAACAGCAGAAGGCAGGCTTGTGTTCTAGTCCTGGCTCTGTGGGTGACTCAAAGCAACTGCTAGAAGTCAAGTGACTTCTCTGAGCTTTAATTTCTTTATCTATAAAATCAGGATAATGATTCTTGCACTGTTATAGCAGTATTGTGGAAATCAATTCAATCAGCCAATAAGCCTTTATTAAGTGCTTACTATGCATTAGGCATGGTATGAGATTATATATGAGGAAATATATTGTAATCTTAAAGAGCTACATAAAAATAAACTATTGTCATCGGAAATATATCCCTTAGACTGTCTTACCACTACCTCAAGGTTGTTGAGGTCACTAACCTCTGAAGCACTGAAAAAGAAAAATAGCTCTCTGTCTTGGATGGTTGGATGCTCACCTTGACAAACCTATAACTCTTAGGGACCTATTATCATCTTACTTTCCTCCATTAAACCTCATTCAGGATTATATAACTTAATAATGTAGATGACAAGAGAGAAATGTTGGTTATATAAAACTCAATGCAAGCAGGAATTGTAAAGTGTTTGATACATTGGTAGGAATCACTTGTATGAAGTAGCAAGAAAGTCAACATATAAAGTGCCTATTATACCACAAGAAGAGAAAAACTGAAATGTAGGTGATACCCAAGGTCACAAAGGAAATACAAAATACAAAACTTTATCCTATACAGGTATTTTTTCCTATTTCAAATGACAGAACTTTATTGTTTAAAGTTGACATTTTTCCCCCTTGAGTATCCATGTAATTGCTACCCCTCCTTGGGTCCCTATCTAGTTCTATCCTCCATTTCTATAGTGCCAAGCTATCCTCCTAGGGGGAATCATACATTACTTCTCTTCATATGCTCTATGCTCAAGAAAAATTCGTCTACTTTTTGTTCCTTATCCTGTCTATGTGCTACTGCACATAGGCTATCCTCCAAACTTGGAATGCTCTCCTTACTTCTGACTCATTGACCTCCTAGACTCCATCAATGGTCAATTCAAATACTTCCTTTATTCCCTTTCCCTACCCTCAGTTAGTAACTCCCCATTTCCCCAGTACTTTGTACTGTATTTTGGGGGGAGAATATGTCCCCAAATGTTTATGATGTACATATTTGGGGATATAGTATAGATATCACAGATGAATATATACTCATCTGTAATAATTTCATCTAGGATCATAGATTTAGAACTGGAAGTGACCTTGGAAGCCATCTAGTCCAGACTCTTAATCTTACAGATGAAGAAACTGAGGCACATAAAGAATCAATGGTTTGCCCAGGGTTACACAGCTAATATTTGAGGTAATATTTGAATCCAAATCCTCCTATAACACTTCATAGTGTCTTGTAGACTCAGCTCTGTAAGGGTAGAGGACGATCTTATTTTCATATCTGTATTCCCGTTGCCTACGATGGGATAGTATACATAGGAGGTGTTTATTGAAAGTTTGGTGACTGATTGATTGCCAGTATATTTGTCTCATTATTATGTCTACTATCTAAAGTAAGGCTTTGGGCTCTTCAATTGAGTCCTTCAATTCCTCCTTGACTCAGATTCTAAGGCTGTGACTCAGGAGATAGCAGTCTCAATGTAGTCTCAAGACAGATGCTCTCCAGAGAAATAGCTGTGCTAATCCCTCAGGCTCTGATTAGCTGTTCAAGGTTTATGTCAACCACTCCTCATATGTTTCTAATATTTCATGCTCTTTACCCCATTAGATTCTTTTTCTTTAATGAACAGCTCATGTTGTACTTTGAATTCTCTTTTCCAAATGCTTCTGCACACATGGAGATAAATTCATGGTCCCTGCTGTTTGGGATATATATTGTGGGTTTTTAAAATTTTTGTTTTTGTTTGTCTGTTTTTGCAAGGTCCTGCTTCTGTTGTGGAGCCCAGAAATATCAGTAAGATAAATTCATTGAATGAAAATTTTGTTTGGAAAGAGGGAAGTCTGGAAAATGTCATCTCCTTAGGGATGATGAACAAGTGTCTTTGGAAATAAACTTTGGTCTTAGATCTTTACCACAGACATCTATTATACATCCTCCTTGTTTCTAAATTTATGTATCTAGGGATACATATCCAGGGATAACAGGGAGGCATGGTATTTAGCTAAATCAGAATCATAAACAAGTAGCTTTTGTGAAAAAACAACCACACCTAATATGATTGGTGTTTCATAATTTAATCAGTTGCAATACTTGCTGTCTGAGGTATTACATTAAAAGCAAAATTTTAAGTACTTTCTGAGTTGTGAGTTCAACTAGTTAGAGTGTTGTTCCAAAGAGGTCAAAGTCTTGGATTTGGTCACTGTCTGAAGAAATCATCATTGCTCATAGTAAAACTCTGTTCTACAGAGACAAATTTGACCTCTGTCCTCTTTCAGGGATCTGAGAAACACAAACTTGTTCAAAAAACAAGAGTGGTATCAATATGTTGTATTTTAGAGCCAACCATTTACATATGTAAAGCAAACTTAAAGATCATATATTTATTACTGTTGTTATTGTGTAGTTGTTGTTATCTTTACATACAAAGGACTGCACAGGATAGCAAATTCTATGCAACACATTCTATCTAGTAAAAAGAGCCTTTCTGGACATGATGAAGAATCTATAACATGCGCAGATGTGTACAAGGGGGAAAAGATGGTGCTGTGGTATAATACATTTTATTCCTTTTGAATTTCTTGAGTTTGAATTTGTGGAGTTGATAAATTTCATTCCTTCTAGCTTTGTTGCAATGATTTTGGAGTGAGATTTGCCCAGAATAGTTCTAGAGCATCAAAAGATTATTTTTTCTGAAGATCTCTCTGCTCATCCCTTGCCTCTTCTAATAATGGGATAGCAGTAGGGAACAAAACAAGCATTTATTAAGAATCTCTTCTGAGCCGAGCGCAATGCTAAACACTTTGCAATTATTATCTCATTTGATTCTCACAACCTAACAGGTAGGTACTATTATTATCTCCAATTTACAGTTGAGGAAACTGAGTCAGACACAGATTAAAATGACTTGTCCAAGATCATACAGCTAATAAGTGTCTGAGACTAGATTTGAAGTTGAGTTCTAGTGCCAGAGAACTATGACACTTACCATATATGTAACTTAAGATAAGTCATTTAATTTCCTTGGGCTTCATTTTCTTCATCAGTTAAATGAGGGGGTTGAACTAGATGGCCTCTTAGGTCCCTTCAAACATATAGATCTACCATCCTCTGACTACTACTGACATTTATAATGGCCCAAGATAAGCACTACTCTGTTTAGTGGTCTTGCATCACTGAATGTCATAGAAACCAAAAGAACAGCTCCTAATAGAAGCACTTCCCCAAATGTAAAGGCAGACAGTTTTTGCCAATTGAATTAGCAGAACATGGGAATTAGGTGCTCCATGTGATCTGCAGATCAGTTCTGACATATCAGGGCCTTCTCAGGTTGCAAAGGGTAATGCCTGCCTCTGCTGGCAGATTCTGAGATAAGGAATAAAGATTCCTCGTATAGGAAGGTCACCTTGAGAAGGCATATGGTGTAAAATTCACTATAACAAAGCCCAGGAACTAATGCGGCAGCCTTCATCATTTGCTATCATATGACCTTGATTATTCACAGTTCCATCCTATTCAGAGTACCACTGATCAAATACCCCCAAGTCCATCTGTATTTATAGTGGGAATCATAAGTAATGTGATAGGAAATCACCCTTGGCTCTGGTTTATCATCAAGCAGGAAATTCACAGAATTAGAACATCAAAAGGGACCTCAAAGATCATTCATCCAGAGGCTCTTAACCTGGGGTCTATGGATTCTCTAGAGGGTCTGTGGATAGATTTCATGGGGGCCATGAATTCAGATGGGAAAATATTTTGATAACTGTATTTCAACATAATTGGTTTCCTATGTAATACTGTGTATATATATATATTTCTTTTTATTTTGTACATTTAAAAAACATTATTCTGAGTACATAGAATTCACTAGAGTGCCAAAGGGTCCATAATATAAAAATAGTTAGAAGCTCTCATCTAATGAAACCTATATCAGAACAGGAAAAAAAAAAATCTCCAACAAGTGGCCATTCAATTCAGACTTTACTCAAAATCTCTAGTGAGAGGAACCAGTATGGCACTAGATTGTTAATTCCACTTTAGTGTAGCTCTAATTGTTAGCAAGTTTTGTCTTACAGTGAGCCTAAATCTTGATCTCTCCAGATAAGTCTTTCAAACATCATACTCATGAGTAATCTATCAGTAAAGGATGATTTTATGGGGATTCAGCATAATTGCAGAAGATAATCATAAAAAGATCTTAGCCGTACTATATGAATAGCAATAGGGATAGGGACTGGACTTCTGATGCCTTCGATATAAGATGAAAAAACTCCTTCTGCCAATGCTTGTGGGCAACTTCTTTGCTACTTGTAGTCTTAGAGAGTTGCCTAGAGCATTGAGAGTATAAGCGACTGTCTCAAGAGCAAACAGCCCACTATGTGTCAGAGGTGGGACAAAAGCATACTACATGCATAAAACCTTTGTTTATTGGCCAGGAATTGATTCTGATTTTGTGAAAGTGAAAAAATCAACTTTACAAGTAAAGGATCAGGGATACATGGCTAGACAACAGTTAATAATGATGATATAATCATAATAATTACATAGTACCCATTATGTGCCAAGTTCTTTATAAATATTATATCATTTGATTCTCACAACAACCTTGGGAAGTAAGTGTTATAATTCTCCTCATTTTAGATTTGAGGAAACCGAGGCAGACAGAGGTTAAGCTACTTGCCCAGGGTCAAATGGTCAATAAGTATCTGAGGACAGGTATGAATTCCTGTTTTCCTGACTCCAAGTCCAGCACTCTATCCACTATGCCACTTAGTTGCCCAATCAATATGCTAATCACTTTACAAATATTATCTCATCTGATCCTCACAACAACCCTGGGAGGTAGGTGCTACTATTTTCCCTATTTGGCAGTTGAGGAAACTGAGGCAAACAGAGGTTAATTGACTGGTCATGCAGCTACGATCTTAGGCTAGATTTGAAGGCAGTTTTTCCTGAGGCCAGACACAGCTCTCTATCCACTGTGCCACTTAACTCCTCAAGTTATTAATATCCTGGAGAGTGTTGATGGGAGGATGGCAAGGATAACACTATACCTTAAGGCAATTTTTAAAAAAATGTTTTATTGTTATTAATCAAGGACTAGTCGAGGAAAAGGTAAAAGATAGACAGGGAATAAGGAGAGATCACACATTTAAAATGAGAAGAGACCCTCAGAAGTCTTATAGTTCAAATTATCTGATTTTAAATTACAATAGCTATTTTTGGATATTTAAAGCCCTGTTATATGCCACAGAGAGGAGTGTGGTTTTGCCTGGCCTCAGCGGAGCGGAACTATGAACAATGGCTGGAAAATATCAGAGAAGCAGAACTACTGAATGCTTTTAGCTCTCCACAATTGGAAGGGACTGTTTTGGGAGATAGTCAGTACCCCACCACTAGCAATCTTTAAGCAAAGGTAAGCGACCGCATGATAATGTCTAACAAAGGACCTCTTCACACACTTCACATGGGTTCTGAGGAAAAAGCAGACAGGAATTCAAGTTCCATATCTACCACTGGTTAGTTAGGTGGCCTTGGGTAAGTTTACTTTTGTTGGTCTTCTGTTGTTTTCAGTCATGTTCGCCTCTTTGTGGTCCCATTTGGGGTTTACTAGGCAAAGATACTGGAGTGGTTAGCTATTTCCTTCTCCAGCTCACTTTACAGATGAGGAAACTGAGGCAAACAGGGTTAAGCCACTTACCTGGAGTCACACACAGCTAGTAAGTGTTTGAGGCCAGATTTGAACTCAGGAGAAGTCTTCCTGACTCCAGACCCAGTGCTTTATCCATTGTACCCACAACCCAGCTGCCACTTTATTTATATTGGTAAAATGAGAGCACTGAACTAGATCAGGGTCCACAAATTATAGCTGGAGTGCCCAATCTAGCTAACCCCGATTTTGCATGTCTTAGAGCTAAGTTTAATTTTTATACTGTTAAATAAAACAGTTTGGAAATGTAAAACTATTTAGAAACTATTTAGAAATGTAAAAACCAAGCTTAGCTCTCAGGCTATACAAAAAAACAAGCACAGGCATAGTTGTCTAACGACTGGATTAGATAAATTCTGAGGTCTCTTCTGGTTTTAAATAGTGTGTGTGTGTGTGTGTGTGTGTGTGTGTGTGTGTGTGTGTGTGTATGTGTGTGGTCTTCCAATCCCATTAGAATGTAGGCTCCTTGAGGGCATGGACTATCTTTCTTTTTGCTTCTCTTTGGGTTCTCAATGCTTACTACATTAGTACATGTGCCTGGGACATACTAAATGCTTAATAAACCCTTATTGACTTGACTTTAGATCTGTACTCCCTCCATACTCTCTGGCCACCTTCTAGACAGCCTCCTTGCAGTAGGGACCAGAGATCATTCCTTTGATGTCTTAAACTTTTCAGTTCTGGCCCTCCCATACCGGATCCTCCTGGACTGATTAGTGAGGGTGTCACTTGGCCTGTTATTTCAGGTGGGGCCTGGCTTAGCTTCACTTTACTACCTATTCTCTCAACATTTTCTTATCAACTACCTCACCACTCTTCTCCCCCTTTCCACTCAGGAACCATAGTAAAAGCAATATTACCATTGCTCCTGGAAAGAGGATGTCTTACACTTACCATGGCTCCATGCCCATTCCTATAACTTTCCAAACCAAAAAGTCCCTACCAAGGTGCTACTCCCAAAATATGTATTTCTTCTTCTGTTAGAATGTAATCCCATCTTTTTATCTGCCAATCAAAAGCAGACTGGCCAGTCCCTCCTCCCAAATTAGTCTAATAACTTAAAAGATTTTTTTAAGGAAAAAAGAGGAAGGGTTTTATAACTGATGATAAATGATGTGACCATGCCATGTGTTATCAATTTTATCTCCACAATATCTTTCCTATTTCTCCCTTCCCCTGGACATGGTCAAGTCTCATCACCTCTTGCCTAGATTATTGCAATAGACTCATAATTGATCTTCCCTTTCTCCAGCCTTTCCCTTCTTCAATGCATCTTGCACACAGCTGCCCTATTGATATTCCTAAAGCACAGTTCTAACTATGCCATTCTCCTGGTCAAGAAGCTCCATTGACTCCAGAATAAACTACAAACTCCTTCTTTGTTACTTAAAGCCCTTCCTAATATGATTCTCACCTATCTTTCCAGATGAGGAAATTGAGGCAAAGATGGTTAAATGATTTATCCAGAGTCACATAGCTAGTAAATGTCTGAGGCCAGATTTGAACTCTCAAAGATGAATCTTCCTGACTCCACATCCAGAATTTTATCCATTGTGTTACTGAGCTGCCCCCTAATTTACTTACTTATATTGGTAAGGTGTGAGCACTCGACTAGATAAGGGTTCACAAACTATTGCCAGAAGACAGATCACCTGTCATGTAGTTTAAGTACCAGCCAAAATGGCCAACTCCATATTCCGTGTACGTTTCTGGCTTCCATGATTTTGTATGGTTTGTCGCCTATGCCTAGAATGTTTTATCTCTTCATTTTTGCCCTTGGAATGCCCTTTGGAGCTCTCTTAAAGGTTTGGTTTAAGGGCTACCTCCTACACACACAAAGCTGTTCCCATTCCACCCACTTATTTGTGTTTATATTCCCCAAAATTACTTTGTATTTAACTTGTACAGATTTTGTATTTCTGAGGCTAAAATCAGAAAAAAAAAAAGCATGGTATTGTGGAAAGAGTGCTGGACTTGGAATCTCAAGGCTTGGTCCCAGATCTTACTTCTGCTGCTTACTTCCTACATGATCTTGGTCAAGTCACTTAACCTTTTGTGCTGAATGAAGGGGTTGGACTAGGTGACCTTGAAGGTCCAAATGCAGATCTATTAGCTTATGATGCTATAATTACATGACCTCAAAAACCCCTTCCTTATTTTGCTTTAAATCTGTTCGTCTATGTAAGTGCTTTGAAAACCTTGAAAGTGCTATCTACATAGCAGATGTTGTTATTTTCTTATCTGCATACAAGTTTCTTTTCAGCAGGATGAAAGCTCTCTGAGGACAGGGACTGATAATACATTTTTCTTTGTAATCTTAGTGCCTAACTCAATGCCTGGCACCCAGCAGGGTTTTAACGAATTCTTGTTGAGCAAAACAGCAATTAGATTTATAAATTTTTAAATTTGTTCTGTTGAGGAAGGACTTAGGAAGCAGTTTTGTGGCTAAACCACAATTAGGTACAGCATTTTATAGAAACTTCGCCTTTATTTTAGAAAGCTTTGAAAAAACCCTAATATTCTTCCCCTTTTCAGCAAAACATAAGATCCCCTCCTCCCTTTTTTTAAAGAGGAGTAAATTTGGCCATCATTAAAATGGAGTTTTGAAATAAAAATGGGCTGGACCAGTTTTCATGGAATATGGGAATAACAGACAGATGTTTTCATGCTTTCGTAACCTCTAAGGAAGAATCAGGTCTCATGAGGAGTAAAAAAAAAAGTCTAACATGAAATTCACTCTGACCATGTATTTGCAGCCCTATCCCTGAGCTGAATTCTAATGAGGAAGTTTACAGTGAGCTAGACAGCATTCTGCTCTTGCTCCTGTGAGTACCTAATGGAAACATCTGCCACCCTAAAACAGTGGGGGCAACACAGGAAATGGATGAAGAGAGCAGGAGGCAGTCGAGTGAATATCCAGAAATCTGCATTCCTTCAATGGCAGCACAAAGTCACAAGCAGGAGACATTTCTGTCATTTCCAAGAGAACTGGTGAACTTGTAAACTCCTAACCTTGAGTGCTCTCCTTTCAACACCCAGAATATCAAGGAACTCCTGGCAGCAGCTCCAAACCTAGGTCTGGCTGAGCACCCTTATTTTGATCTTCCCAGGATTAGTACAAATTACTCATCCTGATGGATCAATAACTATTGGCTTTTTTTATTCCCGTACTTTATGATGAACAGAGATGTTGTGTCAGCACATCACAAAGAGGTGTCTGTGTGGAAGCTTCAGGGAACAGCGAGTGATCATCCAAGCAGTGAACAATTGGAGTTTCATGAAACCATGAAAAGATCTGTCACTTAAACATCAAAGGGGGGAAATGGCCCTTGCTGGAAAGTATGTTACTAAAACAATGCTAAAATCATAATGGCTAACATGTAAATAGAACTTGAATGTATGCAAAGCCCTTTCCACGTTATTTCATTTGATCCTCACAACAAGCCTGGGTGGTAGGTGCTATTTTTATCCCCATTTTATAGATGAAGAAACCGAGGCAAATAGAGGTTAAGTGACTTGCCCAGAGTTACACAGCTAATAAGTATCAGAGGCTGGATTTGAACTCAGGTTTTCTTGACTCCAAGACTCACATTCTATCCACTGTGTCACCTAGTTGTCATTATAGAGAAAAAAGTCTCTGAGCCACAAGCCTGTCTACTTTTTTTTTTTCGTTTCATCTCCTGAGCTTGCCATGTAAGGGCTGACCCAAACAGCCCCAGTGACTGAAATGCTCACAATGCGTTTGTGCATGTGTGTGTGTGTGTGTGTGTGTGAGTGCATGTATAGATAGAGAGATAGATAGGTATAGATCTAGGTATAGAAACATAGTATCTAGATATAATTCTGTATCTGGATCTATAGATCTATATCTCTACATATATACATACATGTATAGATAATACACACATATATGTATATATAAGCACATATATAAATATGTGTATATATACATGCATATATACATGCATACACACACACACACACACACACACACACACACACACACACACACACATATATATATATATGTATATAACTTTTTCTCCTCCCTGCTTTTAGCAAGAAAGACTGGTAAATGTGACACTCAGTGTTCTTATGGGAAACCTCTCCCTGAAACCACACAATTAGCATCTTTCCACACACTGTTTGCAAAGGGCATCTGTTTGTTCTTTTCTTTTATTTCTCCCCAACCCACCCCCACAGAAAAATAGAAAGGTTTAAAATTGCTAAGAAGAAGAAAAAAAACGCCCACATAGATGGCTTCAAATGGGGAACACTTGCTACAGCAAATACCATCTTTAGGCAGTTCTACAGCGTATAGAATTTGTGTTTTGTTTTATGAAGCTTTCCATAACCATGTCAAGAGCTAGAGCTTCTGGTGCAAGATGAGCCTGTTAACAAGCAGAAAAATGGCCAGCTCACTTTCCATAACTCCAAAAATTTCCTTCATGTTGGTTAGGCCAAGGCCAAACATAAAAGTAAAAAAAAAAAAGAAAAAAAAAGTTAAATTTAGGGACTTAAAAAAAAAAAGCAAAACAGGGTCTTCTATGGAAATATTCATTTATGTGGTTATTTCTTGGAATGCATTTCTTTGTAGTGTAACCTTAATTAATCCGTAACTAGCATGAAACAAATTAGACTCTTCCGTAGGGGCTACATGGAAGGGGAGGGAGAGCACACTTCTTCCCCAGGATATATCCTCCCTGTGGTTACCGCTGCCCCCACAATAACCACTGTCCCTGAGGCAGAACTGTCCCTAGGTCACCCCTGTCCCCTAAAGCTCACCTTACCATCACAACCCTCTCACAGACCCACCTTTCTCTCTGGCTCCCACTAGGGAGAAGGTGAGAAAATTTCCTTTCACATCCATTTGCCCCTGTGGTCAAACTGTCCTTTGCACAAAGGCTGTACTTGTTTGGTGAAAATATTCTGAGTCATGGCTCTGAAACTAGGGTGCATTTTTGTTGTTGTTCAGTCATTTTCAGTCGTGTCTGACTCTTCATGGCCCCATTTGGGGTTTTCTTGATAAAGATACTAGAATGGTTCACCATTTCTTTCTCTATCTCATTTTGATGAAGAAACTGAGGCAAACAGGCTTAAGTGACTTGCCTAGCATCAAACAACTAGTATCTGAAGTCACATTTGAACTCAGGTAGTGCTGACTCCAGACCCTTCTGGCTCCAGGCCTCGTGCTCTATTCACTGTGCCGCCTGGCTGCACCCTAGGGTTCATGAATAGATTTTAATTGAACTGAGAAGGCAAGTAGGATCAAAGATCTAAACTAGGAAGAGGCCATCTAGTCTAAACCTTTTCTTTTACATACAAGGAAACTGGGTCCCAAGAAGGTTAAATGACTTGACCAAAGTCATATAGATAGTAAGTGGCAAAGCCAGGAATCAAACCCAGGTACAAAGCTAGGCTCATTTTTTCAGTACCAAATTCAGCTCTTGATGACCTGAATATTGACTAGAATAATTTAAACATGTTTATATTTTGCCCAGCTGGGCTGGGGTTCTGGCCAGTGTCCTTGTGGCAGGAAATCTTGCTGCAGAATATGGGGACACAGCCCTAACCCAGCTGGTCAGCAGACTTTCCTTCCAAAATTGGGTCAAAGCTGAAGTCCCATTCCTTTTGTGTGTCTGCCTTTTCTCCAATACATCTATTCCTACAAAACAAATACTTGATCTACAGTGAATATTGCTAACCTGAACATTTCATATCTGTGGTATTTAAATCTTACTTTGGTGAATTTCATTCAGAAACAGAATGTAAAAATTGTTGGTTTTAAATTCCAGTTTATGTGTTGAGGGAGTACTCACTGACCACCCTCTTGGGTGTTGGAAGACATTAGGTAGCACTTGGAATCAGGAAGATCCATGTTTGAATCCTGCCTCAGACACTTACTGGTTGTGTGACTCTGGGTAGTCATTCTGAGCTTCTCTCAGCCTCAGCTTTTTCATTTGCAAAATGGGGTTAATAATTGTACTTACCTCACAATGTTGTTGTAAGGATCAAAAGTGACAACATATGTAAAATGCTTTGCAAACCTTAATGTTCTAAATAGATGCTAGCAATTATTATTGGGGGGATAAATACGTTGTATTTCAGTCTAATATTGCCACAGATTGCTACATTTTCTTAAGCATTCGGTCATTTATTGCAAAGCCTTTCCTTCATATCTGCTACAGACTTTTACTTTCAACTCAGTAAAACTGAGAGAACATGCATTTGAAAACATTTACAAGTAGAAACTTCTCCAAAAAATTCCAGCCTAAACTCTGAAAACAAGCACAAGGATGCATACTAACTAACCCCTTGGCATTTGAGTTCATGTTTCAACATGTGGCTATTGCCAAGAAATACTTTGACATCATTATTAAATAATGCCATCTTTAAGGCTGGTCATATTGTTCTGAAAACAGACACAAAAGAGAGTGAATCTCCCCCATCCTGTCGAATTACTGAGTGGTTAGGGAAGAGATAATGATTTAACCATTTTATGGTTGCTTGAAAACTGAACTAAAATGGAAGCTTCTAGAGAGTAGGAACTGTTTTGTTTTTGTTTTTATACTCCCAGAGTCCAGCTTAGTATCTGGTAAAAAAGAGCTACTTAAGAAAAAAAATATTCATTGACTGAGAAACTAGCAAACTGGGGAACTGGGGCATAATTTGGTTAAAGAGTACCTTCTTTGTGTCCATTGATTTCACTATTCTTCCTGTGATTCTATATGGCAGGGACTACTGAAATACCATAGTCTTCTAGGAAGAGTTGAAGTTGAGGACCAGCCAAAGGCAGTAGGGATGGGAATGGAGAAGCTTTGCTACACTACAAACTAACAATTGCTCAGAAGAAACAGCTTAAAGGATGTCAACGGGGACAGGTATGCCTAGAAAAAAAAATAGGTCAGTTACGTAGTGACAGTGAAAGATAATTGACAGGTAATGAATGTGCTCCATTGGCATCTACACAAAGTCAAAGTTAAGAGAACTAGAAGAACGTAGCTTGTTTGTGGATTTCCACTGGAAAATTTTCCAGAGGACACAAACAGGGGAGGAAGTATAGAGAAATGGCTAAAGTATGGGCCTTGGAGTCAAGAAGCCCTGAGTTCCAGTCTTCCCTCTGACTCCGGTTTTGTGACACTGGGCAAGTCTCTTAGGTTCTCCATCCTGTAGAACAGTTGCTAATCTGCACTAGTAAAGCATGTTTACTATCCAAGAGAGTTCCCTAAAACAGTAAAATCACAAAATGTTCCTTCACCACCATCAAAAAAATAGATAAGAATAGAGCAGAATCACCAAACATAGATGTGCTGCAATCTGTATCACTAAAGTAAGTACTCAAACTAATGAAATTACAAATGTATTAAAAGCATATGTTGAAATATGTGTCAGTTTCTCCATTTGTAAAACAAACATTGCTTTAAGTGTAAATAAATATTAAGGGGAAGCTAGGTGGTGCCATAGTACATAGAGTGCTGGGCCTGAAGTCAGGAATACTCATCTTCCTGAGTTCAATTCTGGCCTCAGACACTTACTAGCTGTGTGACTCTGGGCAAGTCAGCTAACTCTGTTTGCCTCAGTTTCCTCATCTTTAAAATGAGCTGAAGAAGGAAATGGAAAACCACTCCAGAAATGCCAAGCCACTCCAGTGTCTTTGCCAAGAAAATCCCAAATGGGGTCACCAAGGGTCAAACATGACTGAAATGACTGAGTGACAGCAACAGCACATGGGACAATTGTTGTCACCTTCCTGACTTAGATCTACACTTCCAAACAAAAACAAAAATGATTGAATAAAAAAATCCACAAAGTACTTAGAAGGAATAAATATATAAATACACACACACACATACACACACACAAACACACATATATATATATACATAAAACATACAATCATTTCCATTCAAGTCTATATGACTGAAGATTATTTACCTGTCACCTATGACAAGAGGTGAAATTCCTTGTATGGATTTCTATAGAACAAGTTTTGGGGGAACAAAAATTAAATTTCAAATACTTCTATTTTTTCAAAGCAAATATTTCATACATTAAAGAAAATTCCGTGGGATCCTAATGATACACATCCTACCGTGTCCTTAAATTAAGTTAACTTCAGCATTTGGGATCAAGCTTTTGAAGTTACCTCATCTTTTGCTAAGCATCCCCTGGAAACATACTGCTATGGACAACTGAGTGAACTGAGGAGGATAAAGAGAGCAGAAACTATTCAAGATTTTGGAAAGCACATTTGCCAATGCAATATTTAACTTTCCATTATTACTAACTAATGTGTCCTTTAAAACGTACTTTACCTTTTTAACTGTCTAATAAGCCACCATGTTATTTGAAGGAAGTCTATATACTTGGATTTCCCAACCTGTCACTGGGTCTTCAGGGTCAACAGATCCTCTTGCCCTCAGATTTTCCAGATAGTTCTCTTGACATCAATGAAACTTCAAGATTATTTTTGCACATTTTTGCTCCAAAAAGGTTTTGGCTCTACCAGACATCTATCATGTTAGTAGCGACAGCACAGACTTACTGATGCCCCGTGACAAGCAGACATGATTCTAAGCAAGGAATGCCTCCCTTAGGCAGTGGTTTGTAATTCAAGGTAAACCGGCTAACCACCCATGCAGTCCTGAGAAGTCATTGCCTGGGGTATCTTTCTGCTGTCCTTAAACAGTACAAGACATAAGTAAGTGATGATTCTTACACCCTTACATAATAACTGAATACATATTACTTGCACAATGCAGACAAGCTTCACCTTTATGAGTAATAGACCTCCATGAAAAGGGCTCATATTGGGGCTGAAGGAAAATCTTTTGATTTGTTGTTTGCTAGATTTCTCACATAATGTTGCTGCGCTCTGACCATCATCCTCATGCCCCTCCCACAGGAACCTTGGATTTTGCCTCCCTGGGATATGTAAGCTTCTTGAGGTCAAGAGCTCTCTTGTTTATATTTGTATTCTCACCACTCAGTACACTGATTGACCTGTAGTGAGTGCTTAATAAATTCTCTTTCTCTCTCTCCCTCCTCCTCCCTTCCTTTCTCTTTTCCCTCTTTCTTTTTCTTTCCTTTTATCTTTTTGTCTTTCTCCCTCTCCTCTTTCTCTCTCTCACCCTCCTTTTCTTTCTCCTTCTCTATTTTTCTTTCCCTCTCTCTGTCTACCTCTTTCTGTGCCTTTCTCTCTTTCATGTTCTCTTTTTCTCTCAATAGAATCAATCATGTACATAATTTTAAAGTATTTTAAAATGGAAACAACTGACTGGTCTGATGGTAAATCATGCCTCCTGCCTCTTGTCAGAGAGGTGGTAAAATACAGGTGCAGAATGAGGCATACATTTTCAGACATTGCCACATATATTGATTTTTTTTTCTTAGCCACAGATCTATCTGCGTTGCTTCTCTATCATTCATCCTGGAACCTCATAATCATCAAGTACTTCATATCCTACAAGATCAAACTAGTCTTGTAATCAGACCTCATCAGCATCCTTTCCCCTTCTGCCTGGAGAAGGTGCCTAAGCCAGCTTTCTCTTATATTCTGTTTTCCATGGGATGTCTACAGCATGCCCTCTTACACTGGCATCTCCCTTCCCTCTTTTCAGCTTCCTTTTGTGTATTGTTTCCCCTCACCATTAAACTGTAATCTCCTTGAGGGCAGAGATTCTCCCCCCTCCATATTTGTATCCCTAGCACTTAGCACAGTGACTAGCACATAGTAGGTACTTAATAACATTTTTTAACTCACTGTTGCATGGGCAGATATTCTGGTGGGAGTGTGTGGAGGGGGTGGGAGTGCATAGGTGTGCATTGGTGGAGTCAGAGAGTCATTGGGACAGAATATCAATGTAAAAAAGAATGCCAATAAAACATTTAAAAACAACAACAAACAGAAATACAACGGTTCTTGGGGCTTCTTTTAACATAATCGAGCAGACACTCTCTGTAGCATTTCCTTTTGAACAGATTCAGGTCTATGGTAGAAGTGCCGTGACAGTCAGTCTGTCACATATCTTGTTATTACTGCTGACTCCAAATTTCCTCTGATAGTCACAGATAAAGTTCAAAACAGTAATTTCCCCCAGCAAATAGGGATGGGAAGCCTAGAGAGTTAATAGGGCTTTTTTCATCTCCACCTAAGTCTGTGATCTAATTTCAGATAGCAGGAAATATGCCAACTTTAGCCACTAATTAGAGTTATTCATTGGAAATTATTTGTAGTCAACCTCTAATCTCTTAGAGCAAAGTGTGCTGACAGTGTTGGCAGCATAAATGTTACAGATATTTTGGTTGGGGGGTGGAGTGGGGAGTAAGGGTTGTGGGGGCAATGCATCTGGATTGTACATGTAGTCTGCCAGAATTTCTATCTGAAAAAAGAGATCCCATGCACTCTAATTTTAGCTAATTCCATATACATAGTTGAAGATTTTCACAATAGTGCTGGAAGTGACAAGCCCCTTTCGGACTACCTTAGTGCAGAGTGTCTGCCTATCTCATACCTTAAAATTGATGAATATTAATTCTATGATGAAGAGAAGTAATTACATTCTAATTCTCATTGTCTTCTGGATCAAGCACAAAGCCATGTCTTCTG
Source organism: Vombatus ursinus (assembly GCF_900497805.2). Taxonomy (NCBI): domain Eukaryota; kingdom Metazoa; phylum Chordata; class Mammalia; order Diprotodontia; family Vombatidae; genus Vombatus; species Vombatus ursinus. The sequence continues at coordinate 14,924,409 of NW_020941197.1, forward strand.
GAAGCACACTGCTGAATTTTGATTATGCCCACTTGGGATTAAAGACTAATTCACCAAAGGAGATTTATGATCTTGGGCAAGATGAGGTGGTGCTTCATTAGGAATATCTGGTGTGAACTAATCCTTAAGTTATAAGCAAACTCCCCATTTGGCATTTAAAGTCCTTCGCAATCTAACTTGGCCACACTTTCTAAGCTTATTCCATATTACTTCTCTAAACCAATATAACCTTTTTTTTTTGTTTTGCTGTTCCTCACATACACTATTTGTTCTATCATCTCCATGCCATTGTATGGGCTGTCCATCATGCTTGAAATGTGTTTCCTCTTCACATGTGTCCATTTGTTGTTGGTTAGTCATTTTTCAGTTTTGTCCAACTTTTCTCGACCCTATTTGTTTTGCTTCTTTGGCAAAGATACTGGAATGGTTTCCCATTTCCTTCTCCAGCTCAATGAGGAAACTGAAGCAAACAGGGTTAAGTGACATGCCCAGGGTCACACAGCTAGTAAATGTCTTGAGGCCAGATTGGAGCTCAGGAAGATGAATCATCCTGACTCCAGACCCAGCATTCTCTGCACTATGGCGCCACCTAGTGGCCCTAAATGTCCTTGTGGCCATAGGCTCCATTAAAGCCTAGCTCATGTCATCTTCTGCATACAAGGGGCCTTTCCTGATCTCAGCAGCTATATTCCCATACCTTTTATTTACTTTTTAACTATTTTGTGTTTATTCATATGCATACATATAGGGAGAAGATAAAATATAAGCTCCTTTAGGGCAGTTGTCGGTAGTACGGCAGATAGAACACTGGGCCTGGCATCATGAAGATCTGAATTCCAGTTCAATGTCAAACACTTACTAGCTGTGTGACCCTAGGTAAGTAACTTCACCTCTGTCTGCCTCAGTTTCCTCAATTTTAAAATAGGGATAATAGTCCCTACTTGTAGGCAGAGTTGTTGTGTAGATCAAATGAGATAGTATTTTTAAAGTGCATAGTACAGTGCCTGGCACATTGTAGGTGCCCTTCCCTTGAGGGCAGAAACTATTTCTTTGCTGTTTTTTGAATTTGTATCCTCATTGCCAAACACAGTGTCTAACACACTAGATGTATAATGAGTGCTCTTTGACTGATTAATTACAAATAATCCCACCATATACCTGTGGGGCTGATTTGGCTTTCTCACATTTGGCTTTTCTCTGCTCTCCTTATTTCCATTCAATTATTTTAGAAAATATTGTGGTTCTAGTAAACCTTTTAGAAGAGGGGTTCAGCAACATAGTAAGGAAGGAACAACAGAATATATCATTCCTAAACCTGGGAGGCATTCTCCCACTAAAACATAGAGAATGGGTGAGAAGAATGGAAATGCATAGGCAATACATATAAACAAATACACACACACACACAGCACACACACACACACACACGAAGGCATATGGAAAGAGGGAACAAGGTACACATTTGGAAGAGCTGATCACTCATGCTTCCAGCAACATTCTAGCACTGCTAATGTTTTCTAGTGATCTCAATATGCTGCCCCCATCTCTACTGTACATTGTTTCAGCTTCTGTCTTTGCTGAAATATTTGATTACCTTTTCCTCAGAGAAGTACAAGTATCTTTGTGCTTTCTTAGCAAATGTATTATGTAGGCTTTCCCCAGCTCTTTTAGAAAAAGCAGACAAACCTTTGTAGTACAGAAAGATTCTCTTGTCATTTTTACTTAGAGTTTCAGCTACTGAGGCCTGTCATCTTCCCAAGTAGGTTATTTTCAGGCTTAGGACCAAACTTTCAAAAACCAAGAACAGGTTCTTCTTCAGACTTATTTTCCTAATGAGAGGCTTCAGTTCCCCTATCAAAGAGACTGATTGTCCCAAGTCATATCATCCTAACTTCTGGTGAGTATATATTCCTAATTTTCATACCTGAAGGGCACTCTCTAAATAAGGTGATGATAATTTGCCTTTTGTTATTGTTGTTGTTGAGTTGTTTTTCAGTTGCATCTGACTCTTCATGACCCCATCTGGGATTTACTTGGCAAGGAAACTAGAGTAGTTTGCCATTTCATTCTCCAGCTCATTTTACAGATGAGGAAACTGAGGCAAACTGGGTTAAGAGACCTGCCCAGGGTCACATGGTTAGTAAGTGTCTGAGGCCAGATTTGAACTCAAGGAGATGCAGCTTCCTGACTCTAGGCCTGATACTTTTATCTATTGTACCACCCTGCTTCCCCAATCATTTGGTTAATAACTATCAAATAGGTCTGGGGAGTTTTAACCCTAGAATTTTCTATTCTCCCATGTAGATAAATAGTGGAGAAAGGAGTGTCAAGTAGGAGTCTAGTTGGAAGGAAATTAAGGTCTTCACACTTGCTTCCTGTGTAATTGAATTCCTGGCCTTTTTATAAGTAGCTAAAGCTAGTCTAGAGCTTGGAGGGTATGGGATTGGGGTACTCTTTTACATATTATGGTCTATTCCAGGGGTGGGGAAACCTGTGGCCTGGAGGCCACATGTGGCCTTCTAGGTCCTCAAGTGCAGCACTTTGACTGAACTGACTAATAATTTGCTTTAAGGCCTCCCTGAGGGACCAGCTCCTCAGTCTTTTAGCTGCTGCCCATGAAGGGAACATGGACTTTTCCTTTTTTGGAAGATCAAGTACAGTTGATGAGGACTAATAAATCAGCTATATTTGGAAATGTGGTCAAGAGATAGAAATGTCCAACTCCATAAGTTTGGTTTCAGTCAAAGGTATGCACTTGAGGACCTAGAGGGTCACAGGTGGCCTCAAGGCTGCAGATTCCCCACCCCTGGATTCTATACCCTGTCTGTGGCAAGAATATTTTGGTGTTCTGTAAAATATTATGTGAGGCAGGCAACTGCTAGATGAATAGCTCAAAGTTTTTTCCGGAGTCTGTCCCAACTCAAGGCTGGCTCTATAAAGGCAACAATTTTGTCAACCATCTTTTCTTTGTTTCCCTTAGGGGTATGATCTAAAAATGCTTTTCACCCTTATTATCTCTCTTCCCTAGTAAAATCTTATTCTCAGAAAAGTATATGATCCAGTCATTCACATTAAGGCACAAATATGTTACTTATCCTAGGAGTATTTACATGTTTACAGGCAAATGATTAAAAAAAATTAAGACTGGGTCTTCTTATCTCACTCAGGCTGAAACTGCAGAGACAAGTCACTGCCAAATCCCACTGCTTATCCCCTGGAAGCTTTCACTTGCTCCTTTTCTGGCCTGGGCTGATTTGCTCCTTCTTAAGCAAGCAGGGCCCATCCCCACTCCCTCCTGTGGTCTCACCATATTGATGTTGGATTTAGTTCAGACACCTGATCAGTATAGCCCATTGAAGCTCAGAGATCCCCAGCTTAAGGGAGACAGCGCCTCAGCTTTCATCCCCATGCCCAAACAAATAAATTCTTAAGCCAAAGGAAAGAACTTTGAATTATAGAATTTCAGGCAATAGCAAGTTGCGTAAGGGAGGAATTTTTGGAGTGAGGGCACTTTCTTGGCTCTTCTGAAATCATGTCATGAGATGCTAAGAATCATCCAATTAACAAGCATTTCTTAAGCACCAACTATGTGCTAGATGATAGTTAGAAATACAGGAACGAGGCAGTCTGCCCCCTCAAAGAGTTTATATCTCTATAGGATTATCTATCTATCTATCTATCTATCTATCTATCTATCTATCTATGTATATGTATATATACACATATACATGTATGTATGTGTGTGTGTGTGTGTATACATATATGGGACAGTGGTGATCAGGGAAGGGAATTTTGGTATAGCAATTAGAAGGAATGTGAATGGAACCACATAGGGTAGTATATTGTCATCCTTTTTTCCAATGTTACTCCCAGTGCAAGAGTAAGAGGGAAGTGAAAAGAAGGGAAGGAGCTTGTACTCACAGAATTGCAGAGCTAATAGCAAGGTTCACAATCTGGATCTGCCATTGTGTGATAGCGGATGGCTGGTTGAGATGTGAAGCATGAAGTCTAAGGTTGGCTAGATACAATGAGTTGAGGTGAAATTTCACTCACTTGCTCACTCACCAGCTAGGAAAGCTCAACCCTATGGTAAAGTTCCCAAAATGAGTGGAGTAACTGGGGAGAGTAGAGGAAGGGTACCTACCACAGAGAATGAATATTAAGGTGATTTTCACCAGCAGACAGCCAACTGTTCACCAGAATAACATTGAATTCCCTGCAGCAAAATGTGATTTCTTAAATTGCTTAGTCAAGTTGTCATCAGATCATTTCCTAGCCAGAATAGGCAGAGGAATAAAGCATGGCAGTAGTGACTGAATTGAATAATAATTTGCTGTAAGGCCTTCCTGAGGGACCAATTCCCCAGCCTTTTAACTTTTGCCCATGAAGGGAACATGGACTTTTCCTTTTTTGGAGGATCAAGTGCCGCTGATGAAGGCTGATAAATCAGTTATATTTGGAAATGTGGTCGAGAGATAGAGACGTTCAACTTTAACCACAAACCCCTGGTTTGTGAGCCCTAGTCCAAGTACGACTAAATGCTGTAAGAATAAACAGCACAGGGAGGTTGGCTTCAACCCGCTGGAACTGGAATATGTGAGTTCAAGTCGGGAGACTGACATAAGTGTAGACCCACAAAGTTGTAAAATTAGAATGGACTTTAGCACGTTTCTCCTTCAAAGTCTTGCCCAATTCAGGAAGCCCTTCTACAATGCCTAGCACAGAGGCTCTTCCAGACTATATTTTAATGCTTTTAGTGATGACCAGATTTTTAACACACACAAAAAAAATCATCTATTTAGAGCTGGTAGGACATTTAAAAAAAGAAAACAAAAAAGAAATTTACATGATAATTTTTTATATGTTTGAAGGGAATAGCAAGGCGTAGATAGTAGATTTGTTGTTTCATGTGCAATCATCTTTTTTATTGTGATATGTTATGTAAATATTTGTTTTATTCCAAGAATTAAAAATAAAATAAATTTTTAAAAAGGCATCTAGTCCAATCACCTCATTTAATAGATAAGGAAACCAAGGCTAAGAGAGATTAAATGACTTGTTCAAGGATACATAGATAGTAAGTCCCAGATCTGGGATTAGAACCCAGGTTCTGGGTTTAAATTTGACTTCAAATCCAGTATTATTTGTTTAAAGTACCACACTATAATCTCTTCCTTTTGTTGGACAATCTAATCATTATAAAGCTACCTTGGAACTATGAACTTTCACCCCTGCTTATTGGTTCTCTTTTCCTTTGGAGCAGCACAGAATAAGTTTATCTACTCTTCCTTCATGCATTTTAAAACTGCCACTAGACATACCATAGCTACAGTCAATCAAAAAGGTCTTTAATTTTAAAAATTCAAAATGTAATTACTCTCAGTATTAAACAATACAAATGCTATATAACATGACATCACAGGTTAAATAGAAATGATATTTATTTTTAGGAAACACATTTTAATTAAATTTGGCTTTTAACTCTCCAAATGCTTTTACCAGACCTTCAGAGAGTCTCAATTATATGTAAGCTTATGGTAGGAGGTGTTGAGAAGAAAAAATATGTGTGTGTGTGTGTGTGTGTGTGTGTGTATATACATATATACATATATACGTACATACATATACACATATATACATATACACATACATACACATTTATGTACATATATTATTTTTAAAGGATTTACTTAAAATTATTTTGGAGGAGGAATAAATATGTCATTTTAACCATTTTAGTTGACCAGGAATTAATCATGATAAGATATTGTAACCCAACTAATACACAAAGTGAACTGGGTAAAAGCAGCCATGTTGTGCTTTGAAATGTAATTCCAAATTGGTGGAGAAAGTGCCTGAATGAGGAGCAAGATTGGTATGAGAGCTTAGAGACTCTATTCCTGCTTTGAAAAAGGCTACTTTTGGCTTTCGGTTCCCTTGGGAACTGACTCCAGACATGTGGAGATGGACAGAATTTGGAAGTGGCAGATACATAGAAAAAGTCAGTTTCTCAACATGATTTCTAGCTTGACTCTCTAGAAAGTCAGGGAATTTCCCCATGGATGAAATCACGGTCTCTCTCTTTGTTGAAATGAGACGTCATCTTGCTCCTATATAAAGACCCCATTCATTCATATTTCTGGCATGTTTTAATACACAGAACTTTTCTGATTTGGAGGTGATAATGGGTTTACTGAAATTTACTATTTGTGATAGTCTTTTGTGCCACAAGCATTTGGTGTGACGGAAGTCAAGCAAGCAGGCATAAGCTAAGAGGTAACATAAATCTCAAAGTTTTAAGGGCTAGTGACCAAGGAAGCTAATGACTTTAAAACCTAAAAGCTATTCCCTTAGATTAATGATATTTAAAGAGGCAGATAGATATAATTCTAATCCAATACTCTTCTTTCTCAAAAGAGAAGAGGGTGGCTGGCCTAATGGCCTCTTCTGCTTCACTGCTGGCAAGAATCAATCTCTCTTGGAGAGAAGTAGGCAAGATTTCTGAGATATTTATCTGTGCCTCCATGTGAGCCCTCTTTATATAACCCAAGTGGACATACATGATGTACACAGGCAGCACAAATTCCTTTGAATAGCCTAAAAATTGCACATAGTTGACATTTAGATGCTTATTGAGCGAATGAATGGTGAGAAAAGAAAGGCCCTGAAAGGGGTAGTTAGAGGTACCATTATCCTATAATGGCATTCTCCAAATCAGGTTCCTAATGCTGAATGATTCCTTTCAGATCAAAGATTCTATGATTCTAAATTGGCAGCAGTTGATCCCTCTGTAAAGACCTCCTTCCTTCTTTTATGTATCCATGTCATTAGATTCTCCTGAACAAAACCCACCCTCCATGAAAGCTCAGAAACTTACTCTCTTCAAGGATAAATAAGTGATACCTTCTTAGAGAGTGTCTAATTTAGTATATATTTGCATTTTGTAAGGAAGCAGCCTATAAAAAAGTATTGATATCTTTAGTTTTACATCACCTTTAAGCCATATCTTGTAACAAAGAATAACAAACAAAGAATAAACAAAAAATTTTAGAAAGGGGGGGGGGGGAGTGGGAAGCAGCTCAGCAAAACAAATCACCAGACTTTGATAGTCATGGAACCATTTACCTAGAGCTGGAAGGGCTCTCAGACGCCATCCAGTCTAACTCCTCCTCATTTTACAGATGGAGAAAGCAAATCTCAGAGAATTTAATGGCTTTCCCAAGACCACACAGAGAGCAAATATCAAAGGCAGGATACAAATCCAAGTTTTCTGACCCTAGAGCCAATGCTTTTTCCCCTGTACTCCCCTCAGTCTAACCACTGTCCCATAGTCTTTTTGTTCACCTTTTTAAAGAAGGAAGGGAGGCACATATACTCCTCTTTTCTTAGGCTGAGCTTATATCCAAGTCTTCTGGTAATGGCATTAGATTTGGAGTCAAAAGACTTAGGTTTAGATCTTGACTGTGTCATATACTAGCTGTGTGAACTTAAGCAAATCACCTAAGCTCCTTAAGTTTCAGTTTCTCCAGTTGGAGTTAGAGTAGTGATCCCTGACATTCATGTATCTGATTTCAGGGTCTGCAAAGTACTTTACCAAGATCATCACATTTGAGCCTCACAACAAACTGGTAAAGTCTATACAATAGTTCTGATTATCCTCATTTTACAGATGAAGAAACTGAAACTCAGAGAGTCTAAGTGAATTTTCTAAGGACTATAAAGGTAGTATGTATAAGAGGGAAAATACAAATCCTGGTTCTTCTGACTCCAAATTCAGTACTCTAATCCATTACAATGGCCCCAGGGGTGGATAAATTATGGTGAGGGCCAAACCCGACTGGCTGCTAAGAATGGTTTCTATATTTTTAAACAAAATTATAAAGATTGATTATATATAAAGTTCTATATTCAAATATGTATGTGTGTACATACATACATACATATATATGTATATATATGTATATATGTAACTGTGTGTATGAATTATGCAAGCTTGTAGAATAGTGGATAGAATGCAGGACTCAGAGTCAGGAAAATCTGAGTTCACATCTTTCTTCAGATATTTACTAGTAATATGACTCTGTGCAAGTTACAACTTCTCTGTGGCTCAGTTTCTCCAACTATAAAATGGATATAATAATAGCACCTACCTCACAAGGTTGTTGTGAGGATCAGATCAAATGAGATGATCTTTGCAAACCTTTCAAACCTTTGCAAACTTTTAGGAGCTATATGCATATTAGCTATTAGTGTTATTATGTATTTCGATTGATACATGAATTTGAGCTCTTGTAGAAGAGCTCACATATTGGGAAAATATGGGAAAATTAATTTGAGTTTTTGAATTGCCAGAACCTAGAACAATGCATTGTATGTAGTATTTACTTAATAAATGTTGGTAATGGAGTGGTTAAGATACAGAAACTCTTTTCAGGTCACATTAAGTGGTGCCTAGCTTTCTCTATTGCATATTCTACTTCTCCTGCACATCTGTTAGAACAAAGTGTTTGTGTTGCCTTTTGGGTAACTTTGCAGAGGTTCTCCAATATTTAGGTCTCCTATCTATTTCTGCTTCTCCTTATAACCTTCCTTGTTCTCACTGGTCTTGTTTAAACTCATTGTAAGCCAAGTGATTTTGCAACCAGTGAAATCAATAATATGTATTTACCTGCTAAAATTATTCCCTGCTTATGAAGTTAGAAACTAGTACTGGTTATGAATGAATGAATGAATGAAAAGAACATTTATTAATATGACAATCACCATTCTAAGTGCTGGGGATAAACAAAAATGAGACAGTCCTTCTTTCAAGGAATCTACACTCTATTTGGGGGGAAATAACACATAAAAAAGAAAGTTGAGTTACAGAGATGATGGAAAGGCCAAGATATCCTAAGAAGGCAGAGGATGGGAAGCTTTCAAAGTGCAGGGTTTCAAGGTTATATCATTATGTCAGATGCTAGTGCCAAGAATTTTTAGGGTATAGAGATAGGATAGATGGTAATGTCTGAAAGATTTTAGAAGGCAGGTGTAAAACGTAGTGGTCCTTCATCACACTGGAAGAAATACAGTTTTTGACTCCCATTTAGCTACTAGAGGTAGCTAGGTTGGGCAATGAATAGAGGATTGGAATTGGAGTTCAGAAGACTTGAGTTAAAATCCTACCTCAGACACTAGAGCTATGTAGTCTGGGACAAGTTATTTAACATCTTTATGCATTGGTTTCATCATCTGTAAAATGGGGATAATAATAGTATCTATCTCACAGGGTTGTTGTGAGGACCAAAAGAGAGAACATATGTAAAGTGCTCTGGAAACCTTAGAGTGCTGTATAAATTCCATTATTATTATCATTAGCATTGCTACTACTCTTCTTCTTCCTCCTCCCTCCTCCTTCTCCTCTTCCTCCTCCTCCTCCTCCTCCTTTTTCTCCTTCTCCTTCTCGTTCTTGTTCTTGTTCTTCTTGTTCTTGTTCTTCTTGTTCTTCTTGTTCTTGTTCTTCTTGTTCTTGTTCTTGTTCTTCTTCTTGTTCTTGTTCTTCTTGTTCTTGTTGTTGTTGTTGTTGTTCTTCTTCTTCTTCTTCTTCTTCTTCTTTTTCTTCTTTTTCCAACCACTACCACCACCACCACCATCAACCAAGCTGTCTGAACAGTCACAAATCCCTGGATGGGCTCTGGGTGGCTGGAAATAAGGGAGGAGTTGGTGAGGGAAGTAGGAGGATGGCCAGAAGACTAAGGGGGACGGTGCCCTATGGTAACAATTTTTCTGGCTTCTGGATCCTCCAGAAGGGTCTGGAAGATTCAGGCCAGGTGAAAAAGCAAAGATTGAAATAAGAAAATGGCATAAAAGACAGGATTTGGTGCTCAAATTATTTTAAAAAATATTGTGGAATAGTTAGTTGTACTTTTGTGGTGAAAAAGAAGGAGGCAGGCATCCCACAAATCAATGAGGAAAAGAGGAAAAATTTAAATATCTGAGTATGTCTAGCACAGTCTCTCTGGTGACCTCCTCAGGGATCCCTATTCTTCCTCCTGCTGTGACTTAAAATCCAACACCCCTGAGGTCGTAGTGACTAACTTTCTGGTGACTAATGTGGTTGTATCCTTTACACGAAATCCCTCTTCTGTTTCCTCTCATAATCCTGTCTTGTGTGATCCATCCATCTATCTAAGCTCTGTTTTAGAAATGGAACACATGCAGTAAAGATCTACTGCTTTATATGTTTCTGCTTTGTCTGGGTCTTTGTGAAAACCTCTTAGAAGCTGCAGAATCTGGGGCACCAGCCAAGCTAGTTGCCATTTTATATGCACTGACTCTGGAGAAAAGCAGGTGATGTGGAATATGATATGTTAGGCTTAGAATTAGAGAGGTGACTCAGTGTCATTATGTATTGCAGTCAGGAAGATCCAAGTTCAAATTCTGCCTCAGATACTTATGAACTATCTGATGCTGAGACATTTACTTAGTGGCTCTGAGCCTCAGCTTCATAGAATCCCAGACTTTGAGCTAGAAGGGACCTTAGAAATTATTAAGTCCAATCCACTTATTTTACAGATGAGGAAAATGAGACTCAGAACGTGACTTGCTCAGAGTCATACAGATACTAAGTCTTTGAGGAAGGATTCAAACTCGTATCTTCCAGACTCCAAACCCAGTGTTCTGTTTACTAAAGCATCTTTCTGCTTCTATTTGTAAAACAGGCATAATGATAGCACCTGCAGGGCCCCTTCTCCTACTGGTGAGTTCTTGGAATCTAGGCTCCTTGAGGCCAGAGACTGATTCCTTTTGCTTGTATTTGTATCTCCAGCACAAAGAACAATGCCTGGCCCATAATCAGCATTTAATAAATGCTTATTGAGTCAGTGACTTACTGACCTTTCTAACAATGTTATTATGAGAGTTAAATGAAAAAAATGTATGTCCAGAGCTTTACAAATCTGAAAGCATTATGCATATGTTGGCTCTTACTATGATACTTGTGTGCCAATGCACTGTGGAAATCTGGGACAGTCTATCCTCTATCCACAACATTTATCCATTCCATCTATCCATTATACCCACTCTTGGGCAGCAGTAAAAAGCATCAAATTCCAAAAGAAAAGAAAAATCCAGGGGTGAAAACAACAGGCAATAGTCTGAATCACTGACTCTGAAAAAAGCTTATTAGCCAGTTGAATAATAAGCTTCAGTGGCTAGCACATGACCAAAAATGGATCTGTCATTATGGACAGATAACGCGGTTTCCTTCTGGTCAGTGGTCACTACATTAAAATCCTGGACCCAGAGAAAATGCAGTCTTTGACTGCATTTCAGTAGACATCCAAGGTTTTAGTGGTGAAAAAAGGTTATGAATCTTTCTCCCTAATTCTGCAGCACACACAATTCTGGCTCTTTGTCCTCAAGTTCCTGAGACAGCACTAGTCAAAACATTCTGCCCATTTTCAAGGCTCAGATGCACCTTCACTGTGAAATCCTTGCATACATACCAACTGTTTGGATCTTTCTTTCTCTTGTGAGGCATGAACGTTTTCAGGGTAACAAGTTTTGACTTGAACCTTTTGCATGTACTAAGACTATACTCCCACAGACAGACTGTCAACTACAGCCTGAGCTTTTGTCTTAGCTAGTGAAATTCAGCTTGCCATGCCAGAAGTCCTCAGTGGAAGACTTGGGTGACAGGAAGGGAATCTGACACATTTACTCAGTGAATATTAAAAGAGAAGCCCTTCAAACCTTTGGAGTCCCAGCCCAGGCTAATAAGGGTGCAGCTGCCTTGAAGAAAGTAGAAAGGGAATTAAAAAAAAAAACAGAAAAGAGATGATTAGCCCAATCTCCCTAAAAAGTCTGTACTATCCAGATAATAAAAGAAACTAGAGCCATAGAACTTCTGATTTTCCATCAATTATTACTTCCCTCTGTGTGTGGAAGTCTTCAATAGGGATACTGATGCTGTTTGCATATTGAGGAGAGGTTTAAATATTTACCCTCTTTTATTCACAATTCTCTTATGTACAGGGGGAATAACAAAACACAAAAGCCAAGTTAGAGGAATTTTACTTGAGCATTTTAGTTGCAGATTTTACTGTTTTCTCTATGACATTCTAATTGAAGATGCCTTTAGCTGCAGGGGGAGAAATGGCAGTACACAGAGAAAGTAGCTATGTTTACCTTTGTGGAGGCTGTCGCAGGGTGCGATGCAGATTGTCTCCCTGGAGATGTACAAGCCTGGGTTTGCACTTTTTGCAAGGCTCAATAGAATTATCCTTATTGACAAAGCAAGGCTGATGTGTTGAAGCAAAGTACTGATAAGAGAATTAAAAGCTCTTTGCCTGCCCTTATCAGAAGACATTTGTGAACCTGCCAAATTAAAAAACTTAAAGAACTTTTACTTTACTGATGTCTTCGAAATTCTTCTAAGGTATGGAAAATTTGTTAAATACTTTGTAGTAACTTCCCTTTTCCCAAAGTTAGTGCAGTTGATCTCCTCTGCCTTTCAAATCTAGATCCATTTGCACTGTCTATCCAAGACATAATATACTAATGAATGGGTTCAATATCCAGTTGTCTTGAACAAAGATCATTCTTCATCCACTTAGTTTTTCCTGGATAGATAGGTAGATAGGCCAAACACCTTCACTCAAATGATTGGATTGCCTTTGGGAAAATGCAAAGTTCTTCTAATGACCCTAAGTTATAACCTGAAATAAAGTTCTACTATTTTATGCCAATATACTTTAGGAGATAGTACATGACTGATTCAAAGACATTAGATTCTCGGAAGAAATAAAGTTGAGAATCACTTAAAGCACAATAGAGAAGTTTATGATGGGTATGAGAGGACTGCAACAAATTACAAGCAATGAATTACAAAGGACAAGCAGTGTAGAGGATGTTAATAGGAAATTTGTTATAGAAAAAGAAACTAGGGTAGTTATATGATAAGAATGAGGAATAGCTAATAGATAATCTGAGCATTCTTTCAGCATCCTTGCAACATCAAGACAATGTGAGGGAGCCTGCTATCATGTTGAGTGGACACCCTGAGGGAAATTTTTGAGAAGACAAGAATGAGGGCGACACAGGCTGACGAGGCATGGATAGGTTATGATTTACGTCATTGAAGGAAATACTCCAATCAATGAGGTCATCAACCTATTGGATATCAGTGGAAGAGAGCAGCTCAATCACCTCCAAGATCACTAGAGGGCAGAGATATAACACCCAGAAGAAATTATAGGGCACACAATAGAGAACAGTATGTTGACTTTTGTCTAGGACATCTGATTTTCTGCAGGGTTATAGGTATGAGTTTTCCTAGCCATACATGTGAATACCTTGTTTTTGTTTCATGCATGTCCACTGGGCAGGCGTGTTCCCTATATGCGTGCTCTCCATATGTGTTCACTAGTCACATGTTTGTTTGTTATTTTCTGTATGTGCCTTCTTCCACTGATGGAATAATAACATGAAGGAAAGTATATCTGATGGGAAATCTTTTTTTTCCCATTTAATATGGTGTGTTTGTTCATCAAATCTCTTTCTATTTGAACTAATGTATCCATTCTGGTTTGCTTAGCAAAAGTAAACTTGTTATGGTTTTGAGTAGATGCTGACTTATGAAGTTCCTCAAATCTAATGTAATATTCTGGTGGATATGGGTCACAAAGAGAAGTGGTCTGAGTGCTTTACTTTGTTGCATTTTTCTGTTTTGAGTTCAGTGAATTTAATCATTGGAAAAGAAAATCATGAAAAGAGGCTCATGTATTGACCTGCAAATTCATACTATTTAAACTACTTCCATTTTTTCTTTAGATTTCAGTCCAGCTCTGCCCACCTTACTCTCCATACATGATCTTGTCCCCTACTTTACTGTGAAAATCTAGTCCATCCAACATTATGTTCTTCAACTTTCATCCTCGTCACCTCAAAATGGCTCCATATCCTCATCTATTCTCTCTTAATTTTCTTTATTGTAAGCTGAAGAATGCTTCTTCCTCTTTTCCAAGGCTAATCCTTCTGTCTGAGCCTTCCATTATATCTCCTTCTGCCTAAGTCATGGTCTAGAAAACCAAAATCTATTCTCAGATACCATTTTGCTAACTAGATGTTTATAAGCTGTTTAAACAAACTATTGATTGAAAAAGGGGAAATGGATAAGTATAAAATGTAAACAACTTTAACTAATGCGAAATAGTCACATTGATGGTATATTTAATGAAAATATGAGAAGGGAAAAGGCAACTTTTTCCCAGATATTTTTCTAAGTCACATCCTCATAACCACATATTTAACTGATAGATGAAGAAAGTATAATAAGGTTCCATTGTATATCTAGCTTCTTGATTAATCTTCCAAAATTTGATAGGCAAAATTCAGGTTCTAGAACTTTCCCCAAACAAGTAGCCTTGCATAAAGCTTGCATGTATATTTTAATATCATATGAGATTTGATGGCAGATGCAACCGCAGAGGTAACTTTATTCTGTGATCCACTGAGTATCAGCACTATATGAGACATCAAACAGGGAGACATATGCTCACCAAAAGTCTTTGCCAGTGCCATGTTGGTAGCCTTATGCAAATTCTAAATAGAAGGGGATTCCCTATTGATGAAGACATTCTATGTTATTCCTGTTTGTGGATAACAGTATTCTGACTATAATTTACATGACCTTTTCAATAAGACCCAAAATCACTCAAAAGAGCCTCATACAAGTAAAAAAATAACAAATATGAAGTGATGCAGAATAAAAAAAAACACAATAGGATGGCAATATATAAATATATACATTATGGCAACCTATCAATAGCAATTATAATAGGAACAAGTTAAAAATACACGGAAAATAAAGAGATCAGAAGAGTACACAGAAAGTATCAGAAGATTTCTCCCACTGGGTTCACTACTAACTTATGTTATGGAAGCAGTCTTTGGAGCGCCTCTCCCAAGTGTCACTCTTCCTGTGAGGTGGGATTCACAGAGGGTAGCAGGCTATTTATCTCCTCAAGAGTTTTCAGGGATTCTTAGGCGCTGGTGGACAATTTTCTAGTACAAAAGCCTATGAGTTGCCATCAGCATGCTTCCATTAGTGATTTATAGCTATTGATTAGCCAACCAGACTTAACAAAATACAAAATATTCCCCACAAAAGCCTGTGACACAGTTATTGATATACAGGTCCAGTGGAAAGGGTTTAAATTTAGAGAACTCATGGGATAAAGGGTCCCTGTTCAAATATTTGGAGAGTCCTTTGTCAAATATTTTGTCCTTGTCACTCTACTTAGTATTAGACTCTCCTGTCTACATGTTCTACGTTAGTAGAGCATAAGCTCCTTCTTAATCTTTTTTTCTGTAGTCTCAATATATAGCAGACTACCCAGCACATAATAGGTACATAATAAATGCTCAAAAATCCAATTGAATCAAACAGAAACAGTATATTTTGTTTAAGATACACTTTAAAAAAAAGAGTCATTTTTATTGCTAGCTATTAAATTTACAATTTTTTAAAAGCAAGTGAGATTGGCAGAGGATGCTACATGTGTAGTTGATTCATACTGTTCGTTGGAGTCAGGAAAGACCTCGGTACAAATCCTGTTCTATGACGACTCTGGACAAATCACAGCATCTCCCTAGCCTCCCTTACCCTCATTGGTAAGATTTGATAGCAATATGCAAAGTAGCTAGTTCATAGGACTGTGGGGCAGCAAGATGGTACAGTGGATAAAATATTAGGTCTGGAGTCAGGAAGACTTGAGCTCAAATCTAGCCTTAGACTCTTACTAGCTGTGTGACCTTGGGCAAGTCACTTAATCTGTTTGTCTAAGTTTTGTAACTGTAAAAGGGTAAAGTAATAGCACCTACCTTTCAGTGTTGAGGAGATCAAATGATATAATATGTGTAAAGTGCTTAGCACACTGTCTAGCACATAGTACATACTATATAAATGCTTGTTAGTTATTATCATCATTATTATATTGGAGGATCAAATCAGATAATACATGTAGAATGCATTGTCTACCTTAAGATACTATATAAGGTCCACCTTTATCATTATTGCCATTTTTAAACATTAGTGTAGGACTTCTGCTTCCAGGAGCCAAGATGGCGGAGTGAAAAGGTAGTCACTCTCACCCTCCCCTATCAACTTCTGAAAACCCAGAAAATATCACCCCAGAAAAAACCCTGGAACAGCTGAACCAGAAGAAAGATGGGGTACAGCAGTGCAGTAGCCCAGGTAGCTAGAGGGATTAACGGGAAAGGCCCCGCTTACCCTGGGGGAAGGGGAGCAGTACGAAACAGGATTCACCCAGCCAGCTAGTGGAAAGACCCACTTTAGCACACCAGGAGGAGATTCTGGTGCCTTGGCATTCTACAGCAAACGGGTCTCCCAATGCCTCAGCAAAAATAAGAGAAGCAGCACTACAAAGGGCTCCAGGCGGATAAGCACCAGGCAGCATTCCTCTGAAAGGAGCTGAAGAAAGAAACCTAGAGGTGCCAAAAAGTTCCAGCCTTGTTGATTCCAGTCAAACACCAGGTAAGCTGTCAGAACCCTACAGCCTCCAACTGCCAACCAGGAGGAGATCCTGAAGCCCAGGTGGTCGAGCAGGCAAATGCCAATAGCTGTACCTCCAAGTGCCTCAGTGAGGGTGGGGTAACTGGTGGAAACCAGCTCAGAAAACCACCAGGTGCCTCAGCATTCTACAGCAAAGAAGTCTCCTAGTACCTCAACAGAAATAAGGGAGGCAGCACTGCAAGGGGCCCTAGGCAGATAAACACCTGGCAGCACTTATCTAAAAGGAGCTAAACAAAGCTAAAGGAAAGGAAAAGCAGGCAACCTAGATTTACCTAAAGTCCCAGCCTTGCTGATTCCAGCCCAACACCAGATAAGCTGTCAGAACCCTACAGCCTCCAATTGCCAACATAAGAGCCTCAGCACACAAAGCCAGTGACCAAGACCTAGGCTCCCAACACAACAAGCTTGGGTCAGTGCCCTCTGCTCCCCAGAAGGAGAGCTTAATCTCTTTAAAGGCCAGGGAATAAAGAAACACTATGAGTACAAAGAAACATACAATAGATTCCTATTACGAGAAGAGTGAAGATCAAGACAGAAATTCTGAAGAGGACAACACATCAAACCCACATCTGCAACATCAAAAGGGAATATGAACTGATCTGAAGCCTAAAAAGCCTTCTTAGAAGAACTCAAGAAGGATTTTAAAAGTCAAATGAGAGAGGTAGAGGAGTCCTTTAAAAGTACAATTGGCCAATTGGAAAAAAAGTACAATGAAGAAAATAAATCCCTTAAAAATACAATTGACCAATTGGAGAAGAAAGTACAAAATCTAACAGAAAAAAACAATATGTTAAAAATTAGAATTGAGCAAATAGAAACTAATGACTCTATGAGAGAGCAAGAATCAGTCAAACAGAAACAAAAAAATGAAAAAATAGATGAAAACATAAAATACCTCATGGGTAAAACAGCTGACCTGGAAAATCGATCCAGGAGAGACAATTTAAAAATTATAGGCCTACCTGAAAGTCATGATGAAAAAAAGAGCCTGGACAATATCGTTCAGGAAATCATAAAGGAAAACTGCCCTGAAGTCCTAGAACCTGAATGTAAAATAACTATAGAAAGAATCCATCGCTCCCCACCTGAAAGAGATCCCAAATTGAAAATGCCAAGGAATATAATAGCTGAATTCCAAAATTACCAGATTAAAGATAAATTACTGCAAGCAGCCAGAAAGAAACCATTTAAATATCATGGAACCACAGTCAGGATTATACAGGACCTTGCAGCCTCTACATTAAAAGACCATAGGGCATGGAATATGATATTCCGTAAGGCAAATGAGCTTGGAATGCAGCCAAGAATTAACTACCCAGCAAAAATGAGCATGATTTTTCAGGGAAGGAGATGGATATTCAACGAAATAGGGGACTTCCAAACGTTCCTGATAAAAAGACCAGAGCTCAACAAAAAATTTGATCTTCAAGTACAAGTTTCAAGAGAGACATAAAGGAGCAGCTAGGTGGTGCAGTGAATAAAGCACCGGCCCTGAAGTCAGGAGGACCTGAGTTCAAATCTGACCTCAGACCAAACACTTGACATGTACTAGCTGTGTGAACTTGGGCAAGTCACTTAACCCCGATTACCTCACTAAAAACAAAAAAAAAAAAAAGAGAGAGAGAGACATAATAAAGGTAAAAGGGACAGAAAGATACAATATGTTGTTAATAAGGGCAAAATGTTTACATCCCTACAAGGGAAGATAACACTTGCAACTCTTGAGAACTGTATTGTTATTATACCATGTTAAAGGAGTATACATAAAGGGGGTGGATATAAGTTGACTTTGATGTAATGATAAAAAAAATTTAATCAAATGGGTTAAATGGATCCAAGTAAGTGGATTAGTCTGAGCTAAGAAAATGTACTGAGAAAGGAGGAGGCAGACAAGGGTAAATTACATTACAGGAAAAGACACAAAAACCTATTAGAGCAGAGGTAAAGAAGGGAGGGGGATGAGCATTGTTTGAATCTTACTCTCATCAGATTTGGCTCAAGAAGGGAATAACATAATCAGTTAGGTACAGAAATCTAACTTGCACTATAGGTTACGTAGGAGGGAAAGGGGAAAGAAAAGGGAAAGGGATAATAGAAGGGAGGTGGGACCCAAGGAGGCACTGGTCAAAAACAAAACACTAGTAGGGGGGCGAGGAGAAAGGAGAAAAAGAAGCATAAACGGGGGGGGGGGGGGGAAGGATGGAGAAAAAGACACAGATAGTAATCATAACTGTAAATGTGAATGGGATGAACTCTCTCATAAAACGGAAGCGTATAGCAGATTGGATTAAAAACCATAATCCTACAATATGTTGTTTACAGGAAATGCATTTGAAAAAGAGTGACACATACTGGGTAAAGGTAAAAGGCTAGAGCAAAATACATTATGCTTCAGCTGAAGTAAAAAAAGTAAGGGTAGCAATCATGATCTCAGACAAAGCAAAAGCAAAAATAGATCTTATCAAAAGAGATAAGGAAGGAAACTACATCCTGCTAAAAGGCACCATAGACAATGAAGTAATATCATTACTAAACATATATGCACCAAATGGTATAGCACCCAGTTTCTTAGAGGAGAAGTTCAGGGAGTTATAGGAAGAAATAGACAGCAAAACTATACTAATAGGGGACTTCCACCTCCCCCTCTCTGAACTAGATAAATCTAACCACAAAATAAACAAGAAAGAAGTTAAGGAGGTGAATAGAACATTAGAAAAGTTAGGTATGATAGACCTGTGGAGAAAACTGAATGGGGTAGAAAGTAATATATTTTTTTCTCAGCAGTACATGGCACATACACAAAAATTGACCATGTAGTAGGGCATAAAAACCTCACAATCCAATGCAGAAAGGCAGAAATATTAAATGCATCCTTTGAAAGATCATGATGCAATAAAAATTATATGTAATAAAGGGCCATGGAAAGATAGACTAAAAAATAGTTGGAAACTAAATAATCTAATCCTAAAAAATGATTGAAAAAAATAAACATTAGTGTAAAGAAAAATAAAGTAGATGAAGAATACAATATTGCCCAGACTACAGTTAATCAACACTTGACTTAATCCACCAATACATATATTTCAAATGGGCATAGCATAAGGACAATGAGCCATACTCAGACCTGAACAGGAGGAGGAGACTGAGCGGAAGTGCATTTGGGAAATATTTTAGCACATTCAATGATTCCAAATTATTCACTGCCTCAAATATCTACCTTATTAATCCTAATATTCTTTTGGTGATGGTATATGGCTGTGAACCATGGGAACCACAATCATCAAAGTCCTGAAATTGCAGGTGACTCCGAGAGATTACTATGGGTGTAAGTAGATTGCAGATGTCAACGATGGATTACAAATGAAAAGTGGACTGAATGACACCATTGATATGAATGACTGGAAAAAAGATGCAAAAGTCATTTAGTTAGAATGAAGGATAATAAATGGATAGTAGTATCCATGAAATAACAAAAGAGCCACAGGATGGTCTTCAGGACTTTGAGTGAAGCCTCCTTATGAGATTTACAAAGACAAGAGTTAAGCAGGATTGAAGAGACATGGGTGAGCTGTGATTGGCACCTGTGGAGAGAATACCCCTAAAGATGAGAACATAAGACCTTTGAAGCACAAGTATTTTGACAAGCAAGAGGCAAAAATCAGATTTATGGAAGTAATTCACCATCACATAGATTCTGCATGTGCTTTTACCCTTAGAAAAACTCAATAAGTGAAAATTTTAAAACCTAATGAATTAAAAGCCCTTACCAAAAGATTGAGTATTTAAATAGTCATCTCCCCTAGTGTATGTAAAATTCTCTTTGGTTTGCAAAATTTTAATTTACACATAACTTTTTGATAAACACATTTAGTGTATGAAGGAAGGCACACCTATATGCATGAACAACCACACTGATCAAAGGAACATCTCTTAATGAGCACTACTAACCTAATCTTTCATCTGAATGTACTTTTTGATCATTCAAGTTGTCACCCTAATTTATTAGAGAAGCACAGAAAAGCTGGTCTCTTGTGCGACAGTTCTCAAAGAGGCAAAATCTCTTTTGATTTCACTTTGAAAATTTGAAAAAAAAACCACATCAGTATGAGCACTGTTTTACAACTGACATCATAAAACAGGAGAATAAGAATGAAGAAGCTCTTTAGTTGAGATCAAATCAGAAACCAGTTCCTAAAGTGTTGAGAAAAAGTTTGGGTCCGCATTTAATAAATGGCAAACACCTTGGCCTTCAAAAAGCATCACTGGGTGTTTGTATGCCAGCAGCTGGCTCCCTTTCTTAAGGTGGACTCAGGGTAAACATTTAAAATGAGGATGACAGTATCTAAACTTTTATTCAACTGATTTCAACAAATTGAAAAAAATAGTCAACAAATATTTTTACAGTGTCTGCTAGATGCCAGGCACAGAGGAAAATACAAAGGAAAACATAACAGAGAACCTCCTCCCAATAATCTCATGATGAAATAGATTCCCTTTAAGAAAGTTTTTTTGGGGGGGATTAAGGGGTGGACAGCTATGTGTCACAGTGAATAGAGGGCCAGGCCTGCAGTCAGGAAGACACATCTTTTGAGTTCAAAACTAGCCTCAGACACTTACTAGCTGTGTGACCCTGGGTAAGTCACTTAACCCTGTTTGACTCAGTTTCCTTTTCTGTAAAATGAGCTAGAGAAGGAAATGGCAAACTACTTCACCAACTTTGCCAAGAAAACCTCACAGAAGTCACAGAGAGTTGTACAACAACAAGGAATTGTGTGTGTGTGTGTGTGTTTGTATGTGTGTGTGAATTAAGTTGTGCTAAGCAGAGGACCTCTGGGGGGAAAAATTCTCATTAGCATTTTAGATGTAGAACTAGAGGGGATCTGAGAAGACATGAAGTCCAACCCTCTCATTTTATAGATGAAGGAACTAAAGTCAATAGAGCTTATTGTTGTTTGTTCTTCACTCTCAAAGGGGACTATGGCATCAGAAAGGTGATGCCATGACTTGCAAGTGACTGTGCATAGTCGTCAGCCTCACTCTCTCCTCCAGAGCCATCTGGTCCAGTGGCAAGACATAGATCAGAACAACTGGAGATGGCCCAGGATGCAGTGGGAGACCTCGGCTTTTTTAAGCTAAGGTCTTTCCCAGCTTTTGTTTGACTGAAGTAATGCCCATTCAGTCTTCCTGTCCCAATAGAAGTTAAGTGGTTTGTCCAAAGTCACACAGGAAGTAGATAGATAGATAAAGCATTTGTTAAGCACTTGCTGCTTATTAATCACCATACTAAGAACTTCATATGCAAATGAATGTAAACAAGATAGTCCCTACTGTCAAGCAATTTGCATTATAAGAGGTAAGACAAAAAATAAAGGGGAGGTAAAAAGTGGGGAGAAGAAAGAAGAGTAAAGGAAAGGGGGTGGGGGAAAAGGTACCTGTGTGGAAACAAGGCTGCTGGTGAGGAGTTGGAGCAGTCTGGAGAGTGAGCTGAGCAAGAAGGGAAGTGAGCATAGTGAGGACCTCTTATGAAATGGCAATCAGGCCAAGGACTTACCAATCAGGAAGGCATGCCCCAGGGCAGAAGCATTTTGAAGGGTCAAGACTGCTGTCAAGGTTGGGGAACAGTCTCTAGAGTAAGTGAAGTTGGAAGAGAAGTAAATGATCAAGCCAAGGTTTGAACCCAGATTCTCTGACTCCAAATCTTGCATCCTTCCCATTGCCACACTGCCTTCTTCCTTTCCCTCATAGAAGTCTTCTCAATGACAAGTCATATCAGGCTATTTCAAAAATATACATTGAGTAATTGTATTCAGTAATTGTAGTAGTTGAGTAATTGTAATGATCCCTCTTAGTCCCAGAAAAGAGATGAGGAAGTACCTTCTTCCTCTTGAGAGATATGTGGGAGACTATGGGTGAAAAATGTTGCATATATTGTCAGATGTGGTCACTCTGTTAGGTTTGCTTAAATGATATTGTTTCAAGGGAGGGTTCACTGAGGGGAGAAGTGTATCTAGAAACAACTAAGGCAAAAACAGAAGGCCATCAACAAAATTTATTTCTTTAACACAGTCTAAAATTTCTAGCTATAACAATTCTTGGCATAGCACTCTTTGTTAGCATTTGAAAGGAAAAACAGGTAACAGGGGGGAGAAGTACCAGAAATTTTATTTATAAGGAAATGAGACAAAGGCACTATGTAGCTGAATTATAGAATTACATTCATTGACATACGTGGAAATATCACCAAACCTCACCCTACTAAAGGCCATTGCCTACTCTGGCTAGACTATGTGAAAGGGCAAAGGAGGGATCTGTGTTAAATAAGGTGGAATAAAAGGAACATTTCAGGTGAGAGTGGTATTTGAAAACCATTTCTAAGATAGAGCATATATCAAGTTATAGTGTGGGACCACAAGTGGCATTTTGAACCCCTCAAAAAAAACTTCCATGCATAGAAAAATCTGGGAAAACTGATATCAAGATATGCCATCAAGGGCTTATAATATTGATGATAAGAGATGAGTAAAAAGGTGAGAAAAAAACGTTCATGTCGTGTCATATTTGAAAAGGGCAGAGGAGCTCTTTTATCTTCTCTGAAAGTTCATAAAAAGTATTTAATTCATGAGAATGAAAGTGAATTGTCCACTTTAGAGAAAAAAAAACCACCTTATCCAACCTCAATACTGGTTCTTTTTATGCAGTCAATCAGCAAATCTGTTTCCTTCTTGCCTCATCACTCAAATTCATTCATTTTTCCTCTGTATAAAAATCACTACTCTATTCATAGAATCACAGATTTTTGAACTGAAAGTGACCTTAGAAGTCATCTAGGCAAACTCCCAAATTTTACAAAAGAGGCTATCTGAGGCCAGAGAGGTTGAGTAACTTATTCAAAGTGGCAAGTGGTAGAGAACTGTGGTCCAAACTTAGATCTTATGATGCCAAAGTCAATCCTTTTTTTTTAAATTTCATTTTTTAAAAACTATAATACTTTGTCTATCATTAAGATTATATGGCTCTTTCTTAACTGAAGTTCAGCATACTCATTCTAGGAAAATTTCACCAGAAAAATTTCCCCCAATTGACCAATTCATTTTCAATTCAAACAATCTCTGGTTTATCCCTCCCTGGCAAAATATCTATTTACTGATGTTTATTTTGTTGCTTTATCTTTTCTTCTGTATGAGACTATAAACTGTCGATGTCTTTATTAGACTAGCTTTTTAATCCTTCCATAAATAAACTTCAGATCTATAAACTTGGATAAGGAAAAAAATACATCTTTATTTTCACTAACATCTAAATGGAATTTGACATTTCCTTCAATTATTTAAAAATACTCTTCTGAGAATGTGCTCTGAGAAAAGGTCCATAGATTTTTACCAGATTGTCAGAGGGGTCCATCACACACACACACACACACACACACACACACACACACACACATACTGTTAAGAATTTTTGGACCCTTGGATTTCAGAATTCCTTGCCTGAGTATACTGAAGGGAAATGAAAAAGTTCTTGAATAATTTCTTCCTCTTCTCCAAAAAAGTTTATCTCCTAAGGAGGAAGGAATCACTTAGCTAAGTCTGTTTTGCATCTAGCTCCCAATGTTGTGATAACAAAGGCTAAATTGGAAGAGGAGTTCATGCTGTAAGAATAACTAATGTTATTCATCAGACTCCAATGTGTATTGTGGGTAATTCTGAAGTCTAAAAGTAATTACCATTAAATAGCAAACAATGAAAACAGCATTATCATCAGGAAACAGCACATACAGAAAAACAGTTGAGAGCCTAGAGTAAAGTTGTTGCCAGGAGAAACCCTCTGTATTTATCTCTAAGATACAGCTGGTGAGAAATGGTATGGTTTTGACCTGAATCTGCTTTTGTTCTAAAGGATAAACTTCTCCTCTCCTGTTTCTAGAAGGGAAATCCTTTGTCATTTTTTTTTTTAGTCACTTACTAGATGCTACTGGGGTAAGTGTTTTCCTACTTTATATCCTTCTGTCTTATTCTCCCAAGGCTGCCAAGTAAGACACTGTCTTCATCTTTCTCCACTTATATGGAGAAAGGTTTGTCGCAAATGACTCTTCTGAATGAGCCTCCCAAAGCCATGAATATTTGGCTTCAATGTGTAATCTAAACAGTTGAAAAAAGGCTGTTACAAAGTCTCAGATCTAATCCTATTCTGTTTAGTTTTTGCCTTTGTTTTTGATAGGTGCTAATAAATAAATGCAGCTTGAATATAGAAAGGAAGAAAGAAGTTTGGGTAATAGATTTAAACCAATGTTTCTCAAACTTTTTATCTTGGGACCCCTTTACACTCTTAAGAATTATTGGAAAAAAGAAGAAAGAAAAGAAAAAAAATATTGAGGATCCTAAAGAGTTTTTGCTTATGTGAGTGATAACCTTGAATATTTAACCACATTAGAAATTAAACCATAATTTTAAAATATCTATTAATTCACCTAAATAAAGTAATAAACTCACTATATGTCCATATAAATAATATATTTAGGTAAAAAAATTACTATTTTAAAAAAATTACTGAGACGAGTAGCACTGTTTTACATATTTTTGCAAATCTTTTTAATGCCCAGAATAATGGAAGACAAATGGATTTTCATATCTGTTTTTGTATTCAGTCTGATGTGATATATTATTTTAGTTGAATTAGATAAAGAAAATCTAGCCTCACACCAATAGGTAGGTGGAAAAGGGAAGAATTTTTAATAGGCAAATAATGTCTTGATATTATTGTGAAAATAGTTTTGACCTCAAAGACCCTCTGAAAGGGTCTTGGGGATCCCCAGGGATCCATGAGCTACACTTTGAGAATTTATTGATCTAGGGATTGAAAGGAATTTCAAAGATCAACAAGTCAAATCCTTCATTTTGCAGAAGAAGAAACTGAGGTCCAGGGAGGTTAAGTGACTTGCTCAAATTCTAAAGGTAGTAAGCCTCAGAGATATGATTTGAACCCAGTAATCTGATTGCAGAATTAGTGCTCTATCTATAGTACCAATTTTGGCATATAAAGTTATACTACTCACCAACTTTAATTAAGCAATTTTTATTTTGTTTAGTTTTGTTATCCTGGCATTAAACTAGAAAACTCATGCAGGCTCACATAGCGTGGATTAACAAAAAGAGCTAAAGATTGCAACTGTTTTGTTCAGACTTGAATGTGTATTGGAGGCATTACTTTATTTGAAGAAACCTGGGCCTCTACTGGAAGTCCTTCCTCTTTCTACCTAAGCTAACCAAGTTTCTCATATTTCTATATGCCCTATAGCATTTTTTGGGACCCTAAGTAATACAAAATTAGTACCTATAAAAATTCAAATTGATTAAATCTACCGAGTACTTTAAAAAATTCATGAGGTACTGCAATTAGGGGAGAAGAATGGTTAGGAATCTCCTTCATGTGGATAGAATCCCATGACTCCATAAAAAGATCTCTAAACTGAGCAATTTTCTTCCTTCATTTCCAGAAAGATAGCCTTTTCCATTTGGACTATCTTTTCATGATAGCCCAAATCCACACTGATAAAAAGGTATAAAATATGAAATGCTATTGAGTCACAACAATAGGTTTTTGCTTTTTTATTTTTTTTTGAGGCAATCAGAGTTAAATGAATTGCCCAAGGTCACACAGCTAATAAGTGTCTGAGGTTGAATTTGAATTCAGGTCCTCCTGACTCCAGGGCTGGTGCCCTATCTGCTGTGTCACCTAGCTGCCCCCAATAATTTTAATAATTTAACAGAAGTGAATACTCTTGTATATGTAAGTGAGGACTAGTCAAATCAGGTTTTGTTGGAATTTGACATCATGAGAACTGAGAGAACTGATTAGAAGTCTGAAGCTCTTAGATCTAGTTCTGACTCAACCAAGAGTCAGAACACTTAGCTTATTTGGGCCTTGATTTCCTTATCTGCACAATGATACTAACCAGTATCTACTTCTCAGGAGTCCCATGAAGATCAACTAATACATGTGTGAAAACACTTTGTAAGCTGTAATATTATTGATATTAATGAATTATACATTTTAAATATCCCCTCCTAGAAGGCACTGGAATTTTCCAACTTCTAATACAGTGTTCCTTCCACTGGTCACCTTAGCTATTGACTACTTAGGCAGTTGTAGAAAAGAAATGAACACTCTGTCTTTATTATCCCAGTGCCAAGATGAAAAATCTAGTGATTCTTTTATTAGAACTAAAAAAAAAAAATTGAGGTAGGTAACGAATAAGACAAGTAGGTGGTACAGTGGATAGAGTGCTGGGCCTACAGTCAAGAAGGTCTGAGTTCAAATCCAGCCTCAGATACTTACTAGCATGTGACCCTGAGCAAGTTACTTAATCCTATTTGCCTCAGTTTCCTCATCTGTAAAATGATCTGGAGAAGGAAATGGCAAACCACTCCAGTATCTCTGCCAAGAAAACCCCAAATGGAGTCATGAAAAGTTGTTACTGAAAACAATTCAGCTACAACAAAAAAGTAGTCAATGGATTGTAATTTTATTTTGGTTCACCAGGAAACATTTATTTAGAATTATTAGATTGTTCATTTTGACTGTGGGATAATAACAAACAATGTCCACTTCCGCTCTATAGCCACCACAGTGGCATAAAGATTCCTGAAAGTTGAATCATCATCCTTCAAACAAGATGACAGAGTGAAAAGAATAGGCAGGTAAAGTGACACAAAGAGAATGAAGATGAAAGGGATGGGGTTAGGAGGAGGGCTGGACTTGGATGCCAGCATCTCCAGAGCCAAGTGATCCCTCCTGGTAGAATCTGGGCATCATTTTAACAGCTACTTCCAAGGCTAGAAGCCAAAGGCTGAAATGATAAATAGCAGCTCTTATGAGGTCCCAGCCTGACAACAGATTCATGAATAGTCCAAGAAAAATTTAAATGGACAACCTGGTTATGTTAGTCTCTTAACTGTATCAGGATCCTATTGGAGTTCTATTTATTAGAGTGAATATCATTTCTCCTCGTGGTCCACCAAGGTTTGTCTGCTGTTTTTCAGTGAGCTTATGAATATTCAAAGACTGTAACTCAAATAATCAATTGATAGAATTTTATACAATCACACATCTTTTGTTCACTAGCGCATTTTGTGCACATGCATATTAATAGTCAGTTTTCTTAATAACTTGAATATATACAAATGCTTAAACACCAGTTTAAGTTCTCCCATACTTTCAGGAATTACTTTTCAACTTAGTAGCTCAGAACTAGTTTTTAAATATGAGTTTCAGCAAATACAATAGCATGAAGGGAATAATGTAGTAAAATTTCCAGCTTGGGTATTTTGAAGTTCATCATGTATGCTGCACTGACATAGCATTCTACAATTACTTATCTCCTAATGATAAAATGAGGAGAAAGACATGCTGTAATATCCAAATAGTATCAAATGTATGGTATTAATTAATGACTTATAACCTGAAAGCTCAATGAGTACAGAAAACTACTGAGTGCAGCCACTATCCCCACATGGAAACAGATGAGCTAGGAAGAGAAGGGCTTAAATACCTGTTTGCCTCGTGTAACTTAAGTGTAAGCACCAGCTCTGTTTTGTTAATTCGGTGCATGAACAAAACATGAAAAATTCAACAAAGAGAGGAAGAAGGGTTAGTTCAAGAATTAATATCAGGACAGCTGAGCTTACCTGAATCTAAAATAGAACCTGTTTAAAAAAAAATTCACTTAAAGGAAAGTAGATCAAGGCAGAGTGAGGGTGGGAGAAGGGTTAGGGTGAAGCTGGCTGCCGGCAATTTACCAAAGACTCAGTGAGATCCTATTTCTAAGGATTTCTTCCCAATACACTAAAAAATATGCAACTCTACCAGTAAATTTCTGTGAGATCTTCTGCCTGATCTCAGAGAATGTGGATTTTTCAGCTAGACTAAAATTTTCTCTAGATCTGAAACCCAGCTGACATGACATATATGTGTGTGTGTATATATATGTAATCAGTCCTATGACAAAACAATAGCACCTTTGGTACCATCACTAAAGGCTCCCTGTGCTTAATGGCTTTGAGAATTTAGTTTTCCTCTTATCACACATAACTCTTCTAATTAAGTTGTTACTACCTCACTGTCAGGTCAGTTATATTTACTGGAAAAAAAATTCAACTAAACAACATTTACTGAGCTCCTACTATGTTCATGGGGGCATAGAAGGTTTTCAGGGATGATTAGTACCTCTGGTATGAAGGCCGCTGAGCCCTTTTTTCAGAACTGCTTTCCACTTTTGGTGTCTGCTACTCAATTCTCACGTGTGGTCCCAAGCAGCTGTAGTATGCACAGTAACCACACCCCAGTAGAAGCATCTCAGTAGACAGGCTAAACTAGGTTGAGGATAGCCTACAGGCTGCGAGAATTGAAAGAACTGAATAGAAGTCTAAATATCTTGGTTCTAGTTCTGACTCAACCAACTAATTGTGTGAACACTTAACCCTCTGGACCTTTCTACCCCAAGCATGTAAAGACTTCCTCAGGGAAATAGGCAGATATGAACAATTTTTTTCCAACAGGCCATGAAGGCAATGGAAATGGTACTGTGGAGTGCTTAGAGCTTAGTTAGACATCAAAAATGCCAAGATCAACCACTGCATCCTGAGCCATTGCCAGTCATCTTAACTTTTGTTTTGCTGCTGGACTTCAGTGACAGAAAGAGAGAGAGAGAGAGAGGCTCTCAACTTCACGCAGCTCTGCCTTATTTAAATCCAATTTATGTGCAAGTCAAAAGACATCACTTAAATGATTTTACATTTTGTTATTTACTACTTTGTTATTTTATTATTTTACTCCTACTGAAAGTACTGTATGATGGGCAAGTGACAAAGCAGCAGGTATGGATACACTGGGAGCTATAGTCACAACTCTGTACACAGGCAGCCCAGAGCATAGGGTCATTTTTTCACTGGAATGAAGTAGCAATACGATTCAGCAGCCCCCTGGGTCTCTTAGTAGTATTTTTAAGGACCATACTGCTCATCTTCTGGCACGAGGAAGGGGCTAGAAAAGGTGCCCTAAAAATTGTCTGTTTCACTAAACCTAATCCTGGCCTGCTTACTTATCACAGTAGGTAGGGATCCTACCTGGCAGTCAAAACACACAAAAAATTGTACAAAAACTTTTATGAAGATAATTCCATTCATCATTAGTACATGGAATGTGCTCATGCTTATGGACAACATGAAGTCTAGTAGACCTGAAAGACAAACAGCTTTTGTTGCAAGAGAGCTCAGCAGGTATCTCATCTAAATAGCAGCCCCAAGTGAAACAAGGCTGGCAAAGAAAGGCCAGTTACCAAAGTTGGAGCTGGATATATGTTGTTATGAAGTGGCCTCAGTGATGGAAAGTATTTGAAGCTGGCACAGGTTTTACAGTTAAACTAATCTAGTCAACAAACTTGGATGCCTCCCAAAAAGAGTGAATGACAGGCTCATTACAATGCCATTACCACTTGCAGGAAAACACCATGCCACTATCATCAGTGCATATGCTCCCACTATGACAAACCCTGATGAGGTCAAAGAATAATTTTATGAAGATCTGGAGAGCCTCATCATCAATGTAGTGAAAGAGGACAAGCTTGCAATTCTGGGTGACTTTAATGCCGGAGTAGGAACAGACATGGCAAGGAATCCTTGGGAGGAATGGAGCCAGAAACACCAATAGCAACAGCACTTAGTACTGAAGACTTATGCATCTCACGACCTTCTCATCACCAACACTGTCTTCCATTTACTTAAAAGCAATAAAACTTCATGGATGCACCCTTACAGCAAAAATTGACATTTAATAGACTATGCCACTATAAGGAGAAAAGGTAGACAAGATGTGAGAGTGACAGAGGCAATGTGTGGTACCAAATGCTGAATTGATCATAGATTTATCCTCTCCACACTAAACATTTGCATTCAACAAAAGTAAGGACCCAAGGCAAGACAAAGACTTAATGTCAACAGATTAGAGTACTTCTTTATGCTCAGATCATTGTTGACTTGGAGGGAAAGCTGAGCCAACACGTAGTTGACATCACTGGAGCATTATAGGACTGGGCAGCTTTCACCAAATTTACTTATCTGGGCCAGAAAACCTGCAAACATCAGAATTGGTTTGATGAAAATAATGGGGAAATTCAGAAGCTGCTAAATGAAAAACAAGAACTCCACAAGGTTTACTAGTAGGATAGTATACCTGTCTCCAAGAACACAGTGTTCAACTCCAATAAACATAAAGTGAGATACAGGATTCTTGGGTCAGTAAGAAGGCAGATGAAATTCAGCTTCTGAATAGTAGCAACCTTTACTGATAGTAACAACCCAAAACATTTCTATGATGCCTTCAAGGCTATTTATGGGCCAAAGACCTATGGTACATCTCAGTTCTCAGTGCTGATGGAGCCACATTCATTCGTGATAAGTACATGATCCTGGAGAGATGGGTGAACACTTCCATGATATTCTCAACAGATTGTAATCAATGCTGAAGCCATTGACCATGTATCTCAGTTTGAAGTCAGTCCCTTTCTAGCCAAACTTCTAACTGAAGAAGAATTTGTGAATGCCATTAGGCTCTTCTTGTGTGGCAAAGTAACTGGTGCTGTTTCTTTCTGCTGAGATTTACAAGACAGAGGATCCATTGCTCATACAAAAACTGACTGAAATCTTCTGGGTTATATGGCAAGAGGAGGTGAACTTGCAAAAGTTCAAGGATACTTCCATTGTCCATCTCTAAAAAGAAAAAAGGAAATAGGTTGTCCTGTGACAATCACAAGGGAATCTCTCTTTAAAAACTGCCAGCAAGATTCTTGCTAGAGACTGATAATTAATAGACTGATCCTTTACCTGGAAGATGGTTGTCTACCTGAAAGTCAGTGTGGCTTCAGAAAGGTCTGAGGAATGGTCAATGTGTGTTTGCTGCCCAACAACTCCAGGAGAAATGCCAGGAGCAAAACAGATGTCTGTACACAATTATCTGACCAAGACCTTTCATACTGTTAGTCATGAGGGCTTAGGGAAAATCATGGCAAAATTTGGTTGCCTAGAGAAGTTCATCAATATTATGCACCAGATGGCATGTTTGCATGGGTTCTGAATAATGGACAATGCTTTCACACTTACCCAGTAACCAGTGGAATGAAGCAGGGCTATGTGCTTGATCCCATGCTTTTTAGCATAGTTTTTTCAGCAATTTTGTTGGTTGTCTGGCAATGAGGATATAAATGTCATCATGGTCAGCTACCACACTGACGGTAAATTATTTACCTTGCAAAGGCTACCAGCCAAGACTAAAGTGGAGGGAAAGTTGCTGTGCAACTTTTTGCTTGCAGATGATGGTGATTGTGCTCTCAATATAGCCTCTGAGGCTGAGATGCAATAGAATGTGGATTGATTCTCTGCTGCTTGTGCTAATTTTGGTCTGACAATTAACACCAAGAAAAAAGAGGTTCTCCACCAGACAGCACTGCATCATGCATACACAGAGCCATCGGTTACAGCAAATAGAGAGATTATGAGTGCTGTGGATAAGTTCACTTATCGTGGCAGTATACTTTCCAGGGATGTCCACATAAATGACAACATTGATACATGCATTGCCAGAGCTAGCTTAGGTTTGGGAGGCTGTGAAGGAAAGCATGGAAGATAAAAGGTATTAGGCTGCCTACCAAACTGAAGGTCTATAGATCCATTGTGCTGACCTCATTGTTGCATGCTTATGAAACCTGGACAATATATCTGTGCTATAGCCAAGAAATTAAATTTCTTCCATTGGAATTGTCTTAGGAAGATTCTGAAGATCACCCAGCAAGAAAAAGTACCAGATTCTGAGGTCATTTCTCAAGCTGAACTGCCAAGCATTCCAACTCTACTACAGAGAGTGCAACTTGGATGGGCTGGCCATGTTGTTTGAATGTTAAATGCACATTTGCCTAAAAGCCTATTTTACAAAAAACTCACACA
This sequence comes from Vombatus ursinus, assembly GCF_900497805.2. NCBI lineage: Eukaryota > Metazoa > Chordata > Mammalia > Diprotodontia > Vombatidae > Vombatus > Vombatus ursinus. The sequence goes on from NW_020941197.1 coordinate 14,956,977, forward strand.
AAGCAAGAGCTCACATGGAGGTCAGAAGTGATACAAAAATACTCTAAAGGTCTCTCTGAAGAATTTTGGTATCGATTATGAGACATGAGAGGGGATGGCACAGGACCCTCCAGCATGGTGTGCCTGAATTAAAGAAGGTGTTGTGCTCTATGAGCAAAGCAAAATTGCAGTAGATCAGAAGAAATGTGAGATGCACAAATTGAGACATCTCCATTCCAAATTTTCATATGGGCTATTTTTGCCCTATCTGTTGTAGAGCCTTTCAAGTTCTTATTTGTTTGATCGACCACAGTTGGACACATTGTACATTGACCCTCACGTAGTGATGTCATTTTGGTCCTCTTCAACTGTGAAGGACAACAACTAACTATGTGTACAGCATTGTGTTAAGCTTTGAGAGAGATACAAAGCTTATAGAAGACATTATGTCTTCCATCTTGGAGCTTACCATCTATATCAAGTAGGGGATTATGAAATAACACCAACAGCCATGTAACATTAGTATATAATCAGTGGCCCTGAGAGGTATAAACTAGTCATTAACTTGGTAAATCAGGGAAAATTCTATGCCAGGGGTGATATTTAATTTGAACTTTAAAGAATGGGTAAGGATTTAGTGGGGATGGGAATAAGGGCACAGATTCTGTATAGATAAAGGATTAAATAAAAATGAATAACTTAATAAAAATTGGTCAGAGATCTCCTCATCTTTTGAAAACTTTGTCTATTCTTCCAAATCTAACCTCTTCTTAACTTAATTGTTTCAAATTCAACCCAACTTCTATGTATGATCTAGATTGTGCTGTCTTCTTGAATATCACTTCCTCTCTACTTTTTCTTTCACTGAAAAAGGCAATATAAGTCTTTCAAGTGATGATTAAATGGAACTATAACTAGGTCTCTGACTTAGGGTGTCAATATCTGGAGAAGAGTCCTTCGCCCAAAGTGATCCTGAAACTAACAGCTCTATCTTACACCACACAGTTATTCATTGGCCTGTATTTGTGACATGAACCTGTTCCCATATCTAGCACATATCTTGACTTCTCAATAGTCCCAAATTCTAATGCCCTTCTCCTAATGCCATTTTGCCCCCAACGCAGGAGTGTCCTAGAGTCAGCTCAAGTAGGCTCAGGAGAGTCTTAAAAGGACTCATGATGAACCATGCTAAGTGCCTCCAGAGAAAGAACTGATAGTGTCTGAATAGAGACTGAAATATGCTATTTTTCACTTTCTGTGTTTCTTTGCTTTTCTGTTTCTTCCTTTCATTCTTTTTTTTTGTTCAAGTCTTCTTGCACCAAATGACTAATATGGATATGTTTTACATAATTTAGATGCATAATCTCTACCATATTGCTTACCATCTCAGAGAGAGTGGAAAGATAGAATTTGGAACTCAAAAATTTTTTTTTAAATCCAAATGTTAAAAGTTGTGTTAATATGTAATTGGGGAAAAATAAAATAAAATACATTTTTAAAGTGTCATGTATACATTTTTCTCTTGGAGAGATGATGATTAAACAATTATCAGCATACCACTTCCCCAACCCCACTAATACAGAAGGCAACCTGGTGGGGGGATGGTTGGCAGACTTAGCCCAGAGATCAGTCTGACCATAGTTGTGCTTGCACTTGGAGTGGGGGTGTTTCACAGTTTTTTAATAGCATTCACCTAAGGCACAACCTTTCTGCTTTACCCATCTTATCCTCTGCACTGTTGACACTCCCTACTTCCCCTACCCCAAAATCAAACTGTCTCTGTACTGTGTTTTCTTCCCCAATGCAACTATTTTTAACCCAGGTGAAATAATCTCTTGTTAAAAATCTGGATAATTGTCCATGTTTCTGGGAGAAGTGTTTGGTCATTAAAAAATCTGAGAGTTATAGATAAGACAAAATATGAGGTGTATGTATGTGCATGTCATTGGGTCACTGGTGTTATGTTAAATAGAATTCAATAAATATTTTTATGTTTTTTATTAATGACTTTTGTGTTTATTATTCTTTCTTCTCCTTTATTTCACATTCAGATAATCATTTCTGAATATACCTCTTCCATCCTTTCTTATCCAGTGATCTTTCATTTTAACAAAGAATGAATAGATGAAGAAGCATTTATTAAATAACTACTCTTTGCCAACCACCGTTCTAAGTGCTGGGCATCAAAGTAAAAGTAAACATAATAGTCCCTAACCTCTAAGAGCTAATATTCTAATGGGGGAAGGCAACACAAAAGAAGGGAACTAGAAAGGGGACAAAAGATTCATGGCATAATTGCTTGGGAATTACTGGGATGTGGTGTGGAACTCTGGCTCTGAGAAAAATAAGGCAAAAGCTCAGCTATCAGAACCTAGGATCCCAGGTCTCCCACCAAAATGGTGGGAGAGGGGAGATTGTTGAGTTTGGGAAATAAAGAGGATGACTGGAGTGTAGTCAAAATGGTTTAGAAATGGCTGAAAAGTGAAGTGGAGACCTGGTTCCCAGCAAGATAAGATGGAAATTCACCATTCAGATGAGGAAGAAGGAAGAAGAAGAAGAAGAAGAAGAAGAAGAAGAAGAAGAAGAAGAAGA
>NW_020941197.1:14959557-14963142 GCF_900497805.2 Vombatus ursinus
GAAGAAGAAGAAGAAGAAGAAGAAGAAGAAGAAGAAGAAGAAGAAGAAGAAGAAGAAGAAGAAGAAGAAGAAGAAGAAGAAGAAGAAACACTTTCACAAAACCAACTAATATATCTACTCCATCTGACAGGATATGCAGTTTTTCATGCCTATATCCCCTTACCTCTTCAATGAAGGAAGGGAAGAAGGGAGGTTCAGGAAATGTTTGTGAATCACCTGCTATGTACAACACATTATGCTATTCTTAGGGGAAAAACATGAATAAATACAATGTGGCCCCCGCCCTATGGAACTTACATTATAGAAAAGGTGATTATTCCTTTGGAAAATCTGGAATGGAAAAACAGATTCCAGGGTTCAAAGAATGTAGTTAAGTGAGACCAAATGTAGTCCTAAAGAATTTTCAGTGTGCTGTGAGAACACTGGTGCTTAAGAAAGCCAAAAGATGGAGTGGTAGCTACAAGGAATGGTGTGGTCTAGTTTTCAGAGGATTAAAGAAACTAAATTGTTTTTAAATGCATCAGTAAAGGAGCCAGGAAAAAAAGAAAGCCTTTTGTTGATTGAGGGAAAACTTCAATTAGGCAAATATGGAATCTATTCAAAAATCATTTTAGAACATAATTCTAAATTTGGGACCTGTCCTTTCAGTTTGTTTCTGGCAAAATAGCAGACTCAGTTTTTATTTCATCTAATTCCCTTGATAGTCTCAGAAAAAGGAGTAAGAATCACTTCAAACCTAAATTCATTAACAGACATCATGTAAGTTTCCATTTATATGCAGAAGAAAAAACAACAAACAATTCACCACTTTTGATTTAAGTGCCTTTAAAGAACTCTCACATACAATGGATTCAATAAAGAGGAACTTTTTAGGGAAACTCAATATTTTATGAAAGCCAAAACTTTTCACAAAAGTAATAGAGAGATGTTTGAAAATAAAAACCAGAGGCAGATCTCCTTATCTCTACTTGCAATGGAAAAGTCGTTACTCTTAGGGCCACAAAGATTTGTTCCCTGTCTATCTATAGTGTCAAAACTCTTTGTTTTGACTTTTATGAACAAGTCAAATTAAAGCAAACTTTAAATAAAGTTGGAGTCCTCCCTATTTTTACAAATATTCTCATTCACCAAAAAAAGTATCTGCTTATTTCTTATAATTAATGGAAGACACCTCCCCACAAATGGAGATTTTTTTTCCATCCTGAAATAAGAGAAGAAAAATAGTATGGCACTGCTAAGCAATAGAGAAAACTCTCCAAAACAACAAATGATTAAACATCTGGTTGTATTTGAAAAGGTCTCTACAAAATTTGAGTTTCAGTAGGTAAGTGTACCATGTTCTCATATATAATACAGGTTATCACTGGCATCATCATTAACATATGAATCATCTACTACATGCAAATGGAGCCAATAATTAAGCCATCTTTTGTCTCAACTCTTACTTGGCTCTCAATCATTGAATAGGCATGGCCTCAGACAAATTAAGACATGGGAGAGACCTTCATGTGAAAGGCCAAGGTCATCCACTGCATCTTGGGCCATAGCCAGTCATCTTGGGTTTTTTCTTGCCACTGGACTTCAATGACTCTGGAGGAGAGAGGGAGGCTGATGACTTCACATAACTCTGCTCCACTTTTATCCAGTCCACATGTACATCAAGACATCAACTGTCTTGATGTCATCAGCCCTCTCTGAGAACAAAGAACAAACAACAACAACAACAAGCTGAGCCAGCTTGTGATCCTCCCAGAAAATAGTTGTTTAGAGATAGGTGTGCAAAACCCTGCCTCAGAGGAGGTGGGTTACTCCCTAAAGGCAGCGGTCATTGGAAAGAGAGAGAGAGAGGGAGAGAGAGAGAGAGAGCAAATTTCATATTTTGTCTTAACTATAACTGTCAGATTTTTAATGACCAAACACTTCTCCCAGAAACATGGTCAATAATCCAGATTTTTAACAAGGGATTATTTCACCTGGGTTAAAAATAGTTGCAGGGGAAGAAAGCACAGTATAGAGAATAGAACAGAGAGACAACTAATAGAGAGGTGGATTTTGTCTGGGTGTTGCAAGAGTTGAGTCTAACACCATATTACAGTTATAAGAACTATTCTAAGTGCATTATATATTTGACAATCAGAGTAATAACGAGGGTGAGATGACCAGGTCTTTGTCTGAGAGCAGCAGCAATTAGACGGGCAACGATAGCACTTTGATTCCTCCAGAAACTCAGAGGCAACTTGTTTAGCACCTAGTTCACAAGAATAATTAGTTAAATTAGACAGCAACTTCCATTCTTCAATAGCTGTACTCTAGGTGAACTTTTATCTGGCCAAACCCACTCTGTTCCTCACTCTCAGATGTGGCTTGTGTTCTGGTGTTCTGTGGTCTCACCATCACCACGCCACCAAATGAATTGAGTGTGCTTGCTATGCCCCTTTTCCCAGCTGTTTTTGTATTGTTTGTCTCACGTCTAAAGATTTCTAGTTATGCGTGTTTCTGATCATCATCCTGCATTTGGGATGGGAGTGAGTATCCCTGTGCTAATGGTGACAGAGCAGTGAATAGCTTGAGGAAGTAGAGGATGCATGTAAGGATTCTCTTCAAATATTGGAGTTTAAGAGCACCTCTTTGTCCTGGAAAATCACTTCAGCCCTGGAACTCATGTTCTGGAAGTGCCCTCTGACCTTGGGGCCCTTCCTCTTGACTGGAGAATGAAGTGCTTCGCCTAGAACCTCCATTTAAGAAAGACACCCTAGCTAACCATCTCTTCATTTCTGATCAGACTATCCTTCTCTGTACTTCTCCATCCCTCCAGTGCTTAGCACAATGCCTCATATAGTAAGTACTTAATAAAGGCTCATTGACTGACTAAGTGTAGCTCCTATCTATAAGAGCAGCCCATTAACTTGCTCACCACCATCAAGGCAAAGTAACGAGCAGAGTTCATGGCTCATCCCACATTCTACCACACTATGCACCTCTTGGATAGCCCTTGGTAACCTCATTTGCCTTCCCTTGCTGCCTTTGATGCTTATTTTGACCAAATTTCATCTGTAAAACAAAACAACAAAACAAAACAATGGGTAGGGGTAAGAGGCAGGGAAGAACATAGCATACATTGTGCCTCATCCCCCTGAACCCAAGGATTGAATATGATATTCAAATCCCCTAGGATAATGTGAATAGATAGAACATCATCATTTCCTGTTTCTCCCTGGTCCGTTTATGCTTATCCACTCCACAATCTGACTAACAAACTAAAGTACTCCTAAAGTACTTGAAAAGATTCTCTTTTGATTCCTATTTCTTACCACTCATTCTCCTGTCTCCTTTCTCATCCCACATCATATTGGAGAATTTTCCTCCAGCCTCAGTGTTCTGCCTCTGTTCTCTTTTCCCATTAAACTAACTTTTCTGGAGGGTTCCACCATCTCTATACTGATACCAAAATGTATGCCTCCATGTCAGAACTCTCATTTGATATGTACATTTCCAACTGTCCTTAAGGTCATTTGGATGTCTTGCTGTCAACTTACACCACACACACACACACACACACACACACACACACACACACACACACAC
>NW_020941197.1:14963152-15055765 GCF_900497805.2 Vombatus ursinus
CACACACACACACACACACACACACACACACACACACACACACACACACACACTTCTTTTCTTGCCCCCAAACCAGTTTCTCCTGCAAGATTCTCATTTCTGCCAATAACACTAACATTCTTTAACTCTTCCTTCTTCTTTGTCCTCATACCCAGTCATCAAATCTTAGCAATTTTTCATTTACTCTATCAGATTACCTCTACCTACCCTCATCTTAATCTAGGCTTTTCCTATCCATATAACTTTTATGACCTCCTTAATTGATCTTTTCACCTAATTGGCATTTTCTCCCTCCAATACTATCATGCTCAGTTTAATCAAACTAAAATAGTTTTCATTATCATATTTCTTTCCTATTACAATGACTCCTTCCCTTTCAAGTTCAAGTACGAATTCTTCATTTAGCCTGGCATTTTAGCCTCTCCATCAAGTGGTCTTTTCCTCCTCATCCAAGTTTTTCTGAAATAATCATCACTTCCCCTCTCCTTGAACTCTCCACTTAAGTCAAAAATAGTCATCTTATTCCCTCCAGAAATAATACTGACATTCCTTTTTATCCCTATGCTGTTCCTTTTTACTTAGAATCTCTTTCTTGTCTGCCAAACCAAATTGTAGGCGTGTGCTGGGTCATTCATTGGCATTAAAAAAAGGCAACTACATGAAGGATCTGTTATTATTTTTTTTTAGTTAACTATGCATATGAGAACTTCATCCATTGATATAGATGACAAATGGTCTTTGACTTAGAAGGTAATTTCTTCTTAAAGAAGTCAATTGTAAAAATCAAATGACTGATTTATTTCTACATATTTCCTGGCCAGAGGGAATAAGAGGAGATTTTACTATAGCATGTTTTTAGAGACAGTTCTTTGGAATCATAAAAGGCTTGTACATTTCAGGTTTTGCTAACATCAGATTCCAATTAGTTATTTTTTGAGACCTACATCATCCTCCCCCAGTATGATCAGTGGATGTGCTATCTACTGAAAATCTGAAATCTAGAGAACACCCATGTGGTAAATAATCTTGCTTTTTAAGAACTAATTTCCCTAAATTGCAGGCTGTTACAGGTTTGCTCTAATTAAAGACAGCAGAGAAGGGGAAAATAATAACTTCAAATTTCAATTCTAGTATTTAAAAAAGCCTGATTGAGTCAAATTAGAAAATGTTCAGTTATTTGTGGTTGTAAGGTTTGTTTTATGAACATTCAGTTTCTCAATCCACATCCACCCACCGTAGTTCCTTATTTATTCTTCAAATGCTTAATGTGAAACTTCAGTGGGATATAAAAATCACTAGATAGAATTACAAAGGAAAGTAAATCTCTACAAAAATATTTTAAGAGTTATATAATACAAAAATGAGCACTGTAATTAAGGAGCAAACAGGAACCCGCCTTTTGGAGGATCATAATTTCGATATACATGTATGTATGTATATGCACACACACATAAATTAACTGGCTCAAGAATTTCCTCATTTTTCCCATAATTTTAGATGATGATTTCTGTTTTCTGTGGGTTTTGATCAAAAATACTATTGGGAAGAACAAAATGTCAACTTTCTGATGGGAGAATGGTATTCTTTATAATTTTTTGGAATATTGCAGCTGAGTTCTTGCAGTCTTTTTATTTTTTACCCTATATTCTCCATTCATCCTAGTCTATTATTTTTATGTTAATTAAAGAAATGAAAAACATCTTTGCTGTGAAAAATGCCACCCTCTTCGAAATATTCAAGTGCCTTTTTGAATAAAAAACCAAAAAGCCAAACCTAAGGAGAAATGAAATATTTCATTAGAAAACATGAGAATTCATTTAAACAAAATTCAACAATTTTTTTATTAAGGATCTACCATGTGCATGACACTTTCCTAGATACTGGGGATACAGAGACAAAAATGAAACAGTCCTTGATCTCATGGAAATGTCATAGGAAAGATACAAACAGGTAGAACTAATAGAAGAAGGAAGGGAGAGATAGGACAAAAAAGGGGGCTCTAGGAAATTTTGAGAAGGGAGAGAACACAGCTTCTAAAGGGAGGAAGACATTCTTCTTGTCATCTTTAGGAAATGAGGAAGGAGTAGAGATCAGAAGGCATGGGGGACTGTTTCTTCAAAGAGGCAGGGTCATAAGACATAGAGATAGAGCTGCAAGCGACTTCAGAGGCTAACCCTCCTCACTTTACAGCTGAGGAAACTGAGACCCTGGGAGGTCAACCATTTTGGTCAAGGATATATAAAATGTCCAGTTCTAAGTACTATCAATCTGGCTTGACTGAAACTGAATAAACTAAGGCAAGTAATATAATGTAAGATCAGACTAGAAAGAAAACAGATTGGAGGCAGATCATTCTAACCTAAGGAATTTGGATTTTATCCTAGAGGTAATATGCAGCCCCAGAAAGTTTTTGATCAGGGCAATGCCAATGTCAGACTTGGGTCTTAAGAAGATTGTTTTGGCAACTACACTAAGAATTGGCTGAAGTAAGGAGATAGAAGATGTAAAGAGACTAATTAGGAAGCTGTTACAATATTCCTGGTGAAAGGTGATGAGAGCTTTGGTGGTCATGTAAATGGACAGAAGGTGACAGATGAGAAAAAGAGAGTAGAATCCAGGACTTGGTCATTAATTGGTTCTAAGGATGAGGGAGAGGTAATTGGTTCAAGATGACTTGAAGGGTACAAACCTGGGTGATTTGGAGGATGAGGGTCCCTTCAACAGAAATGGGAAAAGTTGGAGGAGAGCTGACTTTAAAGTAGAAGATGATCAATCAGCTTATTCAGGGATGTATTAATGTCAAGGTGCCAATGAGGCATCTAGATAGAGATATCAAACAACTATTTGGAGTGGGATGCCATTAAAGAAGACAAGTTTGAGAAATAAAGAGTACAAGTGGGATGAAATTCAGCAGAGAGATTGGGGATTGAGAGAAAAGAAACTTAGAAGTTATTTGTAAAGAGATGATAATTGAACTATGGAAATAGATAATGCCACCAATGTAAAAAGTTTAATAAGAGAAAACCAGGACAAAACCTTGGAGAAAACTCATGCTCATGACAATGACAGCAAAGATGCCTGAAAAGGAATAATGAGTTGAACAGGATGAAAACCAGGAAAGAGTAGAAAGAGAACTCAGTTTACTCTTGGACTGCTGCAAGAACCTGATGGTGAGCTACTCATCTCCACTTACATGTTCTTTCTGTCACCCAGCAAGATGTATATCCTATTTTTTTATCTATTTTTCTCTCTATCTATATTCCCTTAAATTCCAGTCTCTATATATACATCTATGATCATCCTTCTGTGTAGACACATGCAAGTGTATATCCTCTTACATAGGGGGGAATAAATATGTCTATATATTGAAATGTGTGTATATAAACTGAGTGTTGAGTGAGATACCAAACCTTTCACTCTTATCACTTAGGCTAGGTTTTATCTAGATCATTTTCAATAAAGTATTGCTTTGACTTATGTCCCCACTCTTGCACAATCTCTCACTGGGAAAAATGATCCTAATTTGTCTCATTTTAACTTGCCCTAAGAGAATTAGATTTCATTTCTGAAAACAACACAAAGCTACTATAGGTGTTGAATATAGGATATTTATTTATAATGTAGTTACTTTTTCTTTTAAATAAATTGATATCTTATTCTGAACATAAAAACAATAATAGCATTTACATACACACTGCAGAACACAAAAAAATGCTATGTATGAAACAGTGAAGCTCTATTTCACCCTGCTTGCCTTTTTTAAGAAAAAGTGCATTATAAATTCAACAAATTATTTTCAAAACTGTACTTCTTGACTGTGCTTCCTTCTGAACAACTATTTCCTTCTGTGCATTTAAAAATATTTCCATTGTCATCTTTTTTTTGGAGATTACTATTCCTACTCAATCTTTATCCAAATAAAAATAGAAAATACAAACTTTGTGACATCTTGGGCAAAATAATGTATTTAGAAGTATTAGGAATTGGTAATGAACTATCAAATCTGAATGAGTATCATTACTTAGATTTCTCCCTTCCTTCCAGAAAGGCTCGGTCTCATTTCTTGACAACAAGTACCATCTATAAGGGAAGACTAGAGGAAGAATCAATAGCCTTAGTATATTGTAGTCTGTGATCCCAATCACTGGTCCCATGGCAAGTAGAGATTTTGAATCCCCATGTTAGCTGCTCTGTCCATTTATAGTAGTTGCTGTTTCCACAGCTGCCATGTGCTGTTACTGTCATCCTTCCACTCTATAACAATGCCCTCAGCAAGTCTTCTTCATTCCTAACAAGATGACATCATATGGAAGTCTTCTAACCTTTCTTTATAGTTCTTCTACTCCCATCTCCCTTCTTCCTTCTCTGCTTAGTGATGATCCTTATTCAGTGGTCTCTGTCATTCCTCTTAAAGTCATCACATCATTCTAGGATGGCAATTTACCGCAGCATACTCCATGAGTTCCTCCTGCTTTTTTTTTCCAAAACCCCCCTCAACAAAGGTATGAGAATTAAAAAAAAAGAAGATTGGAAAGATTCCTGCAGTTGTCTGCTACATGTGTACCTATATTTCTCACTGTACACACTTTTATGTACATATCTGTAGGAAGTGCACCTATATATGTGTATATATCTGTATTTATACATACTATATTTCTATGTGAAGATGTACACGTGAGAGGAGTATTTGTTTGTGTGTATATGTCTTTTATGGCATCACTTATGGAGAGAACTTGAAAGCCAGCTACCATATCTTACATACAAATTATAAGACCAGAACCTTTTTTTCCTTTATAAATAGAGATCATTAATTGCTTTCAGATCTTTCCTTTTAGTAAGAGTTTCAATGAGTAGAAGATAGGTATTTTTAAGAGGTTATTCTGATAAGCCCTAAGATATATTCAAATGAAGGGATTAAATTACACATGTCTAGAGGATTAGGAGAGTATCTAAGCCCTGCATGCAATTAGGTGCTTAATAAATGCTTTTTGATAATAATTCAATTGAACATTTTCTTTTTGAGTATCATAGTGGGAGTCAAACAAATTCAGTTAAAAAAGAATTTTCTAATAGAATACCAGATTCAGTTGTAATTACATTTCTGAACAAAATCAAGTGCATGACAGTTTTTCTCTTATAATTATTCTTTTAAAACTCATTCATAGTACTCTGATGTGACACTTATGGATCATTTCTCTTACTTTGGTATGTTCTAGGAGAAACAGAAGGGGAAAATGGATGACAGGGAAAAGTGATGTAATGAAGCAATTGATCTGGAAGCCTTTGACCAATATGATGAGTTCTCCCAATCAACTTGGTAGCAATGTTGTGCCTTTCCCTTTTGTACTTTCTTCTAGAGTGTAGCATGGACAGGCAGCTAGGTGGTGCAGTGAATAGAGCACCAGACCTGGAGTCAGGAGGACCTGAGTTCAAATCCGGCCTCAGACACATAATACCTCCTAGCTGTGTGACTCTGGGCAAGTCACTTAACCCCAATTGCCCCGCCAAAAAAAAAATACAGTGTAGCATGTGGGAAGAGGTAGAAATGGATTTCTCCCTCCTTCTCCCACCCCCAGGAACACTTAGAGGTGACTTGCAGAAGAAGCACATGGTTAGCTATACATGCTTTCTCAAGTGGCCTGATAGAGTAATTCATGGATCTCAAATTCTTGGCTGTCTTTTTCCTTTCTTTTTCCTTTTCAGAACACAGGTTGGAGACTAGAAATTTTGTGAATGGACTTTCCATGCCCATCATATGGCAGAAACCAGGGCATTGATACAGTTCCTTCAGAAGTGCAAGGCAGAGGTACATATGTGCTCATGAGTGGCCTGAGAAGAGAGATCCTTAGAGAGGACTTTCTCAGCCTTCAGATTCACCTCTTGGGTAGTCACGAGTTTAAGAGTTTCCAAGGCCTTTCTAGGGCTGAAACCCAAAGAGATCATAAAAATGGAAAAAGGACCCCCATGTATGAAAATATTTATAGCAGCTCTTTTTGTGGTGGCAAAGAATTGGAAATCGAGGGGATGTCCATCAATTGGGGAATGGCTGAACAAGTCATGGCATATGATTATAATGCAATACTATTATGCTATAAGAAATGATGAGTAGGTTGACTTCAGAAAAAACCTGGAAAGACTTATGTGAACTGATGCTGAGAGAAGTGAGCAGAACCAGAACATTGCATGCAGTAACAGCCACATTGTGCAATGACTGACTTTGATAGACTTAGCTCTTCTCAGCAATGCAAAGATCTAAGACAACTCCAAAAGACTCTCTATGGAAAATGCTATCCACATCAAAAGAAAGAACCATGGAGTCTGAATGCAGATGGAAGCATACTATTTGCTCTCTTTTTCTTTTGTTGTTTTATTCTGTTTCTCCTTTCTCATGGTTCCTCCCATTAGCTCTAATTCTTCTTTACATCATGACTGATGTGAAAATATGTTTAATATGAATGTATAAGTAGAGCTTATATCAGATTGGACACCATTTTGGGGAAGGGGAGGGAAGGGGGAGAAAAATTGAAAACTCAAAATCTTATGGAAGTGAATGTTGAAAACTAAAAGTAAATAAATTAATTATTTGAAGAAAAAAAAAGAGTTTACAAGGTCAAGCATTATCCAAGTGAGTGTTCAGGCACTGTTCTCTGGGAAGGCGAAGTTTTCTTTAATAGTGTACTTCTTAGAAAAGGAAGCAGATTGCTAACGTGAACCCTGAGGCCTAAATATTGGAGCTTTATCATAAGGGAATAAGGAGGAGGACATCAAGATCTTACCACTCATCCCTGCTATTTATTGCCAAGAATTGCTCAGACAGTGCAGTTATGATTGGGAAGGATTGCTTTGTCCATAGCTCCCAAAAGCGTGTTTACTTTATGCCTTGAGTCATATTGGTTATTCAAGTACTTTTCATGTTTCTATATCTGTTCAGGGGTTCGAATGAGTCCTTTGCATCTCTTGCCTTTTCTGTGGTTATTTAACAAAGGCTATCCTATACACCAGTATACACTGAGTGGCTATGCAGGAGTGGTGATCCTATTACCAACATGGGGAAGCCATGAACTATACCATGAATATATTCAGAGATTTTTCTGGAGTACAGTAGATGAGTAAATTGAGCCAAAGAGAGAAGTCTCCACCACAGGGCAGGTCCTCCAGATCAGAACCAGTGCATGTGAATCCAGAGTCTTGGTCATGCCCTGGACCCTATGTTATGGGTACCATTTAAAAGAGATAAAGGGTGCCTAGATATAATTTACCCAACCTCATTTTGTAGAAAAGGGAAGTCTATTGATGATCAGTCAATTGGCCAAGATCAGACAGGTAACATGCAGTAAAGCTGGGCCTGGAACTTTCGTCTCTTCTTTACCAGTCTTGTCTTTTTTTTTGACTCTACTAAGCTGTCTCTTTATGGGTTATGTCTCTATTTTTTTTTTAAACTAGGGCTCTAATTTACTCCCTCCAACAGAGAGTTTATTTTACAGACTCTGAAACATCTAGCTTATTCTGCCATTTCTGAAGACTTACTTCATTGGAAGTTATGCCTATCTGAATGATTAGAAAAACAATATAATTAAAAGGAAAAGTAAGATGTGATTCTAAGGTATGAAGCTAGAGGAATTCCATTCAAGAGAAATAGACTTCTGACCAAAACATTAGCATAAAATAGAACCTGTCACCTTCTATATATTGTTTAATTGTGTCCAACTCTTTGTGACCCCAAAGACCATAGCATGCCAATACTGTCCATGAGGTTTTCTTGGTAAAGATACTGGAGTGATTTGCCATTTCTTTCTCCAGAGGATTAAGGCAAACAGAGGTTATGTGATTTGCCCACAGTCACAGAATTGGTAAGTATCTGAAGCCAAATTTGAACTCAGGTCTTCCTGACTCTAGGTTCAGTGTGCTATCTATCTACTGTACCCCTGAGCCATCTAACTGCCTCCTCTCTCTCTGTCTCTCTCTCTGTCTCTGTCTCTCTCTCTCTCTCTGTGTCTCTCTCTCTGTATGTATATATATGTATATATATATATATATATTCTCCCTATATAATATGTATTTCTAAGATATATAATATGCTATATTGATATATATGCATATAAAAGAAAGAAGGAAGGAAAGAAGGAAAGGAGGGAGGAGAGAAAGAAAGAAGGAAAGAAAGAAAGAAAGAAAGAAAGAAAGAAAGAAAGAAAGAAAGAAAGGAAGGAAGGAAGAAAGAAAGAAAGGAAAGAGAGAATAATATGTCCTTAAAGTTAGGAAGATGTGGGTTCAGGACTTGCCTTTGACACATGCTGATTATGTGAATCTATATGTCACTTTATGTCTCAGTGTCCTAGACAGTTCTCTAAGACTATAAATTGTAGAGTAGTTGCTGATATCCATTGATGAAATAATTTTCCTTATCAAGCTATCCCTAAACCAATCACATATTTAGATAATATCTGTACATGTGTGTATAAGCATATATGCAACATAATGCAACATAAAATGTACACATATTTAAGTATATATAAACATATTTATACAGAGGTATATATACTTGTATGTACAGAGGACCTAGAAGGGTTTATATGGTGATGTATCTTTGTCATAAGATCATTACTATGTTCTTGACAAAACCTTCACCTTTCCCTGTTGTCTTAGGTGGGCCTGTCTGAGGACATAGGAGCCTAAAATAAGGCTAGCAAAGAGTAGAACTTCAGTGAAGGTCTTCTGTCTCCAAGAGCACCAAGATCTTTCCATTGAACCATATTGCCACCCATCTTTGTATCTGAGTCTAGCACAAATAATTAATAAATACTCTATAAAGTGATTGAATTATTCATCATAGTCACTCAATGAAACAACTTCAAAAATGGTTCTGAGATCTTACTTTCTTAAAAATGGACTACACACCTAAATAAGAAGGCATAAGAAGTCAAATGACTTATTTTAACTCTTTTAAACAAGTAATGAGTCAAGAAAAGTGCACAGGAGGTAAGAATAGGAAAGAGCTCTTTAAATTACATATTTGCCACCAGTTCTGGTTTTCACTTTCATCCACTTGAATTCCAAGGATGAGTTGCACAGTCTTTGTCATGACCAAAATAATACTCCACTCCCCTTCAATGTATGAGGTGTTTGATGTGACAAGGAGCTTAAACCTGTTGCATCTTGATATGCTTCTAACGCAGTTGCCACAGTCCAAATAAATATTCACCATTGGTGCTAAATGAGTTTCTTGGCAATCTCTGCCCTTTTTTCTGACATTGCTGTCTGTTCTCTGGAGCATGTTTCCTTTAATCCAGTCAGAATCTAGCTAAGCTAATGGCAAGATCACAGGCTGGGTCACATTTAAGTAAAGAGAATAGAAGATGTTTTCATTAGAGCAGCTTTTGAAATTCCTTCTCTCCTGGCCTCTTCCATTTTACCTTAATAACATCTCCTAACACCAGAGTTTTTAGTTAAATAGAGGTTAGCAGAGACCCTCACAGGTGACAAATCGATGAAACTGCTGAGGGAAATAGCAATGGGGCCAGGGAGGCAGTTAATTATGCTCTGATACATACCTTCGTTAAGCTACTATTGCCTTCTCCACCGCTCTCAATGAGGCATTTCTCCAACCTCCCCTTAGGAAGAGATGTAGGGAGAACCCTCCCATCAGGCTACTCTAGCTGGAATGTGGAGGTCCTCTCAATGAGGCAGTCTTAATGAGATTGAGTAATGCAACCTGACATGGCCTGATCAATGTGAGCCTCCATAGGGAAGGCTTACCAAATGCAGGCTTCATGACAAGCACTATTTTCTAAACAATGAGAGCTTTTATTTATTTACTAGTCCATTGGTAGTATTTAAAAAGGACCTAACCTAGGAATCCCTAGGTTTGGGATTTGATCATAGGATATATCCCCAGTGGTTAAAGGGATTGGGAAATGTTAATACAGTTGCAGTTGTGTCTATCAACACCACAATGCATAATCCCTCTCCCTCTCCCAGCATCTCTTCAGATACTGCTTGGATTCTGGAACCTCCTCTGCTGTGGACCAACTGCTGAATAATAATAGGCAAAATGGTAGGAATAGAGATGATGTCTCCAGATCAGTCACCTGATAGCTGCCAATGATTTTCTTGACCAATGGTGTGAAATTCAAATAGAAACAGGGACCACTAAACCATCCATAAGTTCCCTGAGATACGGTCTGCCTTAGAAAACCACATATTAAAATTATCTATACTTTATTTTATTTTTATTTATTTTTTAAACTTTTCCCAATTATATTTTAATCTGGTTCAGGCAGTATTCAGGAGTGCTGTTGGCCACATGTGACCTATAGGCCACATTGTTGACCTCTCTGTTTTTGACCTACCACTGTCAGGAAAATAGGAAATAATACCATCCAGTACTAATAAAGCATGCTTGTTCTGGCATCAGGGGACCTCAGTTCAAATATCACTTTTGATGCCATCTGTGTGACCTTGGGCTAGTCACTTAAGTTCTCTTGGTTCCAGTTTACTCAACTAAAAAATGATGGGATTGAATAGATGGTTGGTAAAGTCTCTGCTGTGATCATTATTTTTATGATATGCAATCCACGTTTTAAAATAGATCATAATACATGTATGTTTTGTTGTGGTGGTTGTTACTGTTGGATTAACTTTAGTTTTGGAGTGTTTCTGGGTTATTATGATTTTTTAAAAATTTCTTTTTAAAATGTAAAGTCTCATGCTCATGATGTAGTCAGCAGTGACAGAGGAATCACTCTCTTGTTCTGCTTCTCAAGTTCTTTGAAAGGTGGGTCAGTTGTTTCTTTTTCTCCATCTTAAAGTTCTACATAACACTGGCGAGAAGTAAGACACCATCACAGCATAGGCCCAATTTCTAGCACAGTTTTGTGCATTATCATGGGGATCGTGGATCTAGAACTACAAAGGACAGTAGAAGCTTTGTCCAACCCTCTTGTTTTACAGATTAGTAACAAAGTCCAACCGAGATTGTGTCTTGCCTAATGCCATGCAAAGAGTATGAGTATCAGAGGTAGAATTTGAACTCAGATCTTTTTACTCCATACCCAGGGCTCTTTCCACTTACCACCACATGGTATGAAGAGAGTGAGGAATCAAGCCCTTTCTTTTAAGGATCTTAAATATATTTTTAAAATATGTGATCTCACTAATGCACATAAAATTTACTTGAGATGGTATAAAGATCCACATTGTACACATGAGAAATTAAGGTACAGAGATATGAATTATATTATCTAAGGACACAAAGAAAAGTTTGCATGGATTTACTGTGAGGCCTGCTGCCACCTTAAGCTACTATCGTATTCCCTAGACTGGCTTTGTTGAAATCTCTGTGGTTTTTGGGGGGATTCAGAATGAGATTTCTATTCAAGTACAATCTATTGTATAACCCTTGCACATGCTGAATGTTCTGAATACACTAATGTCTAATGAAGATTAGGTAAGAATCATTGGCTTTTCAGCTCCTCTTTTCAGTTCTTTTTGATGGACTTTTGGGCATCTTGCTAGCTCATTTTGACTTTACTTGTTTCTCTGGGCATTTAGCCTAGTTTATTCTAGTTTTGGCCAGAGCAACCCATGAAATATACAAGAAATACTAAATTGCTCTCTCTTCTCTGTGAACTCCTATCTATTTTCAAAATGGTGGTGGGGAGAAAAAGGAACAGAGCATGCCAAGAATCACACTGTTTATTAACTATCTAAAACATTCATTTAACCATTGGTATGGCTAATGTGAGACCTTTGTTCAGTGACCAATCCGTAGGCCATCGACTGCAGTAATGTCATTGATATTCTTACTGTAAATGAAATCAGGAAACATAAAGTCATGGTAAATTCAGGGATTCTTCTAAGAGATGCAAATATGATAATTGGTTTTATCAAGTATTCAAAGATAAAAGGATATCAGGTATTCATGGGTCAATTGGTTATCATATCTTACAGCGTGCCTGACGAGTATAAGGAAAGAGACCAACATGAAGATAATTGTTGCAAATGCACTAGTATCTGCTACAGACAATGAAGTAGAGAAAAACCTAAGGAGAGCTTAAAAGATGCTCTAGGCTGTCAATGTGCATTTTTAGACTTTTGACTTCAGTGTAAAAGTGGATGAAACCCATGTATTACCAGACTGTGACACAGAGCTCCATGGCATCACAATCCCATCAAGTTAGTCCATTAATTACATATAAGATGTATACAAATATATTTTGAACAAATACTGCAGATGGAAAATGAGCCAGACTCAGAATTGCATGAGGATAATTGCATAAGAGAACAAACCAATTTGCATTTGGTAAATTATGCAGCACTTTCAATGATCCCCAAACTATTGCAAAAGTCTCTCTCTCTCTCTCTCTCTCTCTCTCACTCCAACAGTCTTCTGATGGTGCTCTATGATTGCTTCCAGCACAGAGTTATTCTCTATGCATTTGGTACAATTTGACCACCCTTCCCAACTTTTCTTCTATGACTATAGGACACTATCATCACAGAAGAATCAAATTTTTTGTAAGTAACCCAAAAGAGTAATGGAAAGATACCTGGTAGACAGAAAAGTAGGTCACAGAATATTACTAATGGTGATGTAAAATGTGATAAAATACATCATTAAGCATCTATATACTCAGCAAAGGAGGCAGCAGTTATGCAGTAAGAATCAGGGTCAATTGATGTGTAACTCCTATTCTTCACTGGAAGTTTTCCCGTGTGGCACTGTTTTCCAGTCATGTCTAATTCTTTGTGACTCTGTGGACCATAGCATGCCAGTGCTATGCGTGGGGTTCTCTTGGCAAAGATTCTAGAGTGGTTTGTCATTTCCTTCTCTAGCGGGTCAAGGCAAACAGAGATGAACTGATTTACCCATAGTCACACAGCTAATAAGTGACTAAGGTGGAATTTGAACTCAGATCTTCCTGACTCCAGGCCCGGCACACTGTTCCCTGAGCCACTTAGCTACCTTCAGTGTACTGGGTTGGGAGTATTACTGATGGAGGAGTGCCTACATGGGTGAATTCAAATATTTGTGAGAGAATCAGACAATTTTCATTTTACTTGATTCTGCAGAGTGGCCAAATTAGGATGAGAGGTTTTTTTTAAAGATAGTACTTTTACAATAAATAAATATTTTTATTGTACAAATATTTAAGTATCTGTAGTCAGTTCTAAATGAAAAACTCCCACTTCATGAATCATTGAAACCAGGAACCATATCAGGCTCATATGAACAAAAAAAGAAAGAAAGAAAGTAAAAGAGAAAGAAAGAAGAAAAGAAAATCTCTTTGTACAAAGAATTTCTTTTTAAAAATATTTATTTAGTATTTTGTTTTATCCCAATTACAAGTTAAAATAATTTTTAACATTCATTTTTGAAATTTTGAGTTCCCAATTCTCTCCTTTCCTCTCTATTCCCCTCATTGAGAAGGCAAACAACTTGATCCACATTATACACATGCAGTCATACAAAATATATTCCATATTGGTCATGTTGTAAAAGACAGAGACAAAAAAAAAAACAAGAAAAATCAAGAAAGTAAAAATAAAGTATGCTTCAATCTGTATTCAGACTCCATCAGTTCTGTCTCTAGGGATGGATAGCATTTTTCATCGTTAAGTCCTTCAGGATTGTCTTGGATCATTGTATTGCTGAGAATAGCTAAGTCATTCACAGTTAAACATCTTACAATATTACTGTTACTGTATACAACATTCTCCTGGTTCTACTCATTTCTTTTCATCAGTTCATGTAAATCTTTCCAGGTTTTTCTGAGAGCATCCTGCTCATCATTTCCTATCGTGCAATAGTATTCCATCACAATCATATAACATAACTTGTTCAGCCATTTCCCAATTGATGAGCAATTTCCAATTCTTTGCCACCAGAAAAGAACTGCTATAAACATCTTGTACAAATAGGTCCTTTTACTTTTTATCTCTTCTTGGGATACAGACCTAGTGGTGGTGGCTGGATCAAAGAATATGCATGATTTTATAACTCTTTGGGCATAGTTCCAAATTGCTCTGCAGAATGGTTGGATCAGTTCACAACTCTACCAACAGTACATTAGTGTCTCAATTTTCCCACATTCTCTCCAACATTTTCCTTTTTGTCCTATTAGCCAATCTAATAAGTATGAGGTAGCACCTCAAAATTGTTTTAATTTGCTTTTCTCCAATTGATAGTGATTTAGAGCACTTTTTCATATGGCTATAGATAGTTTTGATTACTTCATCTGAAAACTGTTCATGTCTTTTGACCATTTATCAATTGGGGAATGGCTCTTATTTTCATAAATTTGACTCTGCATATGTGTCTCCATATATTTGAGAAATGAGGCCTTTATCAGAGAAACTTGCTTCAAAATTTTTTTGCAGTTACGATTTCTGACTGCATTTCTTTCCATCCTATTTCCCCCCTGTTTATTCTTTTCTCTCTCTCTCTCTCCTATCACCCCATCCCTCCTCAAACCACCTCCCCCAATCCACCATCCCTTAGCATCCCTCCTTCTCTTATCCCCTTCCCCTCCTACTTTCTTGTAAGGTAAGATAGATTTCCATGCCCAATTGAGCGTATATGTAAGAAGAATTTCAAAGAGGCTAGATTCAAGACACATGAAGACAGAATAAGAAAAAAAAATTGTTAGTGGTTCTCATTTCTTTTACCAGTCTCTGTTTTCCCCCTAATGGGCAAAATGTAGTAACTCAGATAGAAGTACAAAATTCTATTTATCTCACAATCATGCTGAGAAAACCATTGTGTGCCTGTTAGTCGGTTTCCCTGCCTGTGCTTTATAATAAATAATGATGACAGACAAATAGTTTTTCTTAAGGCTGAGGATGGGAAGTGCCATAAAATGATGTGAAGATGGACACACAATCATCAACATCCCACTTCGGTCCTTGCCATTTATTTTTAAAAGACAACTTTGCTTTTACTGAGTTCAAAGCATTTCTCACGTTCTGGAAGATTCAATTTTGATCAAATGTATAAATTATTTATTGAATAAATGTTTTAGGATAGAATTTTTTATCCCCCTGAAAATTCTGAGTCTTGGCTTAGTTGAGCTCCTCCTCTTAGAATCTGTTCACAGATTTTTCTAGATTTCCACGTGCTTCCTTGACAACCACAGATAGCAGAATCAGTCAGTGTCAAGGAACATGAGATATTAAGGTTGTCAATAATGAGCCCTCCTCAGTTTATTTGTAAGGTTCACCCATCCCTATCTCAGTGGCATTCTTATTAATAATAATTTTCAGATATCACTCTGAGAGGCACAGGCAGCAGCTTTCAGTGACTTGTTCAGTCATGAAGCACTTGCATACATTGACATTGTGGGACTGAAATTCTGGGGAAGCCATTAATGCTACAATCTTCTATTTTATTAGTTTTCATGACCAGCTTCTAGGGTAAACAACTTTCATAGCTTTGCCTTATATTATGTGAAAAGCAGCATGAGGTCATGGAAAGACTGGAAGCCAGAAAGGCTGGGTTCTATTTCCAGCTCCACCATAAGCTATTTGGGCAACCTTGGGCAAGTACAATGTGATAAAGTGAAAAGATCACTTGCTTTAGATTTAGAAAACCTGGGTTTAAATCTTAACTCTCCTTTCCTTATCTGAAAAATGAAGAGGTTGGATTAGATGAATTTTGAGGTCCTTCTAAATTTCAATTTCTATAATCCTAAATCATACCCTCTTTGAGTATCATTTTTATTCATCTGCAAATCTTATACACAATGATTACACTATGTGTGTGTGTGTGTGTTAGCAAAGAACTGGAAACAAAGTATTGTATTTCACTGCATAATCATCACAGATTTGATGCCAATTTTTTTTTTTTTGCAAAAAAGTGGGGTGAGACTGTTACGTAAAGCTTTTTTAAAAAATTGTGCTGGTATTACTTAATATTACTAAACTGTCTTTGGTACAAGATTAGGATGCATGGAATACTTGTGAATATACATTAAAATTGAATACTGACAATGCATGCACACTGAGAATTCTAGGCTTGCAATGCACAAGAGATAAATGTGTATCCATGTGTCCCTGGTGAATATGTTGCTATTTACCTTTTAAGCAGCCTGACGAACAGAATTATACCATGCAACAATTACGCGATGAAAGGTTATAAACAAATTTTTGAACTGAAAAAAAAAAAACAGGGTGCGACGATTATGTGGTGAAATACACAGATGTTCATTAACTAGGGGAATGGTTAAACAAAGTGTGGAAATATGAATATAAAGGAATATTACTGTGCTGTAAGAAACAGCAAATACGATAAAGGTAGGGAAGAACTGGAAGACTTGCATGAAGTAAGGCAAGAGGAATAAGTAGAACCAAGAAAACAATAGTCCCAATGACTACAGCATGGTAAATTTAAAAAAATATAACATTAAAAAAAAAGAATGACACAAAATTATTAAAATCAAGCTGGGTTCCAAAGAAGAGATATGAGAGAATACCTCCTCCCATTCCTTTACAGAAGTGGGAGGGGGTCCACAGTTTTGGAACTTTTCATATTATGCAAGATTTTTTCAACATATTGATCTATCTTGCTGAATATTTTGTTTTCTTATTCCTCTTAATTTTTTTTCTTTTAAAAATTATTTGTCATGAAAGAGTGTTCTCTGGGAGCAGAAGAGGGAAGGACAAGAGGAGGAAATCCATGATTTATAAAATCATGATTTTACCAAAAATCAATAAAACTATTTTAAAAATAATAACTGTACTAGCTACCTCATAGGAAGGTTGTTAGGATCAAAAAAGATTGTAGTTTACATGTAGGTGGCCCTGGAAGGTTTGCAAAGTACTTTACCTGTATTTCTTCATTCAATGATCAAAACAACCTTGTGAGGTAAACAATATTATTATCCTCATTTTACACATAAAGAAACTGAAGCCCAGAGATGTTAGGTGACTTGCCCAAAGTCACACAGCTAGTAAGAGTCAGAAATGTAATTTAAGTCCAGGTCTTCCTGAATGCCAGTCTAGCTCTCTTTCCAAGATACCATGCTGCCTATATGTAAAAAGTCTCTATAAAAAAAGTAAAGAACTATACACATACCAATTGTTCTTATTCCTTTCTTTGTTGAAAATTTTCGGCAGATACACACTTATACGTACTTATGTGTACATATATGTAAATATTTTTAACTTTAGACAGGTTAATGATGAATATCAGTATACAAAGGGCCACATCAGCAGTTCCCTGTACCAATGGAATCACAGGTTTAAATCAAAATACACATACACATACACATACCTACACATTTCCCCCATTGCTTCCATAGGAAAGGTGAGATGTTTCAGTGGCACAAACAAAATCGTCATGATGTTGCTGACGTGACCTAATAGAAATGTATTTTGAGACTGTAGTTATTCACAGAATCAAATCTAATAGATAAGACACCTAGGAAATGAGCTAAACTGATAAAGAAAAGCAAAGGAAAATTGGATTTAGATCATTCCAGCCATTGTTATTCAAAACCCAACTGGGTTTGTGGCAATGGTAGCTAGACACACATGGTTTTGGAAGTTCTTTACTCCCAAACTAATTTCTTTTGCACCTCTGGTTCTGAAGTCCAAATTCTGCTCTTCTGACAGTAAGAAACCACTCATTATGCACTGCAAGTCATCAAGCAGAGGTTAGCGGAATGGATGCCTGCTCCCTGAAGCAATTTGTTTTAGCAATGCTGCTGGAGCACAGTTCAAAACTATCTTTAATATGAATGAGAAGCTGGAACCACTTGAAAAGGCAGATGGAGGTTTTTTCCAGACCCATAAACTTGTCTGCTTCTTTTCCTCCAGTACATTCATCATCCTTGCTGCTATTTGGTGCTTAACCTTGTCCTGCCAGAATTTCCTTATTGCTTGGCAGGGCCGATCCATGCCTGGTTGGTTGATTGGCTTTCCTTTGCCCCCCATCACACATTCCCACCCCACATGTAATTCGTGTCCCTTTAGCTCCCACCTAATTTAAACTAACATAGTGCTCGTGGGAGTAGTAGAGCTATAGGAAGCAGGTGCAATTGGTCAGATGGCTGCCTTGCCAAAGCCAAACCAGGACCAACTCCCTCACTAGCCAGATCTGAGATTTATGGGTTGGGAGGAGCTATAGGGATCAGAGTGGAGCTAAGTCTTGTCTTATTTGCCAGGGCTCTTTTGTTACTTTTCCCATTAGAATTCAAAAGCATTCTTTTCTGGTTAAATCCAATATTAAGAAATAACAACAACAATGAAAATAAACCTACCATGTTTCCATTATTGAAAGTGTACTAACTCTGCACTGGGGCATAATTTGTTTCTTTTTTAAAAAAGAATTCACATTACTTGAAAGGTTAATTCAGGACACCTTTGACTTTGCTGAATGGTCAGCCATGTCACCACTACCATTACCAACATCCTCCAACCCATAATCTCTCAGTGATTTGATCATCTGTGATACCAATTCCCACCTTTATATCAGCCCCATAGTCTGGTTTTTTCCCTCTTGGCCTTGAGATATAGAAAACACTTGGATAAAGTTTTCTTTCTGAAAATACCTCCCATTTGCTCTGTATATATCTTGTATGTGCGTAGTTGTTTGCATGTTGTCTCCCCCATTAAAATGTGAGCTCCCTAAGGGTAGAGCCCACATTTTTGCCTTTCTTTATATCCCTAGAACTTAGCACATTTTTGTCTAGTACATAATCAATGCTTAATAAATACTTCTTGACTGACAAAGAGGTAAGCCACACATAGCTGGTCACAAAATTGTGCTTTATCTTCATTCGGGAGCATCTTAATCTTTTGAATTATCTTCTGTTAATTCTGCATCACACTTCCAGCATTGGTCATTTGAAACTTTTCCCACAATTCTCAGGTCTCCAGATTTTCCCTTGCCACCACCATGCATCTCATATTCCCTTCTCTTAATCTTCAGTATCCCTCTACCAGGCTTTCCCTTTTCCTTCCTCCACAAGACTGACACTGTCACTTACGCCCTAGATCTTATTTTTTCCCAATACCTGAAAGTTCCATACATACAAGCTTCTTTTTAGCATGTTTAATCCATCCCCCCCAACAATTTCTTTTTCTTCTACCTTCAAACACACACAAGATTTCACTATATTGAAACCACCTACTGCTACCAGCCCATTTATTTTGTTTCTTCGACTGGAAAAGTTCTTGAATAGATATATAATTTACTCCTAACACTTCTTTATTCCCAATCCACTCATTTCTTAATCATTGTAACCTATTCTTCATTCACTCTTCTATTCTCAAATAATTATACTCCCAAATATCATTAGAGGTAACCTAATTACCAGATCTTATGGCATTTTTCCCTCTGTAGCATTTCACACTGTTTAAACCTTCCTTGAACTCTCTCCCCCCTTAGCTTCCATGATACTTTTACTTTTTTAATTCTCTTTTTTCCTTGCTGAAGAGATTCTTCTCTATCTCATTCCCTGGCTTCTTATCCTCAAGTAACCCTTTTACTGTTGTCCTTCTCTAAGACCTATCCTCAGAGTGCGTATACTCTGTCCCCCAGTGACCTGCTCTTGAAAAATTTCACTGTCACCTATAGGCTAGTTATTTAAACAAATCTCTCTAGTTCTAACCTCTCATATATAATGCTACTAAACTATCTCCAACTATACATAAGGTTTCTTAGATATGTCCCTTCTTAGTTTTTCTATTTCCATCAATTATATCATCATTTTCCCAATCACTCAGTCTCAAAATATCAGAGGTACCTTTTACCTTATCCCTCTTATTCACATCCATCACCTATATGCCATCAGTAACCTTGTCCTACTGATTCTTCTATGTGTCTCTCATACCTTTTCCCTCCCTCCATTATCACTGCCATCATTCTAGTCCAGGTATTTATCATTTCATTCTTAGATTATTCAATAGTCTTCTAACTAGACTTTTTGTTTGCAGTCTCTCCTCTATATAATTCATCCAGCATAGTCCCTGAAGCATTATTAATCTCTCAAACACCAATTTTATCACATCATTTTCCTGGTCAAAAACTTTCAATGACTGCCCCCACACACACACTTAAATGATAAATTTTGAATTTCTTAACCTGCTGTACATGGGCATCTGTTTCTGCAAACTATTAGATTTTACCTCTTTAACTTCTTCTTATAATTTTCCTAAAACAGGACTTTAAATGTTATTCCCTTGCTTAAATGCTTGTAGTCTCTCTCTATTGCAATCAGATAATAGAATCATAGGATGTATCTCAGAGGTAATCTGGTCCAACCACTTCATCTGACAAATGAGGAAATGGAGCCACAGGGAAGTTAAATGATGTGTCCAAAGCAATGTAGATTATTAGTGACAAAGCTAGGATTGTAGCCCAAGTCTTTTCCATTGTCAGTCAATAAGGGTTTATTAAATACATCCTATGCCAGGAAACATACAAAGATTAAAAACAACCCCTGTCCTCAAGGAACCCCCATTATGATGATGTACGTTCTATTGCTAGACCCTACTACCCATTGCTAAAACAATGAAAAGAAGGTTAGAATAATGGAGGGAGAAGCTGAGTAATGACTTTAATCTTTTTTAGTGAAATGAGAAACGAAGTGCCCTTTGACGCATATTTCAAGATCAAAGGCAGATTAACTCTGTAAATGAGTTAATTTCTGCTGCTAGAGAAAGGGACTGGAGATGTGATTTCATTGATATAGGGAATTCTTATGAGAAAAAACGCCCTCTATAAATTCAGGTCAACACTTTCTCTGCAACTTAGAGTCTTAAGAGAGGTGCCTAGAGAGCTGAGAGGCTAAGTGATTTGCTCAGGATCATGCAGCATGCATGTGTCAAAGGTAGGACTTGAACCCAGACCTTCTTGTCCTCTGGAGAGAGATAGGACTGGAACCCAGCTTACTATCTACTATGTGCCCTAATAACAATAATAGCTTCCATTTATGTAGCTTTTATTTTTTTTTGAGAGTGTCTGCATCATTTCATTTGATTTTCATGAAGCCCTGTGAAGGAGGCACTATCGTCCCCATTTTAGAGATTAACCCACTGAGACTCAGAGAATTTAAATTATATTCTCATAGTTGCACAGCTAGGAAGTGGTACAGGCAGGATTTGAGCCTTGGTCTCTCCTTTTTTCAGGTGCAGCCCTTTCTCTACTACCCCATATTACTTTATAAAATAATATGTAGATGGTGTCCCACCAAAGTGCTTTATAATCTAGTATTATTTCTTCAAACTCAAGCAACATGACCATACTACCTTCTCCCAAGTTCTCAATCTTATTTTTATCATCTGGTTTCACCCAGAACATGGTTCACCCATCACTTGAACCATTCTATTGTGTTCTTTGGAATCTCTACTTTATTTTCAAATAGACTAGCATTGATTAGGGATTTACTATATGCTAAGCCCTGGGGACATGGAGAAAGGTGAACACAGTCCTTGCTCTGATGGTTCACAGAATAATGAAGGATGTAATAAACAAACAACTGTGCACAAAAAAAAGCTATAAATAGGGTAAATTGCAGGGAGATCAACCAGTGGACAATTGCAATAGTCTAGGGAGGAGGTGGTGAGGACCTGTACGAGGGTGGTAACGGTGTCAGAGGAGAGAAGGAGGCATTTGTGAGTGATGTTATGGAGCTGAAATTAATAAGACTTGCAACTGATTGGATACAGAGGGTAAGAGTGAGTGAAGAGTTGAGAATGACACCTATCATCAACAAACTCTTGCTCAAAGTTGTCATCCAACATTCTTTCCTTTTTCTTCCTTTAATCAAAACTGGATTTTCCCTGAAATCATTAACCACATTCTCCTCTGGAGACTACTCTTTCACCTACTCATAGAGTTCAAGAGGAGTGGGCATGTTTCTTGCTCCCCATTGCCACTTTCACACAATTCCTCTACAATCATCCCTTAATGACTTTTTCTATTTGCAAGGTCCATGAAATCTGCTTGACAAGTGGCAAGGCAGAGACTTGATTTACATAACTGATAACCCAAACCACCTCACACTGAATCTGGGAAAAGTAGCAAGGATTTCCAGAGCTGGGGTTCTTAGGAAGACTTCAGGCATCTCTCCCTACATGGTTATTTATCTTTGAAAAAAAAGATCAGTGTTCCTTTCATATATTATTTACAGAGTGACTGGGTGTGTTCAGCACTGTCCTAAGGTCCATAAACAACTTGGGTGACATATAATAAAGTTACAGGCCAGTTTATTTTATTTTTTTTACAGAAGTGAAAGAACCATTTCCCCCTTTTAACTCAAATGCTAAATTGAGCTGTGAAGTTATTTATTGAGATAGAACTCAACCAATACCAGGGAAAGTTTTAAATTTAGGAAACTTGATAGATTTAAAGTGACATCTTTGAGGAGTGGCTGATTTAGAAGAGTAGCTTTTATTAACAAAGCTATATTTGTCAAGGATTTAAATGTCTTTCTAATCTGAAAGATCAGTATTCTGATGAGTATTGGATCTCTAATATTTGATGCCAAATTTTATGACTAGAGAGAGGCATTGTAATATGCTAGAAAACACTGGGCACTAGTTGGCACAGTAGATAGAGCGCCAGCCTTGAAGTAATGAAATATCATCTTCCTGAGTTCGAATCTGGTCTAAGATACTCCTTAGCTGTGTGACCCTAGGCAAGTCACTTAACCTTGCTTGCCTCAGTCCCTCATCTGTAAAATGAGCTAAAGAAAGAAATGGTAAATCACTCTAGTATCTTTGCCACAAAATACTCAAATAGGGTCATGAAGAGTTGGACACAACTAAAGGCCTAGATTCTAGTCGCGCTCTACTACTTATTAGACATGTGACTTCATATAGGTAATTTAATCTCTTGGTGTTTTAGTTGTTTGTTTGTTTGTTTTTTTTTAACTATAAAATGGGGATGATAATAATAAGGTCTGCCCTACCTACCTCACAGGGCAGTTGTAAGAGCTAAATGAGATAATGTAGGTGAGAGTGCTCCCTGAATGAAGAAGCATTATGTATGTAATGGGGGCTTTCCTTTGGAGTATGTTCAAGTTACAGAACATGAAAATGCCCTGCAAGCCCCTCAGGACACCTCCATGTTTGGAAAAACCACATTACACATAAATGTGAAACATTATTATCATGAATAGAGATAATGAAACTTTCTGAAGAAACCTTGTTTTCTCTTGTTGAATTTCCATAGTAGATTGGTATGGTGCTCTCCCCCTTCTGTCCACTCTCTCCACCCCTACACAACCCCATACAACCCCACACTATTCTTCATCTTTCATTGTTGGGCTTAACTTACTGTGTCACCAAAAAAAAAAGTTCATTCTATTTTCCCTGGTATTTATAAGAGCCCAGTGCTTAAAGTATTCAGTATTTCAAATTTTATATCTGAATTATCTCTTTATATCTATATAATTCATAGATTCATAAATCCATTGATTATTAGAAATGGAAATAACCAATGACAATTCTACCAAAATTAGTTTACTTATTTAGTGACATACCAATCAAACTACCAAAAATTATTTTACAGAGCTAGAAAAAATAATAACAAAATTCATCTGCAAGAACAAAAAGGTCTAGAATTTCAAGGAAATTAATGAAAAGAAATTCAAGGGAAGGTGGCCTAGCTATACCAGATTAAAAACTGCAGCAATCACCAAAGCCACTTAGTACTGGCTAAGAAATATAGTGGTGCATCAGTGGAATAAGTTAGGTACACAAGATACAGTAGTCAATGACTCTAGTAATCTACTGTTTAATAAACCCAAAGACTACAGCTTCTGGGATAAGAACTCATTATTTGACAAAAACTGTTGGGAAAACTGAAAAATAGTATGACAGAAACTAGGCTTAGATCAATATCTTACACTGTATACCAAGAAAAGGTCAAAATGGGTAAATGATTTAGACATAAAGGGTGATACCATAAGCAAATTAGGAGAACGAGGAATAGTTTACCTGTTAGATCTAGGGAGAATGGAAGAATTTATGACCAAACAAGAGATAAAGAATATTATGAGATGCAAATTAGATAATTTTGATTATATTAAATTAAAAAGTTTTTGCACAAAGTCAATGCAACCAAGATTAGAAGGGAAGCAGAAATCTAGGAAACAATTTTACAACCAATGTCCGATAAAGGCCTCATTTCTAAAATGTATAGAGAACTGAGTCAAATTTATAAGAATACAAGTCATTCTGCAACTGATAAATGGTCAAAGGATATAAACAGGCAGGTTTGAGATGAAGAAATTAAATCTATCTATAGTCATGTGAAAAATTGCTCTAAATCACTATTGATTAGAGAAATGCAAATCAAAACAACTTTGAGGTATCACATCACACCTGCCAGATTGGCTAACATGACAAAAAAGGAAAATGAGAAATGTTGGAGAAGATGTAGGAAAAATTAAAACATTAATGCATTGTTGGTGGAGTTGTGAACCAATTTAACCATTCTGGAGAGCAATTTGGAACTATACCCAAAGGGCTATACAGCTGTTCATACCCTTTGATCCAACAATACCACTACTAGGTCTGTAGCCCAAAGAGATCATAAAAACAGGAAAAGGACGCACATGTACAAAAATATTTATGGTGGCTGTTTTAGCGGTGGCCAAGAATTGGAAATTGAGGGGATGCCCATCAATTGGGAAATGACTGAAGAAGTTGTGGTATATGAATATAATAGAATACTACTGTTCCATAAGAAATGATGAGTAGGTGGATTTCAGAAAAACCTGAAAGACTTACATGAACTGATGGTGAGCGAAGTGATCAGAGCCAGGAGAACAGGGTACACAGTAGCAGTAACAATGTGCAATGACCAACTTTGATAGACTTAGCTCTTCTCAGCAATACAATGATCTAAAATAATCCCAAAAGCCTCATGGTGGAAAAAGTTATCCATAGCCAGATAAAGAACTATGAAGTCTGAATGCAGATCAAAGCATACGATTTTCTCTTTCTTTTGTTGTTTTTTTTTTCTTTCTCATGTTTTTTCCCTTTTATTCTGATTCTTCTTTTACAACATGACTAATGTGGAAATATTTTTAATATGATTATACAAGTGTAGCCTACATCAGATTGCATGTTGTCTTGGGGAGGGGGAATATGAAGGAAGGGAAAAATTTAGAACTCAAAATCTTATAAAAGTGAATGTTTAAGACTAAAAATAAATAAATGTAATAATAAAAAAGAAATGGAAAGCACCTAGGAGATTGTATAGTTCAACTATTTTACTTTATAGATGAAAAAAAATGAACTGAGATTAAGTGATTTGCCTACATAATTCCTATAATTATTGGGTAATATATTCAATTTCTAATTACCTTTTGACTGCCTTGATGGTAAATTAAATATTTTCTCACATTACTTTTTTGTTTTTTAGCCTGGATCTCAGATTTCAATGGGGTGAAGAACTCCCAGTGTGGAACCCTCTTCACTGATGTGGTAACTCATTTATAACACATCACTTTAGAAAGTTACCTTGAGTATTGAGAGGTCATCTAATTTGCCCAGAATTATACAGCTAGTGTAAGTTAGAAAAAAGATTTGAACCTAGATCATCTTGACTTCAGGCCTGACACTCAACCCACTATACCATGCTATCTTCCCCCTCTAACCTTCTAGTAATTTTATATGATGGATTTCAACTTGGTGGCCAAAATACCTTTGACTGGTTAGTTTTGTAATTTTTCCATTGGTTAATTTTATAACTTTGGGAAAGTCATTCAACTCACTTTATACCAAAACTCATTTTAACATCTCCTTTATGCAGTAAATTTCACAAAAATGTTAAGTCAATGAAAAGGCATTTTCCAAATGGGACAATGGCAGAAAATGAATTAAGCCCTTTCTATTGTGACTTTTTCCCAACAGTCAGATGAATAGAAATCTGCCCACCACCTCATTCACAGAGCCTTTGTGAAAATGAAATGGACCATATTAAGATGGGATATATTTTGAATACTTTGAGAAAAAGAATCTATGAAAATTATTATAACTATTATGATTAAAGTTCATGATATAGTTATGTAGGTTCTGTTTAAGGCTAGCCTTAATGGGGGGAAATTTTAGTAGATTACTTGCTTAAAAAATGAACAGTGTGACATGGCAGCCAAAAATGTAAATGAAACTTTGAGCTGTATTAATAAAAGAATAATGTCCAGAATAATAGAAGGGCCAGTCTTGTTATATTCTGTCCCAGTCAGACCACAGCTGGAATTTTATGTTTAGTTTAGGAAGGATGTTGATATACTGGAATGTGTCCAGAGAAAAATGAGTGGGATGATAGGGGCATGAAACCAAGCCAGGAAAGGCTCTTTTGAAAGAACTAGGGATGTTTTTAATAGGAGAAGAGAAGACTGCAGTACAGGAGAATGACAACTGTCTTCAGAAGCTTAAAAATTGCCTTGTAGGAAAAAAAATCAGATTCATTCTTATTTATAAAGGGAAAATTTAGTAGCAATAGGTAAAAGTTGAAAAAAGGGATTTTACTATGAGGGGAAAACTTTCAAATAATCTTTGAATTTGAATGTTTCTTAAGGACTTGTTCAGCCTATAAATGAACAAGAATCTCCTTAATAATGCATCAAACAAGTAGTCATCCAGTTTTCGCTTGAAGATCACAAGTAAGGAAGAACCCACAACCCCATGAGGCAGCCCATTCTATTTTTGGGCAGCTCTATTCATTAGGAACTTTTTGTTTACTTCAATACTAATTTTTTCTCTTTGCATCTTCTGCCTATTACTCTGCTATAGCTATCAAAGTAATCTTTCTAAAGCACAGGTATTATCATATCATTCTCCTATTCAATAAACTATCATGGCTCCCTATTGCCACCAGAATCTAGTATAAAATCCCCTGTTTGGCTTTTAAAGCCTTTCATAACCTGACCTCTCCTACCTTTCCAGTCTTCTTGTGCCTTACTTTCCTCTATGTACTTTTCAAGCAGTGACTCTAGCCTAGCAAGGCTTCTTCACAAAAAACACTCCCTGTAAAGGCTGAGTCAAGATGGTGGAGGCAAGGGTCGTAATTGCCAGACTTGCTACAAAACCTTTCCTACAAAATAATCACAGAAAACACCAAACCAAACTGTTTGCAGAAAAGCTAATATAAAATCACAGTGAGTTATTTTTCTAGCCCAGGACAGCTTAGAAAGACAGAAATAGATGTCTGTAGACACTGGACTGACTGGCATCATGGCTCATGGGGCATGGGAGAAGTAACAACAGCTGTGGGCCTTAGAGGTGACAGTTGCAGAAGCAGCTGCAGCAGTGGTGGCAGCAGTAGCAGAGGCATTGGCACCAGGCATGCCCAATGTACAAGGATGGGAAAGGGAATAAATACCTGCTCAGAAAGAGATTCCAGCGTATCCCTCAGTTTGCACTGGGTACAAGATTAGGTGCTATTTGGCAGCTCCATAACCTATTATCTAATTCTGGGTTGCAGTTCGAGGGTGGAGAGAAGTAGTTGCAGTTGTGAGGGAACAGGGACCCTACCTGGGTAAGGACCAGAGTGCTAACCAGGAGGTCAATCAGCAGACCCCTCCCTGGATCACATCACCTTGAAAGCATCAAAAACCATGCCCCCAGATCAAGCTACAGAAGCTTAGGCCAGCCATCCTACTCCCCACCCAGGGTGAGTAGAGCTCAACTGTCGTATAAAGTCAAAGTCAAGAAATAGATGGCAAATAAAGCAGACACTCTATGCCCCAACTCCATTTATTTTCACTGAATAAAAGTACATGACTGTCTCCTATGCCTGGAATTTTCTCTATCCTCACTTATTCCTCCTGGCTTCCTTGGTTTCCTTCAAATCTCAACTAAAATACAACCTTCTGCAAAAACAACTTTTGCATTCTTTCTTAATATTAATGCCTTCTGTATGAGATGACCTCAAATTCATCCTCTTGAATATATCTTTACATAATTGTTTACATGTTGTTTTGCCCATCAGATTATGAGCTTCTTGAGGGCACAGGCTTTTTTCACACACACACAAACACACACACACACACACACACACACACACACATTTTTTTGGGATATTCCTAGTGCTTAGCAAAGTGCCTGGGATATAGTCAGTGCTTAATAAATGTATGTCAACTTTACTTCTTCCTTTTGGGCCAAGAAGTGAGTACTACTCTTTCTTCCACAAAATAGTTCTTCAAATACTTGAACACAGATATTATCCCCTGCCTCCACCAAGTCTTCTGCTTTCTACATCTTTCAACAGATCTCTAATTCCTTCAATGAGTTCTCTAATATCATGAATTTGAGGCCCTTCATTATCCTGGTTCCATTTCCATAATTTTTTTCAGCTGATCAATTACCTTCCTAAACAGTGGCACATAGAACTGAGTGAAATGGCATAGATTTGGTCTGACCAAGGCAGAGCATAGATACTATAATCATCCTAACCCCTGGAAGTCTTCAGGTAGAGGGTATGGAGAATGACCTCTTATGAGTTATGCTGAAGATGGGAATCCAGTTCAAGTGTGAGTTAAAATAGTTGACTTCTGAGGTTACTCTTTCATCAACTACCTCGCTATAGATTTATTCAATGCCCTCATGTGCTTCACAGAGGCCTGGACAATGCTTAGAATGCCACATGCTCTACACAAACATTTCTCAAGCTGTTTTGGTCATAGAACATTATACAGTTTAAAATAGATTGCTTTTGTCATTCAGTCATTTTTAGTCATGTCTGACTCTTCACGACCCCTTTGGAGATTTTCTTGGCAAAGGTACTGGGGTAGTTTACCATTTCCTACCAGCTCATTTTACAGGTGAGGAAACTGAGGTAAACAGAGTTAAGTGACTTTTACAAGGTCACACAGTTAGTAAGGGTCTGAGGCCAGATTTGAACTCAGGAAGATGAGTCTTTATGACTCCACTCTATCCATTGTGCCACCTTGTTGCAGAAATATATTGCTAGGATCCAGAAAGTCTGGTCTTGTGAGGGCATGATATACAATACGGAATTCCTCCAGGACAGAGGGGAAGAGTGGGAAATATTAGAAAAAAGAAAGGAGGTTATTATGTAATCTCCAGAACCATTATTGGTTTTGCTTCTTTTAGTACTATTTGTAACTTGTAGTCATTGTTCTTTTGGTTCTGCATATTTTATCGATCCATATAAACCATCCTATGTTTCCCTGAATTTCTCTTATTCATATGTCATAATTTGTTCAGTCATTCCCAATTAATGGGCATCCATTTATTGCCAGTTACTTGCTACCACAAATGCTTCTAAGAATATATTGGTATACACTTAAAATTTTGCTTCTGTCTTTTAATTTATTGGATCAAGGTATGAACAATTTAGTTAATTTTCTTGGATTATAACAGAATATTATCCAGAATGGCTGTACCAGCATTTACAATTCCATCAACAGTGCATTTTTTTGCCTATTATTCCTTCAAACCTTGACTTTAACCCTGTTACACTTTAACACTGTCTTCTCATTTTTGTCAATGTCCTTCTTTTGGAAAAGACCTTTGTTTTGTGTTTATTTTCAGTTACCTTCTTTTGCTTCCTTCATATATGCAATCTTAAAAAAATTAGTTGTTGTTTGATTAGTATCCTGTGTATTCATATCATTTTCTTTGGGTAGCTCTCCTTTTTCTTACCCATCAAAATCATTTGCATTTGGATCATTAAAATTTCATCCTGAAGGACTTCTCATCCCTTTTCCTTGTAGATTTTGGGGGTTTAGGTCCTTATTTATCCTTTCTTTTAATTATGTGAAGTGTTTCATCTCTCAATTCTATTATCACACAATTTACATGTCAAACATGTTCAGCTTTCCTCTACTCTCTCATGAATTCTGAGATATAATATTCATCAGTGTCTCTTTAATGGTCAAAATAGCAATTTCCCTTATCACTTCTCTCAACTTTTTGAGAATGAAATTATTGTTGGTCCAATTTATGTATCAATTACTGTCAATTCAAAGACCAAAAAAAGTAAGATTCCTTGCCCTCAATGAACTTATATTCTACTGAGCAAGTGAACTGCTCTCATTTTGACAGGGAGAGAAAAAGACAGAGAGACAGAGACAGAAAGAAACAGAGAGGGAGGGAGAGAAAAGAGCAGGAGAGAGACTTGAAGTCCTTTATTACTATTATATCATATTTTCATCTTGCGATCTGTTTAATGAACTCCTAGTCTATTTCTTCTTTGGTCCAGGAAATTTTCGACATACTCCTACAACAATATCCTTCTGTTCTCCTTACAGTCATCCTAAACAATATGCTTTCCGTTATGCCTTTACTCTCTGGTTCCTGGGTTTTATTTGTCACAGGTGTAGATCTTCTTAATATGCAAAGCTACTATTCCACCACTTGGTTTATCTCTTCTTTTCCTTTTAAGTGAGGCATACCCTTTTATAGCCATATTCCAATCATTGGTCCAATAATTCCAAGTCTCATTGATGCCCATGAGGTCAGATTTGCCTTCTTCAATTAGAGTACCTAGTTCCATTTCTTATTGCCAATATGTTACTACTTTTGTGTATACACAGCTGAAGCATAGATTGTATGCTGGTTCTCTCCTTGGGTACTGTCTCCTGTGAATTATTATTCATCTCTACTGATACTTGTCTGCCTTTTCTGAACCTACTAGTCCCTATGGTATCCAATTTGTCAGTTACACATGGGAAGTTTATGCCTTCCCTCTAACTTTTTCTGTGAAAAACTTCCTTAATCATATTCACAAGACTCCAGGCAAATATATATTTTATCAGCTCTCATTAGGTACACTTGTCAAATAACCCATCATTCTTACATTTTAAACTTTGGTCTAGGAATCCTAATCCTGTCTTCCAGAAAGTATCTTCTTAACCACTGTTCCCTTTGCAAATCTGCCTCTTATTGGAACTGTCTTCAATCTGTAGCCATGATGGGAATACTACTGCTATCTATAAAGTCTTATCCCAAACTATATAATCCCACACCATACTTCCTAGGTTTCTTCTGGTAGTATAGTATAGTTTGTACCCACATGGTAGTGCACAGTGGTTGTCAGGTTTGACAACTCCCTACTGGTTCCCTGTCATGTTCCAGATCTATGCCTTGAGAAAACAGCATACCTCTTTCTATTATTTGTCAGGCTGATAAATAGCTGGAACAGTACCATTCAATAAGGAGTCTCATTTAGCACTGCTATTCATCTCTTCTTCTTCTCAGTGTTGCTGGATGACCTTTCTTTTTTTAAGATTTATTTATTTATTTTTTTAGTTTTCAACATTCACTTTTATAAGATTTTGCATTCTAAATTTCCCCTCTCTTTGACTCCTCCCTTCCCAAGATAGCATGCAATCTGATCTGCAGTATACATGTATGATCGTATTAAACATATTTCCACATTAGTCATCTTGTAAAAGAAGAATCAGAACAAAAGGGAAAAACCATGAGAAAGAAAAAACAAAAAATAACAAAAGAAAGAGAAAATAGTATGTTTCAATCTGCACTGGGGGGGACGGAGCCAAGATGGCGGAGGGAAAGCAGTGACTTGCCTGAGCTCTCCCTCAAACCCCTCCAAATACCTATAAAAATGTCTCTAAACAAATTCTACAGCATCAGAACCCACAAAAAAACAGAGTAAAACAAATTTCCAGCCCAAGACAACCTGGATGGCTGATCAGAAAGGTATATCGCGCCAGGTGGGGAGAGGAGCGCAGCATGGCATGGGCCCGCGGGCCACAATGACCCAGGAGCAGGCCTCAGAGGACTGAGTCACAGGCAGCTGTGGCAGTTTCCAGACTTCTCAATTAGAAGGTCAGTGGGAAAAGTCTATGACTGCGTGAGAGAAGGAGCTAGCTCTCAGCCACCTCGAGGGCAGCAGCTTTTTCCTGAGCTTCCAGCCTACAGACTGAGGGGGAATCGAGTGGCTGATCAGAGCGGGATGGCAGGGATCTCTTTGCCAGTGCTGAGGTAGGAATCTCTTGCTTTGCCAGAGATCTGGATCTGGGTCAAAGTTCTGAGGGGTGTTCCTGGGGCGAGGAGGAGCGCCAGCATGGTGGAGCTTGTTGTGGCAGTGGAGAGGAAACACTTCGCCCCTTATCATACCACCTTGGAAGAATTGAAAATTTTCAGGTCCCTAGAAGTATCTCTGAAAACAGCTATACAAACCCCTGAAGCTTGGGACAGTACTTTCTCCACACTGGAAACAGACTCTTACCTTAACAAAGAGTTTAAAACTTAAGTAATTGGTTGGGACCATGAGTAAGCAGCGCAAAAAGAGTCAGACTATATTATCTTACTTTAGTGACAAAGAAGATCAAAACATACAACCAGAAGAAGAAAACAAAGTAGCTCCTATATCCAAAACTTCCAAGAAAAATATGAATCAGTCCCAGGCCTTAGGAGAGCTCAAAAGGGATTTTAAGAAGCAAGTAAGAGAAGTAGAGGAAAAACTGGGAAGAGAAATGAGACTGATGCAAGAAAATCATGAAAAGCAAGTTAATAGCTTGCTAAAGGAGACCCAAAAACATACTGAAGAAAATAACATCTTAAAAAATAGCCCTAACCCAAATGGCAAAAGAGGTCCAAAAAGCCAATGAAGAGAAGAATGCCCTAAAGAGCAAAATTGGACAAATGGAAAAGGAAGTCCAAAAGATTACTGAAGAAAATACTTCCTTAAAAATTAGAATAGAGCAATTGGAAGCTAATGACTTTATGAGAAATCAAGGCGCTGTAAAACAAATCCAAAAGAATGAAAAATTAGAAAACAATGTGAAATATCTCATTGGAAAAACAACTGACCTGGAAAATAGATCCAGGAGAGAGAATTTAAAAATTATTGGACTATCTGAAAGCCATGATCAGAAAAAGAGCCTAGACATCATCTCTCAAGAAATGATCAAGGAAAACTGTCCTGATATTTTAGAACCAGAGGGCAAAATAGAAATTGAAAGAATGCACCCATCTCCTCCTGAAAGAGATCCCCAAAGGAAAACTTCTAGGAATATTGTAACCAAATTCCAGAGTTCCCAGGTCAAGGAGAAAATATTACAAGCAGCCAGAAAGAAACAATTCAAGTATTGTGGAAACAGAATCAGGATAACACAAGATTTAGCAGCTTCTACATTAAGGGACTGCAGGGCATGGAATATGATATTTTGGAGGGCAAAGGATATAGGATTACAATCAAGAATCACCTACCCAACAAAAGTGAGTATAATCCTTCAGGCGAAAAAAATTGTCATTCAGTGAAATAGAGGACTTTCAAGCATTCTTGATGAAAAGACCAGAGCTGAATAGAAAATTTGTTCTTTAAATACAAGACCTAAGTGGAAGATGAAGACGTAAACAGGAAAGAAAAATCATAAGAGACTTATTAAGGTTGAACTGCTTACATTCCTGCATGGAAAGATTATATTTTTAACTCATGAGACCTTTGTCAGTATTAGGGTAGTTGGAGGGGAAAAAAATTATATGTAGATAGATAGATAGATAAAGGGCAGAGGGTGAGTTGAAGATTTAGGGGTCATATCTGGAGAATAAAATTAAGGGGTGAGAGAAGATTATACTAGGAGAAGGACAAAGGGAAAGGTAAAATGGGGTAAATTATCCCACAAAAAAACAGAAAAGAAAAGGCTCTTATAGTGGAGGGGAAACGGGGGAAGGTGAGAGGGAATGAATGAATGAAGTGTTGTTTTGTTTTGTTTTTTGGAAGTTGGAAGAAGAACTTTCAAGAAAAAAATAAAGAAATAAAGATAATCTGAAAAGGCACAGAGGACATCCTAACCAATTCAGGAGGTTGGAGGATAAAAGAATAGGACACAAGAGACTAGGCTTCCTTATCACAAAGTACTATTAAATAAGAATGAATCCTATTCTTTTATCCTCCATGTCTTTTCTCCTCTCCTTTAATCTCTTTTAGCAGCAAGATTAGCCTGCATTGTGCATGTTTAGCTGTCATTAGCATTAGCAGAAACATAAACTGCTATACTTTCTAACCTGCACTGTAAGATGTCCTTTGCCCTCCATAGCTGCATCATCCCTAGCACACTGTCACTTCAGTTAGCTTCTCTAGTGACCAACTCATGGCAAAATCTCTGTTCTCCCTACCTCTGGGATCTCTGGGGACTCGATAAAGGCTTTATTTATAGCCCATATTTATAGCTCTTGGCAATCAGCAGATTCCTGCCAAGTCCTAATGCAAACAGAAGTTGTCCTTAAATATAATCAGTGAGAGGGCTTCAATCAGAAATCCAATTATCAGCAAGTCTGTATTTATTTAAATCTAATTACCTTTATTTATTTAAATCTAATTATCTCTCCTTCTTTCTTCAACCACCTTGTTCCTCTGGCTGCAGTACCACAGTTATCCTTCTTTATGAAAAATTGTTCCCATCGTTCGGGCCTATATTTGATAATTAATTGGCTATGATACGTGTTTTTTTTTTTCAATAAACACTAAGTACCTACTGTGTGCAAGACACTCTGATATGCCCTAGGGGTGTCAAGATAAAGAAGACACAGTTCTTGCTCGCTTTTTTTTAATTCAATAAACATTTTTAAACATAATTAACAATAAACATTATATACTTTGTATAAAAGTCTGTCCCAATCCCCTCCACTACTGTTTTTCCTCTCAAATCACCTTCAGGTTAACTACTTTGTGTTTATTCTTTTTTATATTTATTCTGTACATATCAATATATCTATACAGATATATGCTTATATATGTGTCTCCATATGTTTTTATTTAATCTCTGTCTCTCTGTTTCTCTACCTACCTATCTACCAATTTATTTATCCCCTTATTGTCTTTCCTGTTAGAATGTAAGCTACTTGTGTGTAGAGATTGTTTCATTTATTGCCTCTGTATCCACAGCTCACCTAAGAACAGTGCCTGGCTCATAGTAAGTATTTCATAAGTGTTTATTGTTTGATTAATTTTAAATTATTGCATCAATAACTAGAGAAAATTGTTAAAGGGGTTACAGCTGAGCATGGTACAAAGCAGTGTAAGTTGGAAGTCTGGAGATCTGTGGAGGAATTACCTTTGTAACTTCAGGCAGGTCTTAATCTCTTTGGAGCTCATTTTTCTCATTTGTAAAATAAAGGGTGCTTAGATAAGATGACCTCTAATGTCCTATCCAACTCTGACATTCTATGCTTCTATGGTAATTGAGTAAGCAAGGAAAGTCCCTGGTGCTTCAGGCCAACGTAGTTCGAATAACAGAGCAAATGTGATACCTAGGCATCCTAATGGAGACAGAAATTTTAAGTCAGCTGAATGAACAAATAAACCTCTGAAAGTAAGGTCACAGGAAATCAGACAAGACCAAAATTCAGTCTATGTTGGGACAAGAACTGGAGGAGCAGAATAGAGTTACTGTTCCCTGTGCTGGCAGAAGGGGTATAGAGAAAACTGAGGTAAGAACATTGGTACCAGGAAAGCAAAAGAAACCTTTGTGGAAGTCAAGGACCTGAATTAGGCTGGAGCTAGATTGGTTAACTCAACGATAGTGTCTAGAATGAAGAGGTCTCTAAGCAAGATGTCTCCCTAATTGGACAGAGTTGGTTTCTGTGTATATTCTACATGCTTTTTTGGTATATATCCTTAGAGCCATACTTAGGGATTATTATACCTGGGGCTGGGACCAGAGATTACTTTGAAGCAAAGTCAGGAAAAGAACCTTTCGTGTGGATTCCAGGGACAAAATGTCATAGGAAAAAACAGAGAAGCCTGAACACCAGCCTTTATGGGCAAACATCTCAATCAATCAACAAGTATTTATTAAATGCATACCATGCACTAGGTCATGTGCTTGGTGCTGAGTATACAAATACAAAGAACGAAACAATCTCTTCTCATAGGTGGCTTAAATTCTAATAGAGGAGATAATGATTACATATATAAGTATATTCAGCGTAAATATAAGGTGAATAAACATAAATAAACACAAAGTGGTTAAATACAGGGTGGTTTGGAAGAAAAGGAACTAGTGCTTGGGGGGACAAGGAAAGGCTTCATGTTGAAGATAATGCTTGAGATGCAAGTCTTCAAGAGTGGAATTCTAAAGTGGCAATGAGGAGAGAATTCATTCCAGGGACAGGAGGAAATACCCAGTGTAAAATATGGAGGTGGAAGATAGTGTTATGTGTGAAGAAGGCCAATTTTGCTGGATACAAGTACAAGAGGGGGGAAAGTAATCTTCAATAAGGTTGGAAAGATAAGTAGGGGCCAGGTTGTATAGGACTTTAAAAGCTAAACAGAAGAGTTTTTATTTTATCCTGAAAGCAAAAGGAAGCCACTAGAGTTGATCGAGGAGAGTGACATGGTCAAATATGCATTTAAGGAAAATTACTTTGGTAGCTTCATGCAATTTAGACTGGAGTTATAAGAAACCAGTCAGGAGGCTGTTACAGCAATCTAGGTGAGATGTGATAAAGACCTGAAGTAAAGTGGTAGCTGGGTCAAGAGAGATGGTGAGGAAGTAAAAACAGCAGTGTTCAGCAATACTGAATACTGCTGGGGAAGGGTGAGCAGTCGAAGGTTTTGAATGCCAAGGTTATGACCCTGGAAACTAGAAAGTTGGTGGTGTCTTTGATAGAAATAGTAAAGTCAGAGAAGGGGAAGGTTTAGGGGAAAAGATAATGAGTTCAGTTTCAGACATTGAGTTTGAGGTGACTCTGCGATAGCCATTTTTAAGTGTCTAATAGGCAACTGGTTATATGAGACTCGATATAAAGATAACATGAGTTCACGAGAATACCAAGAGAAAGAGAAGAGAAGAGGGTCTAGGACAGAAACTTGAGAACATTCACAATTAAGAAGCATTATGTGGATGATGAGTAGGTTAAGAAGGAGAGATCAGACAAGTAGGAGGAAAACCCAGATGGGGAGACACTATGAGGTATGTCACACTATATGATAGTATCAAATGCAGCAGAGAAGTCAAGGAGGAGGAGAATTGATAAAAGACCATCAGATCTGCTAATTAACAGATCTCTGGTAACTTTGGAAAGAACAGTTTCAGTTGAGTGATGAACTCTGAAGCTAGATTGTAAAGGAATGAATAAGTGAGAGGACAGGAAGTGTAAGCAGGGATTGTAGATGGCTTTCCCAAGGAATGACTGAAACAGGCAAGAGAGTTATAGGGCAAAACTTGAAGAGATGGTGGTAGGGGCTCCTTGTTGAGTCATTTCAGTCATGCCTGACTTCCCATGGTCCCATTTGGGTTTGTTTTTATTTTTGGCAAACATATTGGAGTGTTTTGCCATTTCCTTCTCCAGCTCATTTTATAGATGAGGAAACTGAGGCAAACAGGGTTAAGTGACTTGCCCAAGATCACACAGCTAGTGAGTGTCTGAGGCCTGACTTGAACTCAGGTCCTTCTGACTCCAGGGTCAGTGTTTTATCCACTGCACCACCTAGCTGCGGGAGGACTGCAATATGCAAGTAGAGGGATTGGGATTGGCAAGGAGAAGGGCCACCTCTTTGTCAATGACAGGAGAAAGAAGGAGAGAGTGGGTGATGATATTAAGGAGTCTTGTGACTAAGAGAATAGGAGAAGAGGGCCTTCCCATCAAATAACTTGCTTTCTCAGTAAGGTAAGAGACCCATCTTTGTTGAGACCATGAGACCACGGAAAGGAAGTACACTCTCTATAGGTAGAATCCTATTTCAATTAGTTATTTTTGATAACTAGGTACTAAATAAGGTCAGTTATTTCTTCACACTTAGAATCCAAGAAATCCATTACTTTGAAGCTTGACAGATGGGGATGGGGTGGTAACTCCTATGGCAAACAGATATGGCAAATGCTTTTGGGAAGGAGTCTGGAAAGGAACATGAAGTCAGTGTCCCATCCCCACTCCTCAAGGTATCATGACAGAATGTTAGAGGTTCATCTAGCCCAACTTCCGTACTTTACATAAAAAGGAAAGGTGGCCCCTGGTAGGAACAATGATTTATCCAAATCATAGAGGAAGATTCAATCTATTCTAGCTGAAAATGAAGATTAACTGAGGTGTGTTAAATCAATCCTAAATGCCATAGATCTTTGCAACTGTTGTCTCCACCTTCTTATTCATAGAAGAGAAAACAGAGGCATAGAATTAGTATTAGGCAGGACTATAACTCAGGTCTCTTAATTTGTCCAGTGATCTTTCTCCAGGTTGTTGAAATTTGACTGTCTGCAGTAAGGTCAAGTCTCCCATGGGGACACTGGTTCTTTCTGAGTACTAGAGCATGGGAAATGGTCTTGTGACTCAGGACAAGCAGAAAAGGGGCCCCTCATTCCTTCTCAGCTGCTAAGGCAGGAGTATGGAGGAGACTCTTAAATTTTCAGTGTGAGTATTTACACCTCACAAATTAGCAGATGGTTTGAATCAGGACTTGATTTGTTATTTTGTTGATTGTCTAGTCCAGCAAACAATGACCGCAAGGCCAAATCTGTCCCACCCCATGTCTTTGTATTGCCTGTGAGCTAAGAATGGCTTGTATGTGTTTAGATACAATAAAACTTTATTTTAATATGTAAAAAAAAAAAAATCCTTA
Organism: Vombatus ursinus; assembly: GCF_900497805.2. Taxonomy (NCBI): domain Eukaryota; kingdom Metazoa; phylum Chordata; class Mammalia; order Diprotodontia; family Vombatidae; genus Vombatus; species Vombatus ursinus. Next base: position 15,001,659 of record NW_020941197.1, read on the forward strand.
GCTCTCAGTGTGCAAAATTAGGCTGCAGTCCAGACTGAAGACCTCTGGTCTAGACTTACGAAAATGGAGAAAATCCTAATGATGCATACTAACCTTAAAAGTGGGTCATGAGTACACTTCTTTTTCTTTTCCCATGAGTCAATCTGTTTACCAGTATACCCCTATACCTAAGCTAGGCCACAATTCCTGATAACTATAGAGTCCCCTCTCTCTTCCCTTGCTTGGGGACAAGCTGGAGCTTTAACTCCTGAGGTCACATTCTGGTGCTATGATCCAATGACACACTTTTTTTTGGGGGGGGAGCTAGGCAATGGGGTTAAGTGACTTGCCTGAGATCGCACAGCTAGTAAGTGTTATGTGTCTGAGGCCACATTTGAACTCAGGTCCTTGAATCCAGGGCCAGTGCTCTATCCACTGCACCACCTAGCTGCCCCCCAATGACACGCTTTTAAAAGAGAGTATATTGCAATGGTAGATCGGATCAATCAACCACTCAACTGAGCAAACTCTATATTAAGGAATTTTCCTCTAACTTCAACACAATATGTAGACAAGTTTTCAATTAATTTGAAAGAACTCTAGGGTAAAAGGCAAATGATTCCACAATGGAAACATCTTGTGATTGGTTGAAAAGATCAAGTCAGACCTCTTGGAATGCGTAAGAGAACAAGTCTTTTTAGCAATGAGTGAGAAAAGTTGTGGACCAGTATTGCAGATTTCAGGTTCAAAGGGAATCTTTCTTGGGTGATGTGGTAAGGAGAAGAAGGAGTTTTATTTTTCCTTCCTTTGTTCCCATTGACCATGTAATTAGAGAAATACGACCAGTGGAAATAATACATCCAGCCAGGAGCAGTGAGAGATATAGTGGGACCAAACAGATGGTTAGATAACTAGGTGTACAGAGTGCTGGGTCTGTGGTCTGGAAGACCTGAGTTCAAATCAAGCCTCAGAAACTTACTATCTGTGTGACTCAGGGCAAGTCACTTAACCCTGTTTTGTCTCAGTTTTCTCATCTATAAAATAAACTGAAGAAGGAAATGGCAAAGCATTCCAGTATCTTTGCCAAGAAAACCTCAAATGAGGTCACGAAGAGCTAGACACTACAGAAAATGATTGAACAACAAAACAGATGATTTCCTGAGAAAAGAAGAGGTTACACCCCTGTTTTTTCATTGCTAGTCTGAAAGGTTGCATGTCTTAGGATTGATGCCCTATGCCCAGCTTGTTGTCATGTGTCCATGAACACATCATGCTTTTGTTCCCTTTGTATTTATTCTTTCCTGATCATAGGTGAATGAGTACAGTACTCTGAGATGGGAGGGCCAGGGTGACCTGGTGAGTTTGGGACATGCAGAAATGCAACTATTACATGGAAGAGGTGGCAGTAACCACTAGAATGATAGTTGTGAAGACAGAGGAAATACCTTAAGATTGATGTGGAAAGATAGTCACCCAAAGATGGTGACAGCTTCAAGGGGATACAACCTTCACATCAGAGAGAAGTACCAGCTATGTCTCAATAGAAGCACTGACTGTCATGGCCCAACAGAGAACTACATCTAAGGGCAACTTCATAAGACCTCTGAAAAGGAAGAAAAAAGAACTTTCAGTCACCACAGCTATAAGGGTCCACTTTGCCAGTTCTCTCTCTCTCTCGTGTGTGTGTGTGTATAATATGCATGTGTATGTATATATATATGCATGTATATATGTGTGTGCAAATACACACACATACACATATATGTACTATGAACTTGTACATACATGGGCATGTGCATTTGCGCGCACGTGCGCACACACACACACACACACACCCCTTTATATTGTTATATTTTAAGTTTGAGCCTACACTCACTCCCCAAGAACATTTTCTGTGTAGGGAAGTAGTTTTTCTTTTTCTTTTTTTTTGGTGGGGGGAGTGGGTTGGGATGGGAAGGGGATGTTTCAGACCAAAATTCTTACTATATTTCCTTTGTAAAGACTAATTATCTAGCTGGCAAATTGTTAATAAGAACTACACCAGTGGGAGCTCATGAGCAATGGTAATAGGAATCGTAACCCTCAAGGCTGTTCCTAAAACCATGAGGAGGGAGCAACCACAGCCCATCTGGGGCCCAGGTACTAGCTGGGAGTTGGGGAAGTAACCATTGAGGGGGTGCTACATTGTGCTCATACCTCAACTGCTCCACCCTACCACACCATCCTGTTACCAGACTTTTCCTAGAAACAAATTAATCTCACCACTAGGCCCTATCTCCACCCCTTTCCTTGGAAAGTTACAAGAATTTCAATTTCCTGCCCTAGGACAAAAGTCCTGCAGCCCCCATCTTAGTTCAGACTCACTTGGTGCACACTTAAATCAATCCTCATGCTTACAACAAAGCACTTTGTGTTGTTGTCATTGCTCTTGAGACAACTGATTAGAAAGTGTACTGCTAATGACAGTTTGCTATGAAGATGGGAAGAGAGATAAATAGAAGAACAATGTTCAAAGAAGGATTTCCCCAGGCCTTGAAGTGGTGCCAGGAAAAGCAAGGATCCTGGCATGGAGCCACATTCCTTCTCTCTTTCCCCATCTACGATCATTGTTTTGTTACTTACCTACCTCCAATATCCTTAATCTCCTGGTATACTTTGGGTGAGTCAGGTTTTCTGAACCACAGTCAAATGTCTCAATCAGGGCTTCTGACACTTTCCAGACTGAAGACCATTCCACTCTCAAGGTATAGGAGAAAATAAAGGGCACAGAATTGCTGCCTTCTTTCAGAGAAAGCGATAATTAATTTACAACAACTACTCCAATGTATTTCATAATTGAGTGAAACGGTTTCTTTAGAGCTTTTCAATTAGACCTTACAAGCCAGCTTTTGAGTGATAGGCATCACCTTGAGAGAAAAGTGGAGGTGTACTTTCATCAGCAGTACTGGCAAGAAGAATATTAATTCATCTACAGAGGCAGGTAGAAAATATGGCAATGATGAAAAGTTATGAAATGATTCCACAGCTCAGATCATACAAAAGCCTATGAAGGCACACAGGTACCTTTGTAGGCATATTTCATATTACTCCCTTTCATCTACTCTACATTCAAGCCAGACTAGATGTTTTATTGCTCTCGATGGTAAGAGGCAATGTGAGTGTAATCACAAGAGCAATGGATTGGGATGCAGAGGACCTGGGTTCTAATTGCACCTTTGCCACTTAACTACCAGTGTGACAATAAGCTAGTTAGTTTCTCCATCTGTAAATTTGAAGGGGTGGGTCTAGATTGTCACAAAGGTCCCTTTCAGGTGGTATAATGGATAGAGTGCTGAATCTGGATTCAAGAATACTTGAATTCAAATCTGGTCTCAGACACTTACTAGATGTATGACCCTGGACAAGTCACTAAAACTCTGTCTACCTCAGTTATCTCAACTTGTAAAATGGAGATAATAATAGTGCCTACATTACAGGGTTGATGTGAGAATCAAATGAGACAATGGCACAATACCTGACTCATAATAGACACTTAATAACTCTTGTTCTCCTTCCCCATTACGATCCTTGGAACACACTCCTTCCTCAGCTCCACCCATTCAATCAATCAATCATCACTTGTTAAGCACTATGTGCCTGGCATTGTGGGAGGCAGTGGGTAGACAAAGACAAAAGTGAAACATTTCCTGATATCAAGGACCTTACAATCTCTGGGGTTAGGAATAGGATCCGTCAGGCTATTGGGTTCTGTCATGGAAATTTGTGGTCAGTTTCTTTTTAATGTATTTGGATATTCCCCACCTTCCATAAAACAGAACAAAAGGAACAGCAAAAAAAAAAAGTATAAAATACATTTATAAATGTTTATAAAACACACACATATATATATATCTATATATGTCTTATAGAACATTAACATGACCAAGAAGGCTAATGCATTATGGGTATCTCTTCATGATCCCATTTGGGGTTTTCTTAATAAAGATACAGGAGTGGTTTACCCTTTCCTTTTCCAGCTCATTTTACAGTTGAGGAAACAGGTAAAAAGGGCTAAGTCACTTGCTCAGGGTCACACAGCTAGTAGGTATCTGAGGCCAGATTTGAACTTGGGAAGATGAGTCTTCCTGATCCAGACCCAGAGTTTCATCCACTGCACCAGCTAGACATACACACACACACACACACACACACATATACACACACATTTGTGAAGGAAGGCACCAGCGGCTAAGAAGGTTCCAGAAAGGATCCACATAGAAAATGGTGCTTGAAGAAAACCAGGGATTCTAGTCAGTCAGTCAGTCAGTCAGTCAATAGCATTTTTAGCTTTAGAGATAGTAGAGAGCACAGAGTCTCATTCTGGCTCCGCTGAAGTGTCATTGACAAGAAGCTTTGGATTTGGAAGGGACCTCAGAGGCTATTTAGTCTAACCTATACCTTATGCAAGTATTCCCTTTCCTTATTCACCAAAAAATGGTCAACCAACTTTGGCTTGAAGAATTTCAGTAAGGGGGAATCAAACTACCTCCTGTGGGAGTCCCACTCCCATCGTGGAATGTTCTAATTTGTCCTAATAGGAAAGTTTTTCTTAGATCAAACGTAAAGTCAGTCTCTCTGAAACATCTACCTGATACTTTTAGGTCAGCATTCTGCAAGAGTCCTTCAATTACTCTAAGAGAGATAGCCTCTCTTTCCCTGACCCTGCCTAAATGTTTTCTTTAAGTTAAAATTCTCCAGACCCTTTAACTGAGCCTCATAGGGCATGAGTTTAAAGTCCTTCACCATCTTGATCACCTTCATCTGGACGCTCTACAATTTCTCGATGTCTTTCATAAAGTGAGATCTCTGTCTCCTCAAATTGGCCTGGAGTCCTTTAGGAGTCACCTTTGCTCCCTGAGGGCAAAGACCGTGCCCGATTTCAACCTTTATGTTGCCAGAACCTAGCGCAATGCTTTGCCCATAATAGTAATAACAAATCTTTAAAAAAAATTAATTGAATTGTTGAGTTAAGACTAAACAAATGAAGGCGTGCTTTTCAAATTACACCTTCAGCTTTGGTAGTATAGTGGTTAACATAGCTGCCTTCCAAATTATACCTCCCATCAAAAAATAAATCTTCCTACCTCAGCAAGTAGCTAGTGCCCTTATTTTATTGTTCATCCTTCGTTCTTGAAGAGGACCAATGACATTGGAAGAGTGATGTCTTGACCTGCAAGTGAAATAGATTTAAGTGAGGCAAGGCTGTGCAAAGTCATGGCCCTGGATGCAGTGGGAGACCTTGGCCTTTTTAAAGCTAAGGTCTTTCCCAGGTCTCAGTTTGTCTGAGACAACACCCATTCATTAATTAAAGTCTTCTCCATTTACCTTATTTTAAGTAACTAATCAAAGGACAAGAAGAAGAAGCATGACTTAGTGGATAGAATAAGCCTGGGAACCAAGAAAACCTAAGTTTAAATTCTACTTCTTATACACACTGGTTGCGTGACCCTGGGCAGGTCACTTAAATTCTCCTTGTTCTAAGTAGCTTTCTGACAACTACAAGCTGTAGAAAAGGTGTTGACCTGCTTTGGTTGAGGGTGTTTCCTCAGCTAGAAATCCCTTATACCAATAAAAGCATAAGTCCTTATCCCAAGCATCACTGTAGGAAAAGTTCCTTCAGCTCAATGCAACCTTTCCAAAACAAACAAAAAAGGTTGATAGAAAAAAATCAGATGACATGATTCATGCCACTTAGTAACTGAAAAGCTTTGAACATTTCAGTACCTAATCAGATAATCTTCAGTACTCTTTGTCTTACCCCTTAACAGTGGACACCTTGCCAGTGCCCAAAGACACCCATAATGCATTAGCCTCCTTGACCATGTTAATGCTTTATAAAATGCCTAGAGGCTTTCTACAGATTTCTGACAAAATGAATGAAGTAATTCCATTAAAATTCAGTCTAATATGACATCCATTATATTACTGTGAATATAGGTACCTCTGTCATCCAATAAATTCCTCAGGCTGGTTCCAAATGCCCTTTGTAATGAAAAGATCACCTTAACCCTTTAGTCCAGATGTATAGATGTGTCTTCTCAAATGAGACATGGATGAGCCAAAGCTTCACCTAGAAGACCTCTCTGGGTATAGCTGTAAAAAAACATGAGCCAGTAATTCATACTTACAGGTTTCAGAAAAGCAGAAGGCATAATGATGCTGTTATTATTATTTTGCACTTCTAAAGGTCTTTTCTTCTGAGGAGAAATCTCTGAGAAAAGAGCTAAAGGTGCTAGTGGCGACCTCTGTTATGGATTAGAAGATAATGTCATTGTTTAAATCCCCATTTTTTCAAATGCCACTAATTCTCTGGAATATTCCTGTTCACCCTAATATGAACCCTGAACAGATAGTAAATGCACCTCAGATCAGAAAAAGCATTCTCCTAAGAGTTAAGGGACAAAATTCTGCTTACTGGCAGGTCTCAACACTGTATCCCTGTCAGATTCAGTAGTGGGTTTGGAGGGGAACTCTGGTAGATTGGAAAGTGGGAGCAGAGAGAATAGGGCAATAACACAAAGAGGGAATAATTGAAATCATTACCTTTCACTTTCATGATCATCACTCTTTGGAAAGGAGGATGTTGTGAGAGGGACTGCACAGAATCAGCAGAACCAGAACCAGAACCACCTGTGCCTCCTTGTCACTTAGTCTAAAACTAGGTCCAGCCTTGACTTAGTCATAGAAGGAAATACACAAGGAGGGTATGCTCTATAAATGTTTGCCTTCTACACACTCACGGTTAGATGACTCCGTAACTAAATTTGTAATGACCATTAACCGAAGGAGCTTTACAGCTGCCGTATACCCTGCAAAGTCACACTCTAACATGATAGTCAGAAATTTTATAATCAAACAGTTTCACAATTGGGAACTCAGCAGCCATCAGTTCCCATCTGTGCCTGAGAATCTCCTCCACAACATCAGTCAACAAACCAACAAGCACACACTGTGCCAAGAACTGTCCTAGGTGCTGGGGATACAAAGTAAAAAGTGAAACAGTTGCTGCCCTCAGAAGGCTTATGTTCTTTATGTGGAAACAACTGGCACATATCTAAGTATACAAAGAAGAATACAATGAACACAAAGTAATTTAGTGGGGGAGGCATTAATAATTGGGGGAGGAGAAAAAGTCTCATAAAATACGTATTCTCAAAGCTGAGCTTTGACAGGAACTAAGAATTCTAAGAGATAGAAGTGGGAAAGGAGCACATTCCAGGCATGGGGGACAACCACTGCAAAGGTTTAGAAACAAGAGAGGAAAGGTTGTGCATAAGGAATAGCAACTAGGCCAGTTTGGCTGGACCAAAGACGAGGTAAAGGGGGAGGACTGTTAGGAAAGCAAGACTGAAACAAATGGTTGTCCATTCTTTGCTTTAAAAATCTCAAGCATAGGGGCAGCTAGGTGGTGCAGTGAATAGAGTACTGGCCCTGAAGTTAGGAGGACCTGAGTTTGAATCCAGCCTCAGACCAAACACTTGACACTTACTAGCTGTGTGACCCTGGGCAAGTCACCTAACCCCAATTGCCTAAAGAAAAGAAAATCTCAAGCATATCCAAACCTGGAGTCAGGGGGGACATGAGTTCAAATCCAGGATCACACTCTTACTAGCTGTGTAACCCTGGGCAAGCCACTTAACACTGATTGCCTCCAAAAAGAAAAAAAAAAATTTCTAGCAAGGCAATGAACCTGCTACCTTTCACAGCAGCCTATGACACTTTTGGGTAGTTCTAATTGCTAGGGAAATTTTCTTATATAGACCCAAATCTTTCGATCTAAAATGTCCACTGATTGTTCCTAGTTCTGCCTTCAGGGGCCAGTCAGCAGAAATGAATTGGCTCTTGCAAATGACAGCCTTTCAATTCCTTTAACAGGGCCATTGAGTCTTTTATAAGTCTTCACTTCTCCAGGCTAAACATTCCCAATTCTTTCAACCAATCTTCATATGACAGGAAGTCAATTCTTTTTTTTTCTTTTGTCACCCTCCTTTGGATACTCTCCAGTGTTTCAATGTCTTTTCTAAAATGTGGTACCCAGAATTATATATAATTCTCCATATGTGGCTTAACAAGCTGAGTAGAGTGGAACTATCACCTCTAATTCAAGGTCAGCTCAGTGCTTTCCTATTATCTCCATATTTATTTTGGGTAATCTTCCCCCTTTATTCAGTCTTCCCAATCCAAAGATCATTCTCTCATCACCTCTCTCTAAGAATATTATAATAGCTTCCAAATTGGTCCTCCTGCCTTGTCTCTTTTTCATACAGCTGTCAATATTCTCAAAGCACAGAGATGACCATGCATTCCTCTATTCCGGAAGCTCCGGTGGCTTCCTCTTGCCTTCAGAATAAAATGCGAGTGTCTCTGGCTCTTAAAATCCTCCACTGGTTTCTTCCAGCATATCTTTCTTAGTAGATTGCATATCATTCCTTCTGTCCCTATGCTCTAACCTATCTGTATTTATGAATATGAATTAGAATATGAAATCTTGAGAGCAGGGATTGTCTCACTTTTCTTTTTAGGTCTACAGGTCTTCACACATAGTAAGCACTTAAAAATGACTTTTTTCACTTCTTCATTTAAAAACAGCCTACAATTGCATTTGCTTTTGTTGAATGATCTCCTCCAGATCTTTTGGCGATAAATTGCCATCCAAACAAGTTTCCATCATGTTGTGTGTGTGAAGTTTATTGTTCAGTGGAAGTGCAGAGCTTCACATTTATCCTAGTTCTATTTCAACTTCTTAGAACCAGCAGCTAGGTGGTGCATGAAAGCTCTGAGCTTGGAGTTGTGAAAACTCCATTCCAGCCTCAGATACTTAATAGCTACGTGACCTTGGGCAGGACACAACCTCTTCCAGACTCAGTTTCCTCATTTGTAAAAATAGGGATAATAAGAGCACCTACCTCACAGGGTTATTGTGAGGAACAAATAATAAAACTCATGTAGAGCACTTTGCAAAGCTTAAAATGCTATATAAATGCCAGTTATTATTATTAATCAGCCCAACTTTCCATGTTAAGCTAATTTGGGATCCTGACTCTATCAACCACTGTGGTAGCACTCCCTCCAAACATGGTATCATCTAAAATTTTTCCAAGCTTGCCTTTTATACCTTCATTCATGTATTGATAAAAATGTTAAACTGAAAAGAAGTAAGTACAGATCCCTGGGGCACTCTGAAGACTTTCCAAGTTGACATGGAACCATTAGTTACTACTGTTTGTATCCTTTTTTTCAATGAATTCCAAATCCATATAATTTTGCTCTTCTCTAGCTTAGCAATGTCCAACACAAATATAAATGGCGGCTACTAAACCCGTTCATAAGGATCTCTGTGAGCAGCATATTGACTTAGTTTTAAATTGTAATGTTATCTATGTTTTATTGTATTCTTTTTTATTTTGTTAATGTATCCCAAATACATTTTAATCTAATTTGAGTCACATTTGACAGTTTTATAAGCTGCATGTGGCCATAAGCTGCATGTTTGACACCTCTGCTCTAGCCCATATATCTCCATCTTGTTCACTATGATAGCATTAGAGACTTTGTTAAATGCTGGAGTTGACACTAGCTGTAACATCAAGATGAAGAGCAATAGGGACTATTTACAGATAATACCCTTGAGTTCTCTGCTGTAAGTTTAAAGGATATGTGTCCTTCCACTACATTGAAAGTGCAACAATCTCCCTTATAGGCAGAGCAAGCTGAATATACGACAATTTAGCTTCCACCTAGTTCAATTCTTTGCTATTTACCTTAAAAAATTGTTTTAAATAAATTTATTTTGTTTTGAATTCATGGGTCATTTGTCTTTGTTAAGATTTAGTGGAAATGGGGGCTTGGAGCTATGAATACAAATAAATAATGAAACTTTAGGAAGCATGATCCTGGATGAAGCTTTTATAGTCATATTGAGAGGACCACAGGCTACATTTAAACTAAATTGTTTGATGAGTTTTCTGTATATCCACAATGGTATCTTTGGACAGCTCCACTTTTGCCTTCCCATTAGAATTTGTTTCATTTTTGTTGTCAGGATTTTATTCTCAAAATCTTACCATTCCATCTTTAAGAAACCTTGACTAGGCCTGCTGGTTAATCATGAGACAGACATTTTAGAGGTTTTTTATGAGTGTCACCTTTCTATTACATTATAGTATAATTAGATAAGCCTGTAAAACATGGAATAAATCATGCTATCATTTTTGGTATGCTTAGGAAAGGAATAATCCCTGGTCATTGCTAATCCAGGTATACAGATTCAGACCCAAAAGCCCAGGTGGAGACCCAAGAACCTGGCACTCAATTTAGGGTGTCTAAATTAGGACTGTTTTCCACCTGGCCCTGGGGCTTATCTATTTAGAGACCATGTGTGGCATTCCTAATGAAATTTGGGGGATATCACATTAGCCAAGAAGACTTCTTGCAATCTCACAGGAAGGTGACCTCCCCAAATCCAAACACCCCCAAATCCAAAATTTTATCACAAAAGAAGAAAAAGTAGAAATCCAAAATCCTTTCCTACATATCACATCATTGGTAGGAGATGGGAAGGGGATTCCTCATCTCTCTTCTTTTACTTGCTTGACAATTTTCTCCTGAACGCCCACAGGAAAATGAAAGTAAGTCAACAGTAGCACCTCATGGTCGGCAGTATTGGAAACTGAAGAGAAAAAAACATAATCCTTATGGAAAATGGGAAGAGCTGCCAGGGCATATAGGCAGACCTTGTCCACAGCTGACAGATGGGTGTCATTATGTGACATGTGCCTCAGATTAATCTGATGTTGTTCTTTTAAAGAATTAGGAAACTGAAGGCAGAGAGCTGGGTGAATACAGGGACCAGAAGCTAATATCTCTATATCTAAGCTGCTTTATATTTCTTTGCTATTTTCATTCCCTCCCAAAGAGAATGCTTTTGAAATCTCTCTGAGTTCATTATTTAAAAAGAAAAATGATAGTCTGTTTAAAAGATAGCTATTTGGGGCATGTGTGTTTGTACTGGCTTTTTTGTATATGCTACTGAAAGTCTCAACTTAGCCAACTCTGTGTCATTAACTTCATTTGATCATTCCAGATTTAGTAACTTAGGAACCAGTTGGTGCCCATATGCAATACTTCTTGATGTTATGGCACTCTGGGGAAATGAATTTATGAAGTTGTTTTAAAATTATGTTCTGTTCTGTTAGCATATTGGAAAGAAGGGGAAAAAAAGAGCTATACAGATTCCCACCTTCCTGTCCAAACGGTTATACTAAGGAGATTATATGAAGTGCTACCTTGGGCTATTTTTAATTTCTTTTGTTTGTAGTTATGAGTTTTTGTGGGTTTTGGGTCTTCATATGTTTTTATTAAATGTAATATTATCTCTTCTGCCTGGCTCCTCCAAGCAAAAGCCAGACCATAACAAAGTGAGTGTTGAGAAAGACTGTTAGCAAGATCAAGATATAAACACAAATATGTGCTGGCCATCAGCCTTTCTTTACATCAGTAAGTTATTTAGGGCAGAAGAGGTTAGCCCATTTAAAAGGAACTGGAAGCCTGTGGCCACAAGTAGTCATTTTTGAGATTGTTTTTTTTCTCTTCCTTGTTTCTCCTATTCTTTCAGTCTCCTGAGTTGCCCCTCTTTCATCTAACTCTGTTTGGTTTTACTAAAATCCCCTCATCTCTTTGTCACCCATTCTGACCTAAAGGAGGAAACTTCTATGTTTTCTATCCTATATTTAAATCCTGGAATCTTTTTAGAGGGAACATGGCATAGTAGATAGATAGATTGACTTGAAGCTAAGTATATCTGGGTTCAAATCCTGCATCTGATACACACTGACTGGGAGACCCTGTATAAATAATACCCTTATTTGTTTTAGGCCAGAAATATCAAACATGCTACCATAGGTCACATAAAGTCCACAACACTCCTGAATGCCACTGGAATCAGATTAAAATATAATTGGGAAATATTTAACAAAACTAAAAATAAATAAAATAAAACATAATCTTAATACATGGTTTTCTAAGTCAAAACATGCCCACAGGGATCCTTATGCATGGTTTAGTGACCCTCATTTCTACTTTCATATGACACCACTGTTCTAGGCAATTCTCTAAAGGTGTAAGTTGTATGTATGTTATTGACCTACATTGGTAGAGGTCAAGTTTCTGAGGTAAGTTTCCTTACCTGAGAGTTCCCTATGTCAACAAAATCACAAGTCTAGTTTTTATCTTCTTGAATCTTCATCTTCTTCACCTCACTCTATCTACTTTCCTTTTTTCTTCATCTTTCATTACATTTATCTTTTTTTTCCATCTCCCTTTACCCATCCTATCTTCTTCCTCTCCAGTCTATTGATCTTTGCCTTACTCCCTATCTTGCTGCTGGGGGGAAAATATCCTAAGGTGCTTCATTTGGGGAACAGTAGGACCTCAGGGTCCTGTTAAAAGGGTTAGAAGGCAAGAGCTCTGGAATATATTTAGTTTCCATTGCCTGAACCCTAGGCATCTTGCAACCAAGAGTCCCAAAGACATTAGGGCATCACAAGACCAATATACTTGATGAATTCCAAGCCACACTCCTAACCAATTAGTACTAGTTTGTATGAACTGAGTAAGAAAGAAATTATAAAATATAGCCTCAAATAAATTTCCAAAACTGTGCTATACATGGTTTGCTATTCAGTCAAGAGTTCCCTAGCTAAAAAAAGTATTTATAACAAAGAGGAAGTATTATAAATCTAAAGAAAAAGGAAACACAGATATATCTAACTAAATTCTTTACTATAATACTAGTCTATAAGTTAATTAAATGAATTTGTTGGCAATTATTAACTCTAAAGACTGATAAATAAGGAATTCAATACACAGGAAACTATAAATCAAAGATTATCATCAGATTTTACTCATCTTTAGCTCTAAATGAGCTATCAACAAAACACTGATAAGAAAAATAGCTTATCTATCACTGTTTCTACTTTCATACTCCCTATTGTACAGTTTCAAAGAACCCCAGACCTGTTCTCCTGTCTCTTAGTATTTTCCCCAAATTGTGGTATTAGGTTTTTCTTCTTATGACTATTCAAGAAGGGCCAGTGAAATAGAAGAGGCCACAAGCTCCTTCTTTTGAAAGTTTCCTCTCAAATCTAAGGACTTTCCTTCCACTAGAAAAGGTCTCTCATCTCATTCTGCATGGGATCAACATAACCTTTAACTGTCTATTTCAACCTCAATTGTGCTTCCTCTCTCAGGTGGAAAGTACCTTAAGGGCCTATAGAATTGAACTCTAGTTTCCCTGGCAACTATCACATGTCACTCATAGATGTTCCGAAGTGCACAGGTAATATTCCATCCCATCACCTCAATTTTAAACTCAGGGAAAGACAAATGAAATGGGTGTTAATAATTCCTCAAGTCTGTGGAGATAAAGGAAATGGATGAAAAGAAAAAAGAAGGGATAGACACATAAACAATCTACCTCTACTATCTGATCTCCCTTTCTCTCCTTTCTCTGTTCATTTCTCTTTTTAACATTGTTGTGAAAGATTTAAAATTAGATATAAATTTTCCTGGAGGTTAAGCTCTATCTCTCAGCATTGACTCTCTGACCCACTTGACCCCTGCATGCTAGAAGTAGTGCATCCTACTAAGACTAGACTTGACAATTTCAGTTATGTAATCTAAGCTCCACTTCCTTCCCCCACCCCATTCTGTTAAAAGAAAATTTAATCTTGGTCCTAAATATTCAACAATAGACTTTAATGTAAATCATTTAAATGCTAATATTCTGACTTTCTAAACATCTCTGCAATAGGGATGACTTCTATATAAAATAATGGAAATAAAATTGAGGGATTAATTTTTGTCATTATTCCATAATGCCTTTTCAACATGTCAGATATATTAAGAAGTTCATTTCAGCGTACATCTGCTGGCATTCATATCATTTGCTCCGGGTAGTGCTGTTGGGGAAGTTTTTTCATATCATTTATAGCATGAGAGTGCTTCTAGGACAAAGAGCACTCTGAGGGGCCAAGGACACCTAAAATGCCTGGCCCACTAACAGAAACACCAACCTGATGGATGACAACTTTATTTCTAAAGAAGCTACCAAAAGCACACAAAGAACGAAGACAGAATCCCCTTTTAAAGGATCCTTTTTGATTGTCCAAGTCTATATAATGCACCTATTTTCATGTCCTTATCAACACTGCTTTATGGAAATCTTGGGCCTTGTGCAGCATTTAGCTGTTCATTTCATTTTTGAAGAGCTATTGTATTACTTGTTTAACTTGATTTTTTTTTTGAAATGGACATTACAAAGCAACCTCATGCATACTGTAGTTTGCCTTCACTATGAACTGACTAGAGCATTTTCCTATTTTAGTTAAATAACCATAAGACCTAATTGCTAAGATCAGCCTCTAAGGAAAATGGCTGTACAAATTGTGAAACCATAAATTACAAAAGGTTTTGGGAAACGAGTTTATTTTTTATTAAAACTTTTATATATGCAGTCAAATATAGTCCCTGCATAAAGGAAAATAGTATTTACCCTTTCAGGTGCCACTGAAGTAGAACTTTTGCTTCCATAGACTATTACCTATGCTACTTTTCAACCCATTTACTTCCTCTGCTTATTTGTAACAACAATGAGCACCAATCATTTGCTTTATGTCAACAAATTTTTGAAGGAGTCAATACACAGTTCATTGTACCCCTTCTGAGCATTTTAGTAATAGGCTTCCAATTTGATGAAGTTTGGCTCCAATATAGTCATTTTGAAGTCCCTTGAAGGTCATCAAGACAATTTGGCCTTAAGCTGTATTGACCTACTTTGCTAATTCTTGCACTTCTTTTTGGGTGCATAATTCCATCCACAATAGTACTCAAGTTAGACCTTGTGAAATAAAACCCACCCATTCATGAAATAACTCAATGAATACAAAGCTGCTGCAGAATTGTCAGGATACCCAGTGGCCACAGGCCATTTACTACCTTCAATGGAATGCTCTACAAAAGAGTTACAAAGCAAGGTATGATTGGCTCCTAGTCTCTCAGGATATAAAGCAACCTTAAAGTTTCAAATTTCACTGCCACAAAAAGCCAACTTAGTTTCTCATATAATCGGGTTGCTTTTTATTTCAGTAGGGTTCCCTGGAAGTAACAAAATAGGCTTGTGCCAGTGGTCAGGATAATAGTGCCCTCAAGCTTAGGAGGAAATGGAGTGGAGCTAATAGGTTTAGTAGGATAGGTCATCTATGCTAAGGCTCATCATTTTAGGAGTCCACTGCTTATCCTCTACAGAATTGGGGATAGGAATAGAGATTGGATAGACCTGTGATTTCATGGTATAGGGAACTCTCAAGTATGGAAAGTCCTTCTGTCAATGTACTTTGGTATCTTCTCTGCAACTTAGAGTCTTAGAGAGTTGCCTAGAGCATAGAGAGAGATTAAGTGACTTGTCTAGGGGAGGACTTGTCACGGGTTGTTTTGGCTCAGCTCTCATATCCATTATACCATACTGCCTCTCCATACTTTACAAGTATCAACTATTTTCAAATCCAAAAGTAAAAATATCCAATCAATCCCAGTACATAGAACCAAGACTACAGTAAAGAATCATTGCTACTTTGCTGTAATGTTGACCCCACTACTTAGGAGCTGACTCACAATTAACATGGGGCCAACAAAATTTGGACCCAAGGTACCTATACTGGGAACAATGGGGAAGAATATTTCCTGTCCACAGTAAGCACCATCCTGTGCATTACCTTATGACCCTCCATCATCTCATTCTGCCATAGAGTACAAACCACTGTTCTCCTCCTTCCTAAAGGACCTAGTCATATAGAGTCCTGTCCCCTGTGCTGCTATCACACACAGCTCCCCAATATATTTAATTGAATTTAACATAGGAACAAGAATTTTTAGTTATGGCTCTGTCTAGAATGTGCACAAAGAGTGTGAATGCCAACAATCTCTCATTAGCCTGAGTTTAATCTGAAGTAACTGTGAACTGGGGCAAGATATTCACAGTCCAAGAGAAACTGGGGGACCCACTTTACTTTCAACAGAGCTGATCTTATATACCTGTCCACTAAGGGTTTCTACCACTACTCAAGATCATGGAAAAAAATGGAATCCCAATTTCCCAATTTCAGTTAATAGCCCAAGCCTTTTTCAACTTTGTAATATATAACAGGGATCTTATGAACCTGTTTTTAAGGTATTTTTTTTTGGAGGGGGGAAGGAGGTACATCTAGACCTTTGATATTACCAGGTTGGAGAAATTCAGTGTAAAAACTCCTTATACAGATATAAGCCATCAATTCATCCATAAATTATAGTCTTAGAGAGTATATGAAAAGTCTCAAAGACTTGTATAAACTAGCAAAGAATGAAATAAGCAGAACCAGAAGAATAATTTATACAATAACAGCAACTATGTTAAAGACAACCTACTCTGAGAGTAGTTAGATGAAATTCATCGACCATCTATGACTCCAGAAGTCTGATGATGAAACATTCTATCCTCTTCCTGATGAAGAGGTGATGGATGTAGGTTACCGAATAATATATATATATAATTTTGCTGACAGTCATTTAGGAAATTGGTTTTGTTTGACTGTGCATAATTATTATAAGGATTTTTCCTTTTTATCTTTTCCAATGGGGTAAGGGAGTGGGAAGGAGATAAATAAAGATTTTTGTTAATTAAAAAATAGAGATTTGGGGGGGTGCTACAGATATTGTGTGTTGCATACACTTTCAAATGAGATTACTGAATCATTAGTTTTTCTTAATTGCCTTATTTTGTTACAAGAGACCTTCCACAAAATAAGAAAATCTGTCAAAGTATGTGCTAGAAGAACAAAACATTAATAAAATTTTGGGAGGGAGAGAGAGAGGAAGTGGCAGGGTGGTGGGATGGGAAGGTAAAGGAGAAAGGGAGATAGTTGCCATGTGGCACTGAGAGGTTAAGGGACTTGCAGAGGATCATAGTCTGTATGCATCAGAGACAGAAATAATTTAGATCTTCCTGACTCTAATGCTGGTTTTCTATCCACTATGCCATGATGACTCTTGCCTTATATTATATTAACCCTAAAAATGAGTGGGGATGGGGAGTTAAATGGGAGGGATGGGCAAAGAGATGATTCTGACTCTAAGATCCCATCGGGAAGTAAAACCTATGAGAGTTTTTAATCCTGATAATGATTTCAGTGGTATGTGGATGAAGTGATTTTTTTTTTACTAATATACAAATGATTTGCCAACAATAGATGCAGAATTCTCAAAGTCAATGATTCCTATTCTATTCATCACTTTTTCCTCACTTCCTCCTCACCACCACCAACAGATTAGTTTGTGCATAGGAGGGAAAAGGAGGGGCTTCATACTCTTTATAAAAATGATCCCCCCCCCAGCCTGAATCCAATCTCCTTCTGTTCTGCAGTTCACAAAGCTGAAAATGTTGTTCAGTTTGATATAATAATGATAACTCTAATCACACAAATTGCATATTCCACTTGGCATGGAGCCTCATACTCAATTAATTGGCTTTGTATAGCACAGTCATGTATCATAATGGTAGGACCCAGGCAGAATTCAGAAATGTGAATGCTCTCTTTACACATATGCTCCTGGTAACCTTGCGGTCTCTCTCAGATGCTGTACTGGAGAGTAGGTAATCCATCAAGGGAGAAACATCATAAACTACCCTCTGCCTTACAAAGTACAATCTTTTTATTTTTTTCCCCTTCAGAATTTAAAACAGAAGCTAAAGTAGTTCTGGGTAAATGTGAAATGCTCCAAAATACCTGAACCTTAACACAGATTTGTTGGTTCCAAGACTGTCCAAGTAAATTTTTTTTTCTTTTTTCTTTTCTTTGTCCCACCTTCCCTTAAAGGTATCCCTTGTTCTCTCAAGAAACCATTCCATTAGCATTTCCAATAAGATATGGAATGAAGCAACTATGTCCATTATCACCACTATTCAATACTGTACTAGAAATGCTAGTTATAGCAATAAGACAAGAAAAAGAAATTGAAGGAATTAGAATAGGCAATGAGGAAACAAAACTCATTCTTTGCAGACAGTATGATGGTATACTTAGAGAATCCTAGGGAATCAACTAAAAACTAGGTGAAAAATTAGCAACCTTAGCAAAGTTACAGGATATAAATTAAACCCACATAAATCATCAGCATTTCTCTATATTGTTAACAAAGTTCAGCAGGAATAGATAGAAAGAGAAATTCCATTTAAAATAATTGCAGACAGTATAAAATACTTCTGAGTCTACCTGTTAAGACAAACCTAGGAATTATGTGAACAAAATTACAGAACACTTTTCATATGAATAAAGACATCTAAATAACTGAAGAACTATTAATTGCTCATGGGTAGGCTGAGCCAATGTAATAAAAATGAAAATTCTACCTAACCTAGTTTATTTATTTAGTGTCATACCAATCAAACTACCAAAAATTATTTTATAGAGCTAGAAAAAATTAAAAAAATCATCTGGAAGAACAAAAGGTCAAGAATATCAAGGGAATCAATGAAAAAAAATGTGGCTTATCAGTACCATATCTCAAAATGTATTAAAATTGGTGATGCTCAAAACAACCTGGTATTGGCTAAGAAATGGTCGATCAGTGGAATAGGGTAGGTACTCAATTCGCAGTAGTAAATGACCATAGTAATCACAAAAATACAAACTTTTGGAACAAGAACTCACTATTGACCAAAATTTCTGGGAAAACTGGAAAGCAGTTTGACAGAAACTAGGTATAAACCAATATGTCACATCATATACCAAAGGTCAAAATGAGTACATCATTTATACATAAAGGATGATATCATAAGCAAATTAGGAGAGAATGAAAAAATTTACCTGTCAGAATTTATCACTAAACAAGAGAGAGAGAATCATGGGAAGTAAATTGAATAATTTTTATTACATGAAATTAATAAAAGGTTTTACACAAACAAAATCAACATAGCCAAGGTTAGAAGGAAAGCAGGAAACTGGGGAAATTTTATTTGCAGTTAGTTTTTGTGATACAGGCCTCATTTCTTAAATACACAGGGAACTGAGTCAAATTTATAAAACTATAAGTCATTCACCAATTGATAAATGGTCAGAGGATGTGAATAGGCAATTATCAGAAGTGGAAATCTAAGCTGTCTATAGTCATGTAATAAAAATACCAAAATCACTTTTGATTAAAGAAATGCAAATAAAGCAACTTTGAAGTACCACCTCATACCCAAAAGATTGGCTAACATAACAGAAAAGGAAAATGACAAGTGTTGGAGGAGATATGGAAAAATTGAGACACTAATGCACTGTTGGCGGAGTTGTGAACTGATTCATCCTTTATGTAGAGAGATTTGAAACTCTGCTCAACAGACTATAAAACTGTGCATACCCTTTGACTCAGCAATACTGCTAGTAGGTCTGTATCCCAAATATATCTAAGAAAAAGGAAAAGGACCTATAAGTAAAAACAAAAACAAACAAACAAAAAAACACTTACAGCAGCTCTTTCTGTGGTAGCAAAGAATTGGAAATTGTGAGGATGGCCATCAGTTCTAGAGAATGGCTGGACAAGTTATGTTATAGGATTATTATGATGGCATATTATTGTGCTATAAGAAATGATGAGCAGGATGGTTTCAGAAAAACCTGGGAAGACATTTGAACTGATGTGAAGTGAAATTAGAAGAACTGGAAGATCAGCAATGTTGTAATGATGATTTGATGATCAACTGTGAATGACTTAGCTTTTCTGATCAATAGAATGATCCAAGATAATTTCTTTTTTCTTCTTTTCTTTCTTTTCTTTTTTTTTTTTTTTTTGGTAGGCAATGGGGTTAAGTAACTTGTCACACAGTTAGTAAATGTCAAGTGTCTGAGGCCAGATTTGAACTCAGGTCCTCCTGACTCCAGGACTGCTGCTCTATCCAGTGTACCACCTACCTACCCTGATCCAAGATATTTTCAAAGGATCAAGGGACTTATGATTAAAAAAATGTTATACATCTTTAGAGAGAGCACTGATGGAGTCTGAATGCAGATGAAAGCATAATACTTACACTTTATTTTTTCATTATTTGGTGGAGGGGGAGGTCTGTAGTTTCTTTTACTACATGACTAATGTGGAAATATGTTTTGCACATGTATAACCTATGTCAAATTGTTTACTGACTCAAGGAGCAGTGAGGGAGGGAGAGAATTTGGAACTCAAATTTTTAAAAAATGAATTACCCTCTCCAAAGTTACTAATGATCTCTTCATTGTCTAATTCAATGACAATAAATCTCAATCTTAATCCTTCTTGACCTCTCTCTACAACCTTTGACATTAGTATCACCCTCGTCTTCTTGATACTCTATTCCTTCTAAGTTTTCATGGCATGGACCTTTACTAGCTCTCCTCCTAAATGTCTGATCACTCCTTGAAATCCTTTGCTTTGTCTTCATCTAGGTCATGTCCACTAACTCTGGGAATGCCCCAAAGCCGAATCCTGGGCTCTTTTCTTTTATCTCTCTTGTTTCATCAGCTGTCGTCTTTTCAATTAATATCAATAAGCAGACGATTCTCAGATGTACTTGTCCAATCCTAACTTCTCTCCCAGTTTATGGTTTCCCATCTCCAAGTCCCTATCAGACGTCTCAAATCTTAAATTCAACATGTCCCAAACTGATCTGATTCTTTTCTCTCTACCTCAAATCCTCTCTCTTCCTGAGTAACCTATTTCTATTGAATGTACCACCATACTCCCAGATACCCAGGTTCAAAACTTAGGCATCATCCTCAACTCCTCAATGTCTCTTGACAATTATATTCAATCAGTTGCCAAGTCCTGTTGAATCTATCTTTGCAATATATATGTAATGTATATATATGATATATAGAGAGAGATATATAGATATATAGATATATATATATTTTATACCTCCCCTTCTCTCCTCTTAACATTGCTACCACTCTGGTGCATGTCATCCTCCTATCACACATGGATTATTGCAATAGTCTACTGGTTGCAAGTCTCTTCCTATTCCAATTCATCTTTCACTCAGCTGTTAAATTGATCTTCATAAAATGCAGGTCTGATCATATCATTCCCCTATTCAATAAATTGAAGTGACTCTCTATTATTTATAAAACCCTCTGTTTGCCTCTTAAATCTCTCCATAACCTAGACTCTTCCTACCTTTCAAGTCTTTTTATACCTTACACTCTTCCATCTACTCTACAGTCCAGTGACAACTGGCCTCCTTGCTCCTCCTCATAAATGAAACTCTGCCTCAGGACTCCAAGCATTTTAACTGTCTATTCCTCCATGCCTGGAACTCCCTTCTCATTTCCACTTCCTGGCTTCCCTGCCTTTCTTCAAAACCCAGCTAAAGTCTTTTCTTTTACAAGAAGAATTTCCCAAGCCTCCGTAATCTTTGTGTCTTGACTCAGAGATTACTACAATTTGTTCTGTACACATCTTGTTTGCACATAACTCTTTGCAGTTTGTATTCCTCATTAGACTGTGCGCACATCCATTCCTTGATTGTTAATGGTTAAGAGATATGAATAAATGGTTTTTAGAGGAAGAAATCTAAGCTATCAATAGTCATGTGAAAAAAAATTCTCTAAACCACTAATGATTAGAGAAATGAAAATTAAAATAATTTTGAGATTACTTATGGGCAAAGTTGACAAAAGAAGAAAAATGATAAATGCTGGATAGTCTGTGAGGGAATAGGTACATTAATGTACTGTTGATGGAGCTGTGAACTGGTCCAGATAGTCTAGAAAGGAATTTGCAGCTATGCTCCAAAGGCTCCAAATGCATATCATTAGACCCAATGATATTGCAACAAGGTCTATACACCAAAGAGATCAAAGAAAGAGGAAAATGACACATATGTACAAAAATATTTATAGCAGCTCTTTTTGTGATGACAAATAAGGGGAGATTGAAGGGATATCCATCAACTGGAGAATAGCTAAGCAAGTTATGATATATGAATGTGATGGAATATCATTGTGCTATAAGAAATGATGATGGGGATGGCTTCAGAGAGAAGTGGGAAGATTTTTAAGAATGCCTGTAAAATGAAATGAGCAGAAAAAAGAACAATATTGTAAAGAAAAATAGATTGGGAAGACTTCTGAAATCTGATCAACTCAATGACCAATGGAAATTCCAGATTAATGATGAAACATACAATCCACCTCCATATAGATAGTGAATGGATTTAAAACACAGATTAAGGCTTATGGGTTTATTTGTTTTTTGTTTGTGTATTTGTTTTGGACGTAGCCAATGTGGGACTTTGTTTTACTTAACTATAAATGCTTGCAATAGATTTTGTTTTCCTGTATTTCTTAATGAAGAGAAGGTAGTGGTAGGGAGAGCAAGTGACATCAGAGGATAAGAATTCAAACCTGCAAATAAAATCTAATTGAACATAAAGTTAAAAGGACTGTGTGCACCTTGATAGCAGGGAATGTTTTTGTTTGTTTTGCTTTTCTTTGTATCAACAGTGGTTAGCCTAGTGCCTGGCACATAGTAGGTACTTAATAAATTCTGCTTGACTGAATATACCCAAGATAATAATTTGCAAGTAGGAGTCCTTTTATGCTACTGCCTTTCATAAAATTCATCATTTATTTCTATTCATTGAAAATGTTATTGTTCATAATAAAAAAATCAAGAATATTTTAAAAAATACAGAACTATTCATTACATAGTCCTACATAACAACGAAAGAAGTGGATATTTATTCCTTTAAATCTAATCATTTACCTTCACTGTGCCATTTTTCCTTCCCTCTTTCCTCAAACGCACACAAAGGGTGTCATACATATGAGTGTCTACATCCCTGGGGAGGGAATACTTGGGAATAAGGCAGAAGCTTCAGCTATTAAATCTTTGCCAAACCATTTTCTTCAAGATATTGCTTCTCCTTCTGCTACCCTAAATCACACAGAGGGCTGTAGAGTACATATCGATGCAGCAGCCAAGAGATGAGAAGCATCATATGTTGTCTGATTGCTCTGAATTATCCTTCATCTGCTGTGGACACTTCCTTTTATTTCTTCAAGTGCTATATAGGTATAGTTCTTTAGTTCACATCACTTCAAAGTTTAGATATCATCAACAAGAATTTATTAAGTTCTTGTTAGGTGCCAGGCACTGTGCTAGGACATAGGAATAAAAATACACAAGTGACATAGTCCTGCCCTCAAGATATTTCCATTCTACTAGTGGACACAACTATTAGGGGATAACACCTATGAAGCCTTGGTATAAAGAGGACTTGTTGTTGAGGTAACCTCATAGACTTGTTTTCAACGAGAAATAGTAAAAGTCACAGATTTCTAGACTTGTCTTTCCTTTAGGTTTAACAGTCTTATCGTAAGTCCAGACATTGTTCTGAGCTTCCCAGGTCCTTTCAGAACTCTTTATAGAGTACCAGAAAAAAGTGAGGAGGAGATCTGTCCATCCTCACAGACTTCCTCACAGACTTTCAAAATGAATGCTATTGAGTTCACTCAATAGCATTCATTTTGGAAGTCTGTCAAGGCTCAATTCAAGTGTTGCCTACAAATGATCTTTCCTTATTCCCCCAGTTGCTAGTACTGTCCAGGTATCATGTATGTATGTATGTGTGTATGTATGTATGTATGTTAGAGAGAGAAGGGAGAGAGAAGAGAGAGAGGAGACAAAGAGAGAGAGAGAGAGAGAGAGAGAGAGAGAGAGAGAGAGAGAGAGAGAGAGAGAGAGAGAGAGAGAGACTTTCACATCTTTATATATTGTTTCCTGCCAATAGAACGCAAGCTTCTTGAGGACGGGGGATTTTCTTTTTGTTTTCTTGGTAAACTCAGAACACAGCAGCAAACCTCTCCTAGAGTACACTGCTAATAAGTGTTTGTTTAGGATAGGATGATTGGATAGGATAGGATAGGATAGGATAGGATAGGATAGGATAGGATAGGATAGGATAGGATAGGATAGGATAGGATAGGATAGGATAAAAGGATAGGATGAGATGGGATGAGATAGGATTGAGTAGAATTGAGTATCCCTGCTTAACAGATTGCCTTTACTCATGTATACACCCTTGTCTCATTCACCTTCCCACCCATAACATCATCTTTTTGAGTGCCAAATCTTTATTTCTTTCATGGAATGAAAACATGTTTTGCCAATTGTGAAAGGGGAAAAAATTTATTCACTCTATAAACTCTGCAGCCACCTGGCCTCCTTCTTAATATTTCATGAAGAATATGATAAGAGCATGTCGGTAACAGAGTTTATATCTGGCTTTACAATATTCATGAATCCCACTGTGGGACAGCTATTTTTAAACCTTTTGTCCTCTCAACAGTTTCTCCTTACCATATGTCCAGCTCTGACTTACTTAGTCCTTGCTCCTCTGTTGGATGCCTTCACCGTCTGCAACTCCATGAGGCTCTTCCACCTCTTTTCCCTCAGCTCCTGAGCTTTATGGACCGTTTCAGGCTTTTTATTACCACAGCAAGGATGGAACATATTGCTTTATCAATCAGTCACTCACTCAGACAACAATATCACTGGTCTGGTCCCTGCCCCACTGAGTCTCACAGATAGTTCATTCTACTGCAGCTGCATTTTATGCAAGAGAAGTGGGATGAGGGACCCAACACTGTCACAACAGTTTTAGTCATTCTATGTACTCTACTGCTGTTTTGTACACATGGAAGAAGGCTAGTGGGTACTGTACTACTCAACTGAAGGCTTGAAATTATGCAAACTTCTGGCACTAGAACTGAGATAATGTCCTCTATCCTCCTTCCTCTCTGAGATTTAGAAAGAACTTTCAGAAGCCCAAATAATAAGTGGTTCAGCTCCAAGAAGGCTCTAAATGCAGTTTTCTGTTTTAGCATAATGAAGACAGAGACATTACCATCACATGGCAGCCATACATTATTTCTTTCCTCATCAGCCCCAATGCTGACCTCTCCTTAGAATTCTGCTAACTGCTTCTGTTGCATTGAAGCATCTTATGAGGTAAAATTCTAAAGAACAATCAACATTCAAAGCCTTGGAGCTTTCAGAAACAACCTTGTGTCACTGGTCAAGACAGAGAATGAACATTTTTTGTCATTGCACACACATACACACAAAACACCACAATAGCCAGATGCTTTTAGTCTGCCTGCCTCCAAATAGCTCCTAAATAATCTACCTTATTTGGATGATTGATTGTAGGTGTCCTGCTCATACATTCGAAATATGGCATTATAAATCACATCTTTCATTTGAAAAGGATAAATTATATTCATATTGTGATATGATTTATTATTTTGAGGTTAAGCCCAATGTGACTTCAATCTATAATCTCTGAGAAGTGACAGACTAGATCTTATTAGACTCATGAAGAGTTGGTTCTAATGATTATTTGGGATATAAGAAGAAAAGTAAAGGTATAGGCACAATGACCTCTGATTGGATCAGCTTTATATTAATCAGCCATTATAATATAAATAAAAGTTATGCTTTAAAAATTAGATAAGAGCTCTTAGCACAGTGCCTGGCACATAGTAGGCATATAGTAAATGCTTATTAACTGTTTGATAAGATGAAACTTGGACCATCAGAAGCTACTATGTGTTAATTCATGAATCTAACCTGTAGAAGGCAGTATAGGATAGAATGGGAAGAAATCTGGAATTGGTGTCAAGGAGCCAGGGTTAATTCCTGTCTCTATTACTTATAAGGTCAAGTGTGCTCTTGAGTGATTTTTTTTAGCCCCTCTGGGCAATAGTATCCTTAGCAAAAAAAAAAAAAATGAATGACTTAGATTAGATGGATCTCTAAAATCCCTTTCAGGGTTTAACCCTCTATGGTTCAAAGCTGATTTGTTTATTCCAATGGGATGCTTAAGGGTATATACTAATTTTCTTTTTTGCCTTTTCCCCCAATGCCCAGAAGAGTACCTGGAAAATGCTACTGTAAGTGCTTAAAACATTTTTGTGGAGTTGAATTGAGTCTATATGGTCAACACAATCACAGTGTTAGGGACTTCTCAGTAAGGATTTGGCTGGGGACAATTCCATATACCATGGGATGGGGAAAATCACTCAGAATTCTATACAGGATGTTCCAAAAATCTTCCTGAAGTTTTAAGTTATTAAGATTTAAGGTATTAAGTATATTATTTAAGCTATTAATGCTTAAAACTGTACTATGACTTTTTGGATACCTTGTAGCTATATCAGATACTTTATTATAAAGCTTTCCAAGGTTTACAAAGCACTTTACATTATTCAATTGATGCTCACAATTCTGAATATAAAATAAATATAGCTGTTTTAAAGATGGTGAATTTGAGACTTAAACAGCACTTTTTTTAAAAAAAATCACTCATATTTACAAAAATTTATTGGCTGAAAAATAAATTCTTTAAAACAAACATGCGGAGTCCAGTAAAATAAATTACTACATTGACCAAGTTTGAAACTTATATTTCTCCTTCTGCATTTTAAAACCATGGCAATTCTTAAGACCTCTGGCAGGAAGTGGGAGTCAAGCTTCCATTTCTGTTCTTTGGGCTATGATTTGTCAACTAATGAGAGTTTAGAGAATACTCTCCTCATTTCCCCCCTGGCTGCATTTACGTTGGACTTCTTTGCCTTCTCCAATATGTCTTCAGTACTCACTGTTAGGAAATCTCATCATCTTACGAGATTCAGTAAGTCCTGTTACTCACATGTCATCAGGATCCTCTGCTCCTCTGTTTGGAAGGTAGAGCTATAAAATTCTCTCTTTAAGGAGGGCAACAGGACTGATATCACCTCATTCCCTCTGACTGCACCCATTTGGGGTTTCTTTGACTTCTCCACCATGCCCCCAAGCCTGGCACCTCTTCACCATAGTCCCTTCCCAGCTCACTCTCCCTTTCAGTTTTCTCTTTTTTTTGTATTATCTTTCCTTGTTAGATTGTAAGCTCCTTGAGGGCAAAAATATCTTTTTTTGTATATGTATCCCCAACATTTAGCAGATTGCCTGGCATATAGTAGGTGCCTAAAAAATGTCTATTGGCTATTAGGTGCCTAATAAATGTCTATTGGCTATTAGCCTATTCCGTGGGTTAGTAAATGCTGAAGGCAAAATTTAAGACTAGTTCTCTCCTAACTCTATGTCTAAGTTCTCTTCAGTGTTTGGAGATCAACATGACTCTATTTCTCTTGTCCACCTTTGTGAGGAGAATGAGGACTAGCCATCTCATCTCACTCAAACTTAGACACTCATCCATTTTATGAATTGTTATTTTCACACATAATATGTTTCTGCATATGCATATATATGCATTATTTATTCACTTAAAAATGCAGTCAATCCCCAGATATCCCTTGTTCAGTAACTTTTCTTATTTACCTTTCCCAAACTTAGCCTTTCTCACTCTTGTTTACTCTGGGGTCTTATTTACCGAGTCTTAGTTTTATTCTTTATTGTGGTTCTCCTGGCTTTGGTTACCTGTTTGGTACAAGGCCTGGGTCTTTTTCACTAGCTTCTAGTTAAATTCATGATTGTCAATGTTTGGCATGCTCATTGCCAAATGAGAAAGAGTGAGAATGTTTATAATTACTGCATAATAATGCCAGCCCTACCTATTACTAACTTATAGGGTAATCTGTTTTTCATACATTTATTTAAAACTATTATAGTTATAGTCATTGTAAAATTTGAAAATACAATTATATAAAACTATTCTGAAAAAAAGAGTACATATATATCTATATCTATATAAATATATAGATATATTTATATATCTAATTGTCTTATTAAGTCTGTTTCTGAAATATATGTTTTCTAGAGAAGGTAACATGGCTTAGTAAATAGCACACAGGATTTCCAACCGTGAAAACCTAGGTTTAAATATTGCCTGTGATGCCTTAATCTACTTAGTATATATCTCATATATCTCTAGTTATTTACAGGTTGTCTTCCTAATTAAAAGGTAAACTACTTAAGTGTAAGAAATATTTTTGCCCTTCTATCCTCAGTGCTTAACATGATGCTTGGCACATAGTAAGTGCTTAATAAATGTTTATTTACTGACCATGTGACAATGGGTAAGGTATTTAACCTTTCTGAGCCTCAGTTTCTTCATCTGTGAAATAGGGACAATAATAGTATAATTCATAGGATTGTTATGAGGATCCAGTAAGACAATATACATAAAATACTTGCAAATTTTAAAGTAACACATAGATGTGAGTTGTTGTTGTTGTTGAGAGTTTTTTATTTTTATATTTTTATAAATTTATATATTTATTTTTATACTAAGCTAATCCTCTCACTTTACCTTGAGTCCAAATCTATATAGTATGTTGTTTTCTTTGCCCATAATATGAGTCTTTCTGAAATCCAAGATGTTGCTGTGTCTTTGGATATAGATTATTAATTAGTCCAGCCTCCTTAGAACTATGAATTACAATGACCACTTTATTGACCTTATTGAGAAGTTGACAACCAAAAAGTTACCAACATAAACACTTATAATTATATGCAGTATCCCAAAAGTCTTAACACAATTTTAAATGTAGTGGGAGTAGAGATCCTCATTCCTCCTGGGAACTGTCTATTACCAACACAACCAGCATGGGAGCTGCCTAATGGCATACATAGCCCCAGCTGCCAGCCAGCTCTGTGGAACCATGCTGGTAATGCTTTATTCCTGGGGAGAGAGCCAATGACTATCAGACATTGCAGGTGTCGTTCTACATATGGGATGTGCAGCTGAGCTTAACAAGGTCATGTGAGGTGTCACTCACTGCAGTGCTGCTGGGCCTCACAATTTCATCCCTATTCAGGAAGGTGATCAGATCATTATACATCCTTTCTCCTTCTCTGAGAGACATGATGATTGTCAGGAGAATGTGCTGGAGTGCCATAGCTTGCTCTCACAACTCATAGCATAATTTTCAATGTCCTTTATCATTCAAGAAAACACCAGAGAGACTACTGTAAGTCCAACACACTGCCTAAAAAATGCCTTTCCTGCTTCTTCACATTCTGCACTTTGAAAAATAATGCTAAAATGGAGGAATAAGGGCAGAGACAAAATGAAGTGCATGCAGGTTAATTTTTTTATTAGAAGACAGGAAGGAAGGATAAAAGGAAGGGAGGAAGGAAGGAAGGAGAAAAGGAAGGAAGGAAGGAAGGAAAAGAGGGATAGAAGAAACAAAGAAGGGAGGAAAAAAGAAGGGAGAGATGAAAGGAGAAAGGAGAAAAGAATGAAGGAAGAAAGGAAAGAAGGAATGGAGGAAGGAAGGAATGAAGGAAGGAAGGAAGAAAGGAAAGAAGGAAGAAAGGAAAAATGGAGAGAGGAAAGAAGGTAGGGAGGAAAGGTTGAAGAAAGGGAATGAGGGAGAGAAAGAAGAATAGGAGGGAGGGAGGGAAGGAAGAAAGGAAGGAAGGAAGGAGAATAGATTTTAAAACCAACAAATGTTTTGTCCTAAGAGTAATAGTGTTAATCAGAACTTAATTTGCCAATTGCTCTTCTCAGTTTCAGATATTTATTAGTTTTTAGATGTATGTTTTAGTTTGCACAGTGTATGGGCATAAATAATGGATGTGTAGTACCTTGGGGCATCTCCCAACTTTTAGGGTGAATCCCTCAGAGACAGTTACTCCAGATCAAAGGTACTGTATCGGGACCTCATCCACTCAAAAACATAAAACATGAGCTCTCATTGATATATCTAACTTTAACAGCCAGAGAAAATAATCAATTTGAAGAAAAATCATTTAATGAAACTACATATCAATCAATAAACACTGAAAAACTGCCTGTTACTTGGTAAGTACTGTGTTAGGCACTCTGGATACAAATATAAAAAATAAAACTCCTTGCTCCCAAGAAGTTTTCATCGCGGGGGAGGAAGGCAGTGTTGTGGTGGTTCAGGGATATGTTCTTGTATAAGTATATACAAAAATCTATTAAAAAAAACAAATAATATATTAAAATAAAAAATATTCAAAGTAAAAACAACCTTTTTGGGGGGGAGGAAGCCACTAAGTATCTGGGGTGATCAAGAACGATCCCACACAGAGGGTGGCATTTGAGCTCAGTTTTGAAGGAAACAGGATTCTCAGGGGTGAAGGTGAGAATGGAATACATTTCAAGAACTGGGGCAAAGGGGCACAGCTAAAGCAAAGGCAAAGAGATGGGAAATGGAATGTTGTATGTGAGAAAGAGCAACAAAGCTAGTTTGGCTTGACCAAAGTGTGCACAAAAGGGAATAATGTATGATAAAGCTGAAAAAGCAGGTTTTCATAGACATTTAATGCTACACACAGAAAAATTTGTATTTGATCCTAGAGGTAATAGGGAGCTATTAGAATTTGCTGAGTTGGAGAATGGTATGTTTATACCTGTGCTTTAGGAATATCACTTCAGCTACTATTGAGAATGGATTGGAGAGAAGAGAGACTTGTCAGGGAGAACAATTAAGAGGCTATTACAATAGTTCAGCTGAGAGGTGAGACAACCTGGATTAAGGTGATGATCATGCAAGTGAAGAGAAGGGGGTAGAGAGAGTATTGGTGGAGATAGAACAAATAAGACTTGGCAACTGTTTGGATATGTGGGTAAGGAAGGACAAGGACTTGAGGATGACTGAGGTGGTGAACCTGGAAGGTGACTGTGAAAGGATGGCAGTGCTCTTGATAGCAATAGGGAAGTTGGGAAGAGGGGTGGGTTTGGGGTGAAAGATTTAGAGTTCCATTTTGGAATGTCGACTTTGAGATGAGTACAGAACATTCACTTCAAAATGTCAAATATGCCACTAATATACTAAGAAAAGTATCAATAATACATTTCCCTCCTAAACCTAAGCCATAGTCTCCCATAAATTTACATGCAATGTTTGATGCCTAGATTACTTCTGGCAACTCAATAACTACCAAACCATTGAATGGTTCTGTTTTCCAACTCCACATCTTTTCTTTTCTTCCATGTTTATGATTGGCAAGGGAAAAGGAGAGAAACCAAACTTAATCTAGGAGGCAAGATCATGGTCTCCTTCATCTTTCCAGCTACCTTCTTGGTCTTTTTTATGCAGATATGATCAGAAAGGCCTGAGAAGTCTTTGAGTTCACTTTTATAGAACTACATGCACAGCCAACTATAGGAATATAAAGTACAAGTTATCTGAAGGAGGAATAAATAAGATATTTTGGAATGCCTGGAATTTGGAGACATTACCCTGTGACAGGTTAATAGAGGAGAAGAGCCAACAGAGAAGGATGACAAGGATGTTATTAGTTGCAGAGAGCAGGGTGGATCCTCTGGACAGATGAATGGCAGGTACAATACCTCTGAGGTAGAAAAGTGTAAAGTGCCAATGGGAAATGACAAATAGATTAGCGTGGTTAGAATGGAGAAGACTGGACTTGTCCAAGAAGTTGCGGAAGATAAGAGCAGTTAACTGTGATGGGGGGTGAGGGTGGAGGACAGTTTAAAACTTATACTATAAAAATGTGAGAAAACTACTGCGCAGCTATATCTTAATAGTGTTGGACAGAGTACTGGATTGAGTCAAGAAGACAAGTTCAAATCTTACCTCAGACACTTACTATATGACCATGGGCAAGTTACTTAATCTCTTTCAGCCTCGATTTCCTCCTATCTAAAATAGGGACAGTAACAAGGGGTTATTGTAAGAATCAACAGAGATAACATAGGTAAAGGACACTATAATCCTTCAAGTGCTATATTAAGTGCCTATTATGTTCATAGGCAACATGAAATGGCACACAGGGCTTAATAAATGTTCGTTGACTGTCTGCTATCAGAGAAAAAAATATTTCATTTCTATTAAAAACAGGTTGACCCAAGCTGTTTAATTGTAAGCCACTAATGAAGAAAACCCTTCACTATGTAGATTAAGGATTTAGATTCATAAACTCTTAAGCCCTAGAAAGGCTTACATATGGCCAAGAGATGTAATGATTTGCCTAAGTCCAAATGTTGAATTGGTATCAGAGCTGGGTCTGTACCCAGTCTGCTTTGACTATCATATCATATTCTTTAAGATTCTACTTTCTTTCTTGTTTGTTAATTTTTAACATTCTTTTTAAAAAAAATTTTGAGTTCCAAATTCTGTACCTCCTATACCTCCTCTCTCCCTTATTGAGAAGGCTAGCATTATGACACATATTATATATTTTGTCATGCAAAGTATATTTCCAAATTAGAAATGCAAAAAAAGTTAGAAAAATAAAGAATAAAAATATGTTTCAATCTGCACTCAGAGTCCATTTTTTCTCTCTCTGGAGGTGGATAGCATTTTTCATCGTGTTGTTTAGTAGTTTACATCTCAATATTCATTAGGGAAATTGGTCTGTAGTTTTCTTTCTCTGTTTTTACCCTCCATGGTTTAGGCATCAAAACTATATTTCTGTCATGGAAGGAATCTGATAAGACTCTTCCTTTATCTATTTTTTCAAATTGTTTATATAGTACTAGAATTCATTGTTCTTAAAATGTTTGGTAGAATTAGCTTGTAAATCCATCAGTAAACCAATGCCTTTAAGGCCCATATCTGATCTAACCATACTGCACTCCCAGCCAGCTGCAACCCTAGTGTCACAGATCTTTCTTTCTGACTTCCTAAGTTGTCTTGATCTGGAAAATTGTCTCACCCTGTTGGCTATGCTGTTCTAGAAATTGATTTGATAGCTATGTTAATGTTTTTAGAGGGGAATAAAGGGAGAGTTTAGCTTTCATGACTCCTCTACTCTATCATCTTGGCTCTGCCTCAACTATCATATTCTGATACTCATTCTTTTGCCCTCTGTTGGTAAGTTCACTGTGATGAAATACTAAGGATGGGATAGAAAATGTGATTCCACTAACTTCTCAACTTCCATCCCTACAAGAATGGGGAGATTGGAGTTAATCTTCTACTACTGCATATCTCCCTATGTTCTTTCCCCTTTTAAAAGACTAAAGCTTCCCATGTTATTTCATGATGAAGATTGAAAAAAAGTATGACCATTCAGAACTACTCTAAAAGATAATATTATCTAACTTGATCTATTCATAATCAATATGTCTCCCATGCAGTCTTATTTTTCATTCATTTATTCATCAAATATACCTTGACTATCTGCTATGTACAATACACAATATGGTCCCTTCATAAAGGGAGGTAAAACAGAAGGAAATGAATATTTAGACCAAACAGTTTGTCATGTTTGGAAAAGCTTACCTTGGATAAACAAAAAGCAGAGGAGTTCATATATGAGATAAACACTTCTTTTTCATTCATTTTGATTCTTTTCCTCTTGCTATTCACTCAGTGTCTAAACTGGCAATATCTATTGACCCCTGGGGGCCCTTCCAATTTTTTTTAGCATTCTATGATCTGGTCAATGCTTTATATTCAAAATACAGAAATACTCAAATGAATTTAAAATCTCATGAATTTGGTTATTGCTTTCAATGATGCAATCAATCAGTAGATATTTATACCAGGCATCATGCTAGAAACTGGGGAAATAAATACAATAGACGGTCCTTGCATCCATGGAGCTTAAATTCTTCTGGGATAGATGCAACATGTTCACAGATAAAGAAATATGCATTTTACATACATACACATATGTATATATGTAACACACACATATACATAAAACAAATTAATACATAGTAATTACATAATATATGGTAATTGTAAAAGAAATATGTTTTGAAAGAACTGATACATGCATTGCAACATGAGTGAGCTAGGCATTCTAGGAGGCAGAGCATTCCAGGCAAGAAAAGACAGTCTGTGGAAAGGAAAAGAGGCAAGAGGTAGAGCATCCATACTATCAAGGGCACAGAAATTTAAATGACTCATAATATTCTTTATTCACGTCAGTTCCATATATCTCTTGGATATCAAATTCTTATTAGTGATGTCTGATGCAAAAGCTTTTTCCTCTACAATAAACTGTTAACAGTTACTCATATTTTCCTATCTTCCTTGATTTTGTTTGAATAAAAGCTTTTTAATTTCATGTTATCAAAATCATTTCTTCTGTCTTTTGTAATCTCTTCTATCTATTATTTTGTTAATGAGTCTCCCCATTGCAAAGGAATCTCTGCCTCCTCCATCCTAGCCACCTTTTATATTCAGGTCAAAGATACATTTTAAGTTCACAAGAATATATACTGTAAAGATGTTGCTTTTTAAGCATTTGATAGAATTTATTTGTAAAACTTTCTGGCTCAGGGCCTTTTTCCCCCAGTTTGTTTTGGCTTAACTTTTCTTTCTGAGGTTGAATTCTAAAATCTCTTATTTCTTATTTTGTTAATTTTGGTATTTCACATGACTGAAATTACCCTTGCACTCAAAAATCTCAGTTTTGTTGGCATATAATTACAGATCAAAATTTTTCCATTCCTGCCCATCCTATGAAGGTTTTGTTCATATCTTCCTATAAACGGTAGTGTGGTGTAGAATAGATAGGCTGCTGGTCTTGGAAGATTGGGGGCCAAATCCTGAACCAGACACCAGTGATATTTAGAAATGTCCCTTTGACCCTGCACAAGTCACTTGCCTTAGTTTCCTCATCTATAAGATGAAAGGGCTATACTCAATGGCTTGTGAAGTCCCTTACAGCTCGAAATCTGTGATCGTAAGTTCACAAGGGGCCCCATGGCATCCCTACTTCTTCATTTTCTTGTAAGATCATAAGAAACCAATGGAACACTCTGACTTTCTATGTGTTAAACATTGTTCTCTCATCATGTGACCAACCCATCATTTGTTTTTTCCTATCTAACCTTTCCCTCACAACATCCCTGGATTTTTTGAATTTAAACAATTTTTGCCTATTCATGATAGGAACTATCTATCTATCTCTCTTTCTATATGTAGATATCTACATAGAGATAAGTAGTTTCTATCATGAACAACTATATCTATCTATCTATTTATCCATACATGTGTCTATATCTATATCTATGTATGTGTGTGTATATATATATATATACATATATGTATATATATATATATACAGAGAGAGAGAGAGATTCTAATCTTTTCTTCTGTTACCAGTTTTCAGACAAGATTTGATAAACTATGTCTGAGTAAAGGAACGATTATGATAAACATTATTATTAGTTTAAAGTATTTCATATATGTTATTCTGGTGTAGGGCATTGTACCTGAGATTTTCTTTGTATAGAGAACTCATCAAGTGAAAATAAATTTCCCCCTGTCCATGAAAGTCGATGCTTTCTCTGCAGCTTATAGTCTTAGAGAACTGCCTAAAGCTCTGGAAAATTAAATAATTTGTCCAGGGTCACAGAGCCACTGTGTCAAAGAATGAACTTGAATTCAGATCCTTCTCACTTCAAGGACAGCTACCTATTGACTATGTTAAGCTCTTATTCTGATGGTAGCATAAGTGAAATAGTGTCCCATTAATTTATCATTAGCTTCTCTTTTTACATAAAAGGCTGAAATAGCTAAGAAAAAAACTATAGTCTTTAACTAATGTGTATAATCCTCAGTGTCCTTCCAGATCAAAAAAAAATATCTTTATAAAATTTTCAATTTATGAATCTGTTATATATTCTTAAAATTATAATCAAAAGCCATTTATGGAAAAATAACACCTTTTGGTTCATGTGCATGAAAAAATGGTTATTTGTCTACAAGGTATGGAGTTATTTTCAATTTATACATGAGACATATTTGATTCTGCTTACATATTTACTTTACTTGTGCCATAGGAGCTAGTGGTTTCCAAGATTTTAGTCACTGATATTTTGCTTAAACCCCAAAAGCCAAAAAAGAAAATCTTGTAAAGAAACTCAATTTTGCATTGTCTATTATATTTGGTATAAGAAAGAAAACCAAGCCTGGAGAGAACTTTAAAAATTATTTCACTTCCATTCAGAAATACAGGAGACTCCAAAGCAAAGGGAAGGGAGAGAACCGTTCCTTGTGATAGGTAGAAGAGAATATGTACATGCTCTTGGCCAAGGAATGATTACGTGCAAGTACCAATGCTCTTGTGCCATGAATTAGTAATTTTGGGGAATATCAATACATATAAGGAATAGGAATTAAAAAGGACAAAGTCTGAGAAGGGGAATAATAGAAGAAAATGTGTAATGAAAAAGAGCCCAAACCTAGAAACAACACTCAAAATAATTTTAACCTGTGCCTCTTTAACTCTTTTCCCAATGTAATGTTATTAAGTCACCATTCTATTTGTGTTCTTATTTTCCTACTTTAGTATTCCTACTATCCATATTCCCCATGTCTTCTCCTCTCTTACTCTGTCTACATCCAAGGCAGCGACGTGATGGAGGCTGATTGTTAAATTTTCAGTGTGAGGATTTTTACCTCAGAAATCACCAAACCACAAATTGGGGCTTTAAATTATCATTTTCTTAATTGTCTAGACTTAAGAAAGTGATGAAGAAAATGTTAACAGCAGATTAAACTTAAAAGTGTGTTTTGTATATAATTTTCCCCACAGAGAGCCAGTTGTTAAACATTTACTAGCTTACCACTACATTCCAATAAAACCTTCACGTAACCACTAGGGGAAGCCTGCATATTAATCTAGGTATATTTTCCTCTCAGTCAGAATCCTCAAGCCAACTGGTTATCTATCACCCATTGGTTCCACCCCCTGATTTAGCTTACAGAAGGTTCTGACATCTCCAGTTTATCCTGTGTACAACTTGTTTGTGTATAGTTGTTTTCATATTGTCTCTCCATTGGACTGTGAGCTCCTTGAGAGAAGGACCTTCTTTTGTCTTTCTTTGTATTCCCCAATGCTTTCTGTAACATCTGGCACATAGTGGGTGCTCAATAAACGATTGTTGACCGACTGACTGGTCGAAGGGTATGCATCCGTTAATTAAATATTTTGGTTAATATCTGAACCCAGTGGTCACTCCTCTTTTTTCTTCCTTGAAAAAGAGACAGCATAGTGCAATGAATAGAGCATTGGTCTTGGAATAAGGAAGAAATAAGTTCAAATCCCATTTTGGATGCTTTTCACTAGCTTTGTTATCCAAAGCAAATTACTGAACTTCTGTGCTAATTAGAAGGATGAGGAGATTTGGGAGAGAATAATAAGCTCATTTTAGAAAGTTTGGGTTTGGATGGACTTATAGAACTTCAAAGGATTGTGTTCTAGAAATAGATGAAGTAAGGGGGTAAGAGGATTTACCACAAAGAACAATGACATCAAATGCTAGAAAGAGGATAAGGAGAATGGGGACTGACAATTGCAATTGGATTTGACAATTACTAAATAATTCATGCCCATTATTTGGGAAGTTTCAGTAGAGTGGTAGGGAGCAGACATAGTGAAAGAGGTTGGGGAGATCATAGGTGGTAAGCATGTGGAGGCACTAGATGTAGACATCTTTTCAAGAATTTTGTTGATGATGGGTAAGAAATAGTATCATTGCTAGATGTTGCTACTAGAAGCCATGAATGGAAAGCACTTTTTGTTTTTATTTTGATTGATACCAGCTAAGCAAGTTTTTAGTAAGATGGGAGTCAGTGGAGCTGACTGTGAATCTCAGCTCCACCATAGGAAAACGGGCATGATTGTTGGCATGTGGTCTATAAGTTTGATAACTTTTTTCTCTTTGATACTCTCTACTGTAGATTTTCATAACACTACTCTCTACAGATTCTCTTCCCACCTATGTGATCACTCTTTCTTGGTCACTCTTGTTGGAAGAGCTAGATTATCATCTAGATGATGCTCACTAACTCTGGATGTTCTTCAAGTCTCTACAATGAGCTTTCTTCTCTTTTCCATATTTATCTTATTTTTCTTGATGAACTCATCAGATCTCATGGATTCAATTATCATCTCTACGCTGGTGATTCTCAGAGCTACTTATCAGAACCTAACCTTTCTCCTGATCTCTAGTCATGCATCTCCAACTACTTATTAAACATTTCAAACTAAAAATATCCAAAGTTGAACTCATTATCCCTCCCCCCACCTTTTATCCCTCTAGTCTTCCAACATTTCCAATTGCTGTCAAGGGTACCACCATCATCCCAGTAATCCATGCTCATGACATAGGTATCTTCCTCAGTTCCTCACTCTCTCTCTCACATCCCATATCCAATCAATTACCAACTCCTTGTGTTTCCCCCTTTGCAACTTCTCTTGTATATACCCCTTTTTTTCTCTCTTTGACACTGCCACCACTCTGGTTCAAGCTCTCATCATCTCATAACTAATTGGTTTTTTCTGGTTTGTCTCCAAGCTTCAAGTCTCTACCCATTACATTCCATCCTCCACTCAATTGTAAAATTGAGCAAGTCTGATAATGTTACCCTTCTTCTCCATTGTTGTTTGTCCTTTGTTCTTGAAAAGGACCAATGACATTGGGAGGGTGATGTCTTGACTTGCAAGTGAATTCGGTTTAAGTGATTCAGAGCTGTGCAAAATCATTAGCTTTACTCTCTTCTCCAGAGTCATCAGAGTGAAGTGGCAAGATATAGGTCAGGATGATTGGTGATAGCCCTGGATGCAGTGGGAGACCTTGGCCTTTTTAACCTATGGTCTTTCCAGGTCTCAGTTTGTTTGAGGCAACACCCATTCAATGATTAAGGGCTAGGTAAGAATTGAGGCAAAAGACGGCCTAGTTTGACTTCCCAAAAGATCTTCCCCTATGAAATAAACTCAGGTGGCTGCCATTACCTCTAGGATCAAATATAATGTCCTCTGACATTTAAAGTCTTTTGTAATTTGGTCCTTCCTATCTTTTCAGTCTTCTTCCCTCCTGGTAATGTACTCTGTGATATAGTGACGTTGACTTTGATGTCTTCAATCTCCCACTCCCATGCTTTTTCAATGGCTGTTTCCCATCTGTGGAATTCTACC
Organism: Vombatus ursinus; assembly: GCF_900497805.2. Taxonomy (NCBI): domain Eukaryota; kingdom Metazoa; phylum Chordata; class Mammalia; order Diprotodontia; family Vombatidae; genus Vombatus; species Vombatus ursinus. The sequence continues at coordinate 15,040,608 of NW_020941197.1, forward strand.
TCTCATCACCTCTACCTCCTGGTTTTCCTCAAGTCCCATAATATCCCACCTTCTATAAGTAGTCTTTTTTAATCCCTCTTAATGGTGGTGTCTTGCTTCCATTGATTATTTCCTGTATCCTGCATTTATCTTGTTTGTCATAATTGCATGCATGTTATTATCCCCATTGGGCTATGGAGTCCCTTAAAGCAAGGCTTTTTTGTTGCCTTTCTTTGTATATTCAGCACTTAGTACAGTTCCTGGCACACAGTAAATGCTTAATAAATATTTCTTGACTTGATACAGTCTGAAAGCACACCTTAATTTTTTTTTCAGGTATCTCAAAGATGAGATAATTCTAAAAGAGTAGGACAAGATCATGTATGATACTTATCACAAGAAAAAAAAAAGGTTATCCAGAGGTTGGGAATATACTTCTTTTTTCATATGCTTAAAATTTTCATGAGAATGGTGTATACATCTATCAAGGCTATCCTCAATAAAATTTGAAATGAGCACAGATAGGCTTTTGCATATAATTCTCCACAGCAAATAAGATCTTCGCAATTACACAATTGACTGAAAAGTACAAAGAAAACAAGATGCAACTGTATTTGTTTGTTGATTACAAAAAAGCATCTGAATTGTTCAAGCAAAGTTTGGTGTTAGGAGTTCTCATACAGGAAGGCATTCAAATGCATATGTTAAGCTAATTCAAGAATCTTTGATAGATGAAAGTCTAGAGATGAGTATATTCAGGATTATCTATATCAATGAAGTTATATAATAAGGAGACATATTGCCAAAGATAATTTGATTATTTTCTTTTTGTTTTATATATAAGATGTGTAGAAATAGGGGATTTTTGTTTAGATGAAATTTATTTGCTGATTTTAAAACAGTCCTTTTTATACCATAAGAGGGTAAACCTGTGCTTATATAGACAACATATCAGATTTATTTCTCTAAAGATTTTTGTTGTAATTATATTACCTACTAACATTTGTGAAAGTATGAGCTTTATTGTCATTTTTTTAATCTATTAAAGAATTGCCGTAAGGCTAAGAGTAAAAAAAAAGGGGTAGTTAGGTGGTACAGTGTATAGGGTACCAGCCCTGGAGTCAGGAGGACCTGAGTTCAAATCTGGCTTCAGACACTTACTAACTGTGTGATCCTAAGCAAGTCATTTAACCCTGATTACCTCCAAAAATCAAAACAAAAATCTTTCTCTTTACCACCATTTTGAAAGAGGCATTGTGAAAAGTCCAAAGGGAATTGAGATTCTCCGTGAATTGTGATATACACCAGGTATTCCTTTAGGCCGGGGTAGGGAACCTGTGGCCCTCTAGGTCCCCAACTGGGGCCTTTTGACTGAATCCAAATTTCACAGAACAAATCCTTTTGTTAAGGGGATTTGTTCCTTTGAACAGCCTCAAGACCACAGGTTTCCCATCCCTGATCTAGGCAAATAAAATTGCTCTGATTATGGCAGTTAAAATCAGTTATCTGACAAAAGACTTCAGCTGAATGATTTCTGATTTGTAGGAGAGAGACTTACTTTCATTAGCCAAGTGCTTCAGTGACCCCTATTACCGTTCAGCATGAGCTAGAGATGGAGTAAGGTGAACTTTCTCATGTACCTGTCAATTTCTGCTTCCACTTCTGGTTTAAGATGGAAAAACAGAGGAGAAGACAGTTGCTTTCTATCCTGTTGATCTGGCTGGGTTTGTTTGCCTGGCTTAAAGGCTCTACTTGATCTATGGTGATCTGAATTCTGTTCTTATCAAACAACATAGCATCTAGAAGAGGAGGGTCTGTTCTGATGAGACAACACCACTTCTGGAAAACAAGAGTATCTGCCCAAGAAGAATCCGCCCAACAGATTAACAGTATGTGGGACAACAGTTCCATGGGGTGCATATGTTGGGGGGACCCAAACCATTAAAGCCCATAGACCAGAGTTGTGAATTATTTCATGCAAGTTACTTTAAGTATATGGATTTTACTCCCTTATTTCCTTCCTTGCTGGATTCTTTTAAGCCACTATAGAGACTTCAGTGCATAGGTGAGAGAGAGTAACACAAGTTGATAGATAGATAGATAGATAGATAGATAGATAGTTGGATGGATGGATAGAGATTATGATGTGTATTTTTAGAAATTTATTCATTTACTTTAATATATAAAGATATATGATATTAGTTGGGGCAGGTAGGTGGTACAATGGATAGACTGCCCGACCTGGAGTGAGGAAGACTCATCTTCCCAAGTTCAAATTCAGCCTCACTTACTAGCTTTGTGACCCTGGGCAAGTCACTTAACCCTGTTTGCCTCAGTTTCCTCATCTGCAAATGAACTAGAGAAGAAAATGGCAAACCACTCCAGTATTTTTGCCAAGAAAATCCCAAATTGGGTCACGAAGAGTCAGACTTGACTGAAATGACTGAACAACAAAATGGTGTTAGTATTATTTCTTTTGCCATATTGCTAAGTAAATGGTAATGTTTAAGATCTAAAAGTGTCATCATTATGAGTGATTCGTTTGTGTTTAAAGACATACACCATTTCAGTGTGCAGCATTATAGTTGTTGAAACCATAAAGAGCATATCTGTGAGAGCTCAAGAATGAGAATGGAGAACAAGGAGAGTACATTTCCCTTCAAAACAATTTCTCTTCCTTCATTAAGAAGGAATTGTTTGTAACCATGTAGTGATGTTTTGTCTCTGAGAACCTAGGACTGCCAGTATAAGAAGCCAGATGTAGTGAGTGGGCCAACCCAGAAAGTGAATAGGGGTCAGCATGCCCTATATGACAGGTGATAATTTGCTTCATTGCACTTGGCAGCTATTACCATGGATGCTTGTTACATTATGGGAGTGTATCCTCTGGTATATTCCTCCCTCTCCCCCATGCTCTACATTTATCAAGTGTTCATTTTTTGAGGGACTTTTGCATTGGTAGGAACCTATTAAGAGAGTTTCTTTTACCTAGGAGTTATTAGATGCTAAGAGACATAAGTAGTACTTACATAAAGAAAAAAAATTATTTTAAAAATATTTTTCCTGGTATTTTTTAAACATTCCATGATATTTTTCGTGATATATTTGTGATTATTGAATACATAAGAATTGCTGTTTGTTATTTAATATAACTATGTTTAAATCTAGATATTAATATGATTAGTTCAGATATAATATGTTCAGAACATTGGTATTCAGCAATTCAGGTAGAATTATATAGAGATGATTGAAGTGACTACAACCTGACCTAGATGATAAAGATGTTGAAAATATTTTACAAGATGCCATTGAGAATTCTGGGAAATGTGAAGTAATAACAGAGATTTAAAGAGAAGAGAAAAAACATTATCCATTGACTGCAAATTACCAGAGGATTTAGGTCATTTCAAAATTCTAAATAGGATAAAGATTTCAGGAAATGAGTGGAAGATAATACCAATCATTAAGAAAGAGAAAATACTAGTGTTAAAAATGATATTTAATGAATAAGGGAATATTTAAAGATAAATCATTAAAATTAATTTGGGGAAAAAAAAGCCATTTGAAACACTAATAGCTACAAATGTTAATGGGCTTCCACATAGTATAATATGTGATCACGATGGAACCATAGACCTGAGTTAAGATTTTTCTCAGGAAAATCTGTACAGTCCAGCACTTGTGAATGAATGAGGCAGTTGACCAAATCTTTTGTTTGTCCACTTCTTATCCCAAAGATTTCCAAATAATGTCAAAGAAGTCAGACTAGGATGACTTATTTTACCCTTCTACTTCTGAACCATGCATTCATTAGTGAGATCATTGAATGACTTAGCAAAAGCAACATACTTCTTCATGAGTTTTTGATAACTGAGTTTCCTTGGATATGACCAACTGGTCAGCTCTTCTATCTTCACTGACTCAGTGCTTGCTCCCTCTTGTGACTCTATACGACCCACATAACTTAATGGAAGATTTATATAACTGGCCCTTGTCAATTGGCAGTTTCAGACCAGCTAATTCTAGTGGGTCTATCACTTTGATTATTCTTTTCCTCATATGATGCCAAGGTCTTTCCAAAGATAAGGGGCTCTTTTAGGTATATCAGCAGTATCACTGGTGCCCCCAAGATCCTTTGAAGCATACACTCAAATTGGTAAAGGATTGAAACAATCTAATCTTGTTTGTAGGTTTTGTTTTTATTTTGGAGGCAATGGGGGTTAAGTGACTAGCCCAGGGTCACACAGCTAGCTAGTAAGTGTCTGAGGCCGGATTTGAACTCAGGTCCTCCTGACTTCAGGACCGGTGTTCTCTCCACTGCACCACAATAGCTGCCCCAAAACAATCTAATCCTACTAGCATTTATCTAATATCTGTTACATGCGAGATTCAGTGTTGATGTATAGTACCATTCTTCCAGTCTCCCAGGTTTGTAACTTTGGTTTTATTCTTTATTCTTTGCTCTCTATCACTCTCCATATCCAATCTATTATCAATCTATATCCAATTAAAATCTTGCTGTTACTTCTTTAACAGCTCATGCATCTGCCTCATCTCTAGGGACACAGTTGTTACCTAAGTTCAGGCTCTTATCACCTCTCCCTTTCATTACTGTAATTGCCTTCTAATTGGGCTCCCTTCCTCAAGCCTCTTCCTACCAGGCTCTTTTCCACATTGCTGTCAATGACTTTCTACAACTGCAGATCTGACCATGTTAAACTCTTAAAGCAAAGAGATCTAGGATCAATCAAATAAACATTATTAAGCACCTTCTATATATCAGCCACTATGCTAGACTATGCTAGGGATTCAAAAGAAGCAAATTGAAGTTTCTTAGTTTAGCTTTTAAAGCCCTTCTCAACTTGAACTCAACCTGTCTTCTAGTCCCACCATTACTCCTCTCCCAAACTCTAATCCAGAAACTGTCCTTTCTATTCCTCACACGACACTCAATCTACCATCTCTGCCTTTGCCCCAACTCTCCCCTGTACTTTCACTTCCTCCTCACTTACATCTCATAGAATCCCTTTCTTCAAGATACAACTTAAGCATCACCTTCTACATGAGGCCTTTCCCAATCTCTTCAACCACTAGCCTTCTCCCTTTCAAACTATCTTGTATTTAACCACATTGTATTTATTTGTATATGTCCTTGTCTCACATTACACTGTGAGATGCTTGGGAGCAGGGACTTTTTTTTAAGTAACTTTCTTTTTGTTCCCAGTGCCTGGCACGTAGTAGGCACTTAATAAAGGGTTGCTGGCTGACTCTTCCTTAGAATGTAAGCTCCCTGGAAGTAGGAACTGCTTCATTCATCTTACTTGTATCACTAGTGTCTGACACCATGCCTGGTACATGGTAGATCTTTAAAAATACTCATTGGGTGATTGACTCAGCCTGACATTGGTAAGGCAAAGCTTAATGGTCAGATGAAACTTAACCATTAAGAGCAGCTATTCATCACAGAAAACTTGGGAACTAACCTTGGAATCAGGAAAAGCGATGATAAAAACAACAGCCAAAGTATGAGGCTTCAATCCCACCTAGAGAGAGAAAGAGTCACCATGCCAACGGGGTTAGTAGAACAGAAAGTTATTGAATTCAGATTGAGTCAATAATGGCCAACAGCATGTGAATAGGGGCAGAAGTCAGGACAAATAGAAAGAGTTGGTTACCAAGGTTAGAAAGAAGTAAAGAAGCAGGATCAAGAAAAGAACTCAGACCTATAAAATGGAAGATGGCTTGGTGCCCCCAAATCCTGGTCAAATGCCAGCTCCAGCTCAGCGTTCCTTAAAAAATGAGACAAAACCACTGTGTTGTCAGGATAGCGTATCATAGAAGTAGAGCTTGAGGGGATCATAGAGGTCATCTAATCCAATCTTTTCATTTTACATAGGATGAAATTAAGTAGTAAAATGACTTGCCCAAGGTCATATAGGGAAGGCCAGAGATGAGATTTGAAAACTAGTTCTCTGAATCCATAGTCATTGCTCTTTCTACTGTAATAAGCAAACTTCTAATCTTTCTTGTTGATTCCTAAAGGTACATAATTTTTAGAAGCTGGAACTCATTGAGCTGATTTTAAATGTAACCTTTGGATACTGTAAAAGAAGTTACACTTGATTTCTCAAAAAGCCAAATATAAGGCAATTAGACAATTTTTGAATGTCAGGAGACTTTCAGGCATAGTTTTTGTAAATGAACTCATAGCTCTGAGAATTCAAAGTATGTTTAAAAGTATACTGTAAACAACAGTTTTAAGTGTTCTTTTGTGAATGAATAGAGTTTGCCACTATTTTTTCCCTCTGCAAAATAGTTTGAAGCACTGGAAATCACCTCACTAACATCAGTGTTTTTATGTGATACTACTTCTGTTGACATTTAAATGGCTATCAGTGATCCTTGAAATTTTGATTAGCCAAAGTGATACTGATAGACATTAAGTTTCTCCCCATTGCTCCCCAGGGGAAGGAGCAGAGATAACGTGGCAGCTGCCCAGGTTCATGCTGTCCAAGCAACATTATCACCTGATTCTCATCATCAACAGGCATTGATAAGTGTCAACTATGGGCAATTTTCTCTTTTATATTCTTTTTTGTGCATAAAGGGGAAATTGGGTAGTTTAAAACAGCAAGCAATCCTCATCAAAACAATTGAGTTCAAATCAACCCAACCAATTTTTATTGAGGGCATTTTCTATGCAGGCCTCTCTGCTAGGTTCTGGAGCAACAAGAATGAAAAGAGACAGAATCCCTTAGGGGCAGAGGGAACAAGAGGAACATATGTAAGCAGGAGAAAAAATGCACCATAAAAACAGAATGTGATATTCTAAAAAAAAAAAACAGGCAATGGAACCATATAATTAAAAATAAAAAAACACAATTGCTTATTTGCATTAAAAGCAATATTCATTGATAATATACATATGTAAAAGTATATAGACATGGATATATATTTAGGAAAAAGATGTTTTCTGCTGAAGTTGGATTGTAAGAAAAGCTCTCTGCTAAAATAGCTTGAGTCAAAAAGTTGTAAAAATTACATTGAGCTTAGTATTTAATTACTTCTAACGAACATTACACATAAATTGTCAGAAATATCAAATGAAAGGGAGTATACAGTCTTTTCCTTTAAGAAAAAAAATTACCCCCTTCTAATAGAAAAAAAAATGCAAGAAAAGACCTAATGAGTGGGAATAGCCTTTTCTTCAAGATGAAAAAAGTCACTCCTTTCTAACTGGAAAAACTGCAAACATATACTCAATGATAATAACACCTTCCTTTGAGATGGAAAAAAATTATTCCTGATTAAAGAAAAGATATTAAGGGGGTAGCTAGGTGGTGCAGTGGATAGAGCACTGGCCCTGAAGTCAGGAGGACCTGAGTTCAAATCCGGCCTCAGACCAAACACTTGTCACTAACTAGCCATGTGACCCTGGGCAAGTCACTTAACCCCAATTGCCTAAAAAAAAAAAAAGATATTAAGGGATCCATGCTGCTGTTGTGTTAGTGCATTGCATATCTGTAAATCTTCCCTTTCTTATAGCTTCTGCCAAAATACACAGAACGGAAAAATAGAACTTTGAAGTAAGAGGGTAAAAAATCTCTGAAGTATCACTTCCGGTGCTAAACAAAAGAAAGGCTGATGTATCAGATATCTACCACTGTGAAACAAGTTAGAGGGATTCTAAGAATGGAGAAGCTACGAACAAATTTTGGAAACTTTTATTCTCAAAGAGAGTGAGTGAAAGTTAAAAGCATATTTCTTTATAAAGGAAAAAAAAAGCCATGAAGGAAAGAGAGAGGAAGTAATAAGATTAACTCTTTATTAATTTGTGAATAAGATACCTCATTATTTTATTTCTTTAAATCTCGTTCTTTCTATACAGTTTTAATATATTTCTGTTTGCGCTTATATAGCATTCTCAGTTCCTTAGTTGTGTTTATGTTGAGAGAGTTAAATAAACAATTCTATTTCATGTTAAAAATGAATAATTAAGTGAAAATAGCCAGAATCTACTTGTCTCAGAGAACGGAACCTACAGTTCGAACCAAAGGCACATTAATTATACACTTGGTAACAGCTTTGCCTAATTGTAAGTTCATAACCTAAGAGGAAATCAACTATCTAATGAGTTAGTTTTGTAAATACAAACTTAAGAAGTGATTGCAAATCTCACAGTAATTTATATGCTAAGAACATAAGCAAGAAATAAGAAGATGAATGTATAGCCTAAAAAGATGAAGACTAGTGTCATGATTCAGATGATAAAGACATAGGAAGTACCTATTGCAATACCTTTGTTCAGTTTGACAGAGGAGATGCAGATGACCATAAATTAAATACAATCTATAGGAAAGGTAAATCATCCACCCAGTAGCTGCCTGAGAAAGTTGATTAGAATGACAAAATATGACAGTAAGTTCACCTCAAAAACTCAGCAGGAAAATTTGCTGCAAGTCAGAAGAGGAGAGATTTTTTTTTTTAAGTTTGAAAGGAGACTGGTTACAGGAGAAAAAAAGAAAAGTCTAGCTTCAGAGGGAAGTTCAGAATGAGATTCTGCTTTGACAGGGAAAAAAAAAAACACTAAAAAATAAGTTTTGGTTTCAGAAGGCTTACTTCAGACTGTTTGAGAAAGAAGAAACTTAAAAAAAAACCTATAGAAGAAACAGACCAGGATCATTAAAGACCTGAAACAATGCTAACTTATACACAGAACTTTTACTATTTAAATTCAACTGAGAATAGACTGCATAAAGGAGAGTAAGGTACAATAAAAATTATTAGAAGTCAAATAAAAATGAGAGCAAACTCTCCTTGTCCCTACTTTTGATTCTGTTTTCCTTTTTATTCAGGTATTGCTTGATATAAATTTTATGATTAGTAAAGGAAGATAACTATTTTATATTTTATTCTTGAAAATATGGTGGCTGCTAGGTGGCAGAGTAGATAGAGCTCTGATCTTGCAGTCAGGAGGACCTGAGTTCAAATGTGACCTCAGACACATGACACTTACTAGCTGTGTGACCCTGGGCAAGTCACTTAACCCTGATTGCCTCATCAAAAAGCAAAAAAAAAAAAGGAAAAAAGAAAATATGTACAAATTCATAAATGTGTACAAGGGCACACACACAAATACAGTTATTTCATTTCTTCTGATGTTTCTTTTTTGTCCAATTCCATTGGCCAAGCTTAAATGACTGGGCTCTAATACAGGGATGGGGCACCTGAGGCCTCGAGGCCACATGTGGCCTTCTAGGTGCTTGGGTGTAGCCTTCTGACTGAGTCCAAGTTTTACAGAACAAATCCTTTTATTAAGGGGATTTGTTCTATGAAGTTTGGATTCAGTCAAAGGGCTGCACTTGAGGAACTAGAGGGCCACATGTGGCTCAAGGCCACAAGTTCCCTACCCCTCCAATAGTACTATTTTACTTGGTACCAAGAAAAAGGGGAAAGAGCACAAAGCATACTAGAATAGGAATCCTCACAACAACATATGTAAAAATGTATATGGGTAGCTTCTGCTTAGAATTCCAAGAGTGAGGAACCCATTTTCCCTCTGTGGTAGCCCATTCCACTATTTAACAACTAAATTTTAGGAACTTTTTCCTGACATCAAGAGTAAAATTGTCTCTTTCAGCTTCTACCAATTGATGATTCCGTCCTCTGAGGCAAAAACAAAACAAAACAAAACAAAACAAAATCTGATCCCTTTTACACATGACAGCTAACTCCTTCTTAACCCTACTCCCTCTCTAAGTTTTCTATTTTCTAGGCCAAGCATCCCCAGCTCTTCTCGTTCATCCTCATAAGGTGTGGACTCAATGTCCCTCATCCTTCTTCTTGCCTTCCTCTGGACGTTCTCCATCTTGTCAAACTCCTTCCTAAATCTGTCATGAGTTCAGCACTCTGCTATATGATGACAAGTGTGAGAAATACTCTATTACCTCAGTCAGAAGATTATCAATTGTTTCTCTAAACCATAAAAGTTTTGATACCTTTTCAGTTAGTTTGGAGTAAAGATGGAAATTTTACCACTGAAGTCTCAGGAAATAAGGGTATTCTAGGCATTGTCCTTGAGAATTCTAACTTGTATCAGCTGGGGCTGTATGATATTTCAACTAGGGCATTCTGAAGGACAGAAATATTGTACCTGGCCTGTAGCCTAGATGACTTGCAAATAGTGATATTTCAAAGAGAACTAATCTTGCCAGAAATCCTAAGAAACAAGTGATTGACTACACTCCATATTAGTAACCATTAGACATCTCCTCTTACAGCTTGAAGATATTATTCACGTGAATTGAAAGGATGCATTTCAATGACACAGTTGTCAGAAGCTTGATTGTCAGAGGTAAAAATAATGTTGGTGACATAGGAATGCATACCAAGATGTCTGAAGAAAGAAGCTATGGTATGAAATGATAAGTAAATAGTAATTAAAATAATATGTACCAGTAAGCACAAGATATGCATCTGGGATTCTTGGGGAGTAAGGAAGGATTAAGGTTAGGAGAAGACAGTAGAAATCTGAGCTGCACTTGGTCAGGGAGAGAGTGGGAAGAGCTAATGAGAGCGTAGGGACAACCAGTCTGTGATAGGGCAGAGCATACTGTTTGAGTACAGAATATTTCTGCCTGAATGAGCAATTTTAGATGGAACAGTACCTAGATCATGCTCCCCAGGGAAATAGGGTGCCCATATGGGAGTCTAAACTTTCCCAACAGCTTAGTCCATTCCCAACACAATAACCCTAAAAAATATAGTCTCAAAAAGATGGCTGCTGAGGTCCTTTCCAACTCAGAAATTTAGTGATTCTGTGAATAAAATAGCTTTACTTCAGAGTTAGCCTTACACACATGGTTCCCACCTCTAAAATTTATACCTGTCTTCTTAATATCCCAAGTTTCTCTGACAGAGAGGAATGAATACCTGTCCTTCAACAATTAAATATGATGTTTAAAATATAAATGACTGTTTGAGATAACACACTGAATGAAATTTATGCTATTAAAATGTCAATAGATTGATTCAAAAAGTATAAATGATGACAGCAGATTTACTCTCATTTCTGCTAATTCCTACACTGCAGAGAGCACAATTCCTAGGAGCTAGACATGTTTTTCACATGCCAAAGACTATTTTATGGAGAGCTCACACAGGGCAAGAGCTCACATGGTGGTCAGAAGAAGTGATACAAGTACGCTCTTGAAGTCTTTCTGAAAAACTTTGGAATCAATTGAATGACACTGGCAAAGGATCCCACAGCATGGTATGCCCACATCAAAGAAGGCTCTGTGCTCTATGAGTGAAGCAGAATTGCAGTAGCTCAAAAGAAACATGAGATACATAAATTTGGAGACACCTCCACTCCAAATGTTCATTTGGGCTATTTATGCACAAACAGATAGAGTGTTCTGAGCTTGCACTGGTCTGATCAGACACACTGTACCGTGACTCTAACACAGGAATGTCATTTTGGTCCTCTTCAAGAATGAAGAACAACTACCAACCAACCAACCAATTAAACTAAAAGCAATTGAACAAATGCTAAAGACTGACAATGTATAATATGATGTGGACCTGAAGCAAGAGGAGAAGTTACCCTAACGGGTGCTCTAAGGAAGCAGGACCTCCTTCAGACCAAGAAAAGTCTTTTCCTATATCCTTTTCCCATTCTCACCCCTTTCTTTCTCAACAGCAATCAATCACCTTTTCTCTTTTTTCTTCTTTTTCATTATATTTTACAGATGCTTTTTCTTTGTACATCACATTCAGTTCTAAAATATCTGTCTCCCTCTCTTTTATGCAAGGAGTTATTCCTTGTAACAAAATGTTAAAAGAGAGAAAAAAGAAGTTCAACAAAAAACAATTAATGCATCAACCATGCCTGAATATTCCATACTCATAGGTCCTATCAGTACAGTGAAGGGAGGGAGGGAGGGACATTTTCCCAATGCTTCATGGAAAGTGGAGGGTGAAGGGAAAGGTCAAGCTTGATCGTTACAATTGCCTGGAATTCAGTTTTGACTCCATGACTATAGCTACAATTGCATTTCAGAATGATTGGACCACTTCACAGTTCCATGAACAGTGTATTACACTGAGCCTGTCATCCCCTAGCCCTTCTAACAATTGTCAATTTTTTCTCTTTGGGTAATCTTTGTCCGTCCAAAGGGTATAAGGTAAAATTGCACAATTTCTTTAATTTGTATTTCCTTTAATGATGATTTTGGAGCTTTTTTAAAATTAGGTTTTTGATGGCTTACCTTTCTTCTTTTGAGATCTGCTTGTTCATATCCTTTCATAATTTACCTATTGGGGCATGCATCTTGTTCTTATACATTTGTATATACAAATAAATAGCTTAGATATCAGACTTTATTTCAGAAAATCATTTGACTGTTAAATTTTAACTGATTTCATTTTGTTTCTGTATAATTTTTCAGTTTTATGCAATGAAATGTTCATTTTCATTCCAGCTATTCTCTTTATCCCTTATTTGGTAAAGAGCACTTTCCTTATCAATAGTTGTGAAAGACATAACCTTCTCCTTTCTTCCAATTAGTTTATAATATGACCTTTTATATTTAGGTCATGTATCCATTTGGAGATTATTTTGGTATATGCCATGACAGTTTAACCTAAACCTAATTTCTGTCAAAAAAAAAAAAAACTTTCCTCCTTTTTTGATAGGTTTTGATATGCTGCCTTTACCCTAGTAGCTAGTGTCTTTGGGTTTAGTGAATATAATATTACCATGTTTGATGGCTTCAGGATTTTATGTACTTAACCTATTCTACTAAAAACTTTTCTATCTTTTAACCAATACCAAATAGTTTTGATGATTACTACTTTGTAATATAATTTGAGATCTGATATTGCTGGTTGTACTCATTCAGTTTTTGTGTTTGTCTTGCTAGACAGAATCTCCAATATTTTATAGATCCTCTACTTACTTCAAAATGAATTTTTTTTCTATTTCTTCCTACTGAGTTTAGTTGGTAATATATAGAAAGGATGATGATTTATATGGATTTATTTTGTATTCTCCTATTTTACTAAAGTATTTTTTTACTCTTTTAAAACATTTATTTTTGGGTAGAGCCAAGATGGTAGAGTGAAAGCAGTGACTTGGTTGAGCACACCCCCAAACCCCTCCAAATACCTGTAAAAAAATTGGCTCTAAACAAATTCTTAAGCAGCAGAACCCACAAAAAGACAGAGTGAAACAAATTTCCAGCCCAAGACAACCTGGATGGTTGATCAGAAAGATATATTGCACCAGGTGGGAAATGGAGCACAGCTTGGCTTGGGCACGCAGGCCACAGCAAACCTGGAGCAGGCCTTGGGGGCTGAATCATGGGCAGCTGTGGTGATTTCCAGACTTCTCAACCCATGAACGCCAAAGACAACTTGGAAGGTCAGTGGGAAAAGTCTGTGACTGCGGTGAGAGAGAAGATAGGTATTAGCTGCAAGTCCCAAGTGTGGCCCTAAGGCGGCAGCTGCCTCCTGAGCTTCTGGCCCACAGACTGAGGGGGAATCGAGTGGCTGATCAGACGGGGATTGCAGGGATCTCTTTGCTAGTGCTGAGGCAGGAATCTCTTGCTTTGCCAGTGCTTGGATCTGGGTCACAGTTCTGAGGGGCTGTCCTGGGGCGAGGAGGAGTGCTGGCATAGTGGAGCTTGTTGTGGTGGTAGAGAAGAAACACCTTACCCCTTATCATAGCACCCTGGAAGAACTGAAAATTTTCAGGTCCTTAGAAGTATCTCTGAAAACAGTTGTACAAACCCCCAAAGCTTGGGACAGTACATTCTCCACATTGGAAACACACTCTTACCTTAACAAAGAGTTTAAAACTCAAGTAATTGGCCAGAATCATGAGTAAGCAGTGAAAAAAGAGTCAGACTATATTATCTTACTTTGGTGACAAAGAAGATCAAAACATACAACCAGAAAAAGACAACAAAGTCAATGGTCCTACATTCAAACCCTCCAAGAAAAATATGAATCAGTCCCAGGCCTTGGAAGAGCTCAAAAGGGATTTTGAAAAGCAAGAGAAGTAGAGGAGAAACTGGGAAGAGAAATGAGAGTGATGCAAGAAAATCACGAAAAACAAGTCAACAGTTTGCTAAAGGAGACCCAAAAAAATACTGAAGAAAATAACACCTTTAAAAATAGCCTAACCCAAATGGCAAAAGAGGTCCAAAAAGCCAATGAGGTGAAGAATACCCTAAAAAGTGAAATTGGCCAAATGGAAAAGGAAGTCCAAAAGATTACTGAAGAAAATACTTCCTTTAAAATTAAAATAGAGCAATTGGAAGCTAGTGACTTTATGTGAAATCAAGGTGCTGTAAAACAAATCCAAAAGAATGAAAAATTAGAAAACAATGTGAAATATCTCATTGGAAAAACAACTGACCTGGAAAATAGATCCAGGAGAGAGAATTTAAAAATTATTGGATTCTTAAAGCCATGATGAAAAAAAAGAGCCTAGACATCATCTTTCAAGAAATGATCAAGGAAAAGTGCCCTGATATTTTAGAACCTGAGGGCAAAATAGAAATTGAAAGAATCCACCAATCTCCTCCTGAAAGAGATCCCCAAAGGAAAACTTCTAGGAAGATTGCAGCCAAATTCCAGAGTTCCCAGGTCAAGTAAAAAATATTGCAAGCAGCCAGAAAGAAACAATTCAAGTATTGTGGAAACACAATCAGGATAACACAAGATTTAGCAGCTTCTACATTAAAGGACTGCAGGGCATGGAATATAATATTCTGGAGGGCAAAGGAGATAGGATTACAATCAAGAATCACCTACCCAACAAAACTGAGTATAATCCTTCAGGGGAAAAAATTTTCATTCAGTGAAATAGAGGACTTTCAAGCATTCTTGATGAAAAGATCAGAGCCGAATAGAAAATTTGACTTTCAAATACAAGATTCGAGTGGAACATGAAGAGGTAAACAGTAAAAGAAATCATAAGAGACTTATTAAGGTTGAACTGTTTAATGGAAAGATGATATTTGTAACCCATGAGACTTTTGTCAGTATTAGGGCAGTTGGAGGGAAAAATTATATGTATGTATAGGTAGATATAGATAGATAGATAGATAGGTAGATAGATAGATAGATAGATAGATAGATAGATAGATAGATAGATAGATAGATAGATAGAT
>NW_020941197.1:15055775-15062861 GCF_900497805.2 Vombatus ursinus
GATAGATAGATAGATAGATAGATAGATAGATAGATAGATAGATAGATGGCACAGGGTGAGTTGAATATGAAGAGGTCATATCTGGAGAATAAAATTAAGGGGTGAGGGAGGATTATACTAGGAGAAGGAGAAAGGGAGAGGTAGAATGGGGTAAATTATCTCACCAAAAAAAAACAGAAAAGAAAAGGCTCTTACAGTGGAGGGGAAACGGGGGAAGGTGAGAGGAAATGAGTGAATCTTATTCTCATGGGATTTGACTTAAGGAGGGAATAATATACACACTCAATTGGGTATGAAAATCTGTCTTACAGGAAAATGGTGGGGAAAGGGGACAAGAGAGTAGGGGGATGATAGAGAGGAGGGCAGATTGGGAAAGGGGGTAATCAGAAGCAAATACTTCTGAGGAGGGACAGGGTCAAAAGAAAGAATAGAATAAATGGGGGGGCAGGATAGGATTAAGGGAAATAGAGCTAATTTTTCACAGCATGTCTAATATGGAAGTGTTTTGCCTAACTGTACATGTATAACCTATACTGAGTTGCTTGCCTTTTCAATGAGGGTGGGTGGGGAGGGAGGAAGGGAGAAAATTTGGAACCCAAAGTGTTAAAAACACATGTTTAAAAAAATGTTATCACATGCAATTGGGAAATAAGAAATACAGGAAATGGGGTACAGAAATCTATCCCGCCCTACAGGAAAATAGAAGGGGAAGGGGATAAGAGAAGTAGGGGAGAGATAGAAGGGAAGGCAGACTAGAGGAAGGGGTATTCAGAATGCATGCCATCTTGGGGTGGGGGGAGGGGCGAGATGAGGTGAAAATTTGGAACTCAAAATCTTGTGGAAGTAAATGTTGAAAACTAAAAATAAATAAATTTATTAATTAAAAAATTATTTTTAATTTGTGGAATAAAACAGTTATTTTCATAACATAGTATAATTAAAAATAAATGATTATGCATGAAACAGTGAATCTATTATGTACAATTTTCTGTTCCTTTTAAGTATATAATAAGTTATCATGTAAATTTCTTTTTTCCCTTTTTTCTCCTCCTCCCCACCCTAGAGATGGCTGCCATTATAAATATTATAAATACCATTATATAAATATCTGTGTGCATATATATTGATCATATATATGTGCATATATATGTAAAATCATTCTATATGTACTTCTATTTATCAGTTCTTTCTCTGGATGCAGATAGTATCTTCCTTCCTATGTCCTTTGTAGTTAATTTTGGTATTTGTAATAGTCAAAATGACTTAGTTGCTCAGAGTTTTTCTTAAAACAACATTGCTGTCACTATAGGCAACGGTCTCTTCATTCTGCTCATTTTACTCTTCTTCATTTCCACTCAGTTTTTTAGTTGACATTCTGAGGTTTTCTAAATTGTGATATCTACAAAAATTATGCCTTTGTTTCCCCATCTAGAACAAGTTATTTATGCTTATCAGCATAGCATTCACCTGCTGTGGGCACCAGGAACAACATAGGATGTTGTGGGTAGCATTATGGGCATTCTTAAGAGGTTCCAATAGCAAAGATGGCTCCAGCATAGTGATAGCACTGTGGACATCAATGGTAGACAACATGTTTGGATTGATTTTGAACAGGTTGTGACTCTACCAAGGGCTGAGGCTTTTCATCCCCAATATCTCCCTCCTTTGCTAGCCCAAAGGTCCCTTGCTAATGAAGACCTGACTCCTGAGGATCTGTTTTGCCTAGTTCATCTCCTGCTTTGGGAGAAGCAATTGTGTAGATGGACCTAAATGACTATCAGTCTGGTGGTGGAAGATCCCTCAGAGGATAGAAGTACTGACAAGTCATACCAGTGGGCTAAACTATGAACTACAAGACTAGCTTGTGAGAGTGCATTGAGGAATGAGGAAGAAAGATCTTCATCTACACTAATTCCTGGGTGGTGATCATGGGGCTAGTTGAGTGGTCAACTATTGGAAAGATAATATTTGTAACTCATGAGACCTTTGTCAGTATTAGGGTAGTTGGAGGGAAAAAATATATGAATAGATAGATAGATAGACAGACAGACAGACAGACAGACAGACAGACAGACAGACAGATAGTTAGATAGATAGATAGATAGATAGATAGATAGATAGATAGATAGATAGATAGATAGATAGAGGAGTTGAATATGAAGGGGTGATATCTGGAGAATAAAATTAAGAGGTGAGAGAGGATTATACTGAAAGAAGAAGAAAGGGAGAGGTAGAATGGGGTAAATTATCTCACATAAAACAGATAAGAAAAGGTTTTTACAGTGGAGGAGAAGTGGGGGAAGATGAGAGGGAATGAGTGAATCTTATTCTCATTGGATTTGGCTTAAGGAGGGAATAACATACACACTCAATTGAGTAAGGAAATCTATCATACCCTACAGGGAAATGGGAGGGGAAGGGATAAGAGAATGAAGGGAGGGCAGATTGAGGTGGGGATAATCAAAAGCAAACACTTCTGAGGAGGGACAGGATTAAAAGAGAAAATAGAATAAATGGAGGCAGGATGGGATGAAGAAAAATATAGTTAGTTTTTCACAACATGACTACACATGTAAAACCTGTATCCAGTTGCTTGCCTTCTCAACGAGGGAGGAAGGGAGAAAATTTGGAACCCAAAGTTTTAAAAACAAATGTTAAAAATTGTTTTCACATGCAACTGGGAAATAAGATATACAGAGAATGGGGTATAGAAATCTATCCTGCCCTACAGGAAAATAGAAGGGGAAGGGGATAAGAGAATGGGCAGGGGTTAAAAGGGAGGGCAGATTAGGGGAAGTGGTAGTCAGAATGCATGCCATCTTGGGGTAGGGAAGGGGCAAGATGAGGAGAAAATTTGGAACTCAAAATCTTGTGGAAGTGAATGTTGGAAACTAAAAATTAACAAATGAATAAATGTTTAATATTAAAAAAAAGAAAGAAAGAAAGAAAAGGCTTTCCCTTTTGATGTCAGGACCAATGCAGTTAGTTTGTCAATATTTCCCTTACATAAATCATCTGCAGGGTATGCCATCTGATACGTATACTCTGTTAAGAAGAACGACTAGCCTAGCATCCTTATGAGGACAGTAGAAATAGAAGAGTGACTCTTTCTCCAAACTTGAAGATTGTGACACCATATTGAGGTGAGCCCTGGGACCATATGATAGCTTACCTAGGAACACAGTAATGCTCCTCCTGTTCCTCCTTCCTCTGAATGGTAATTAGTTCCTTTCCTCAAACTTGAGGCAAGAGGTTTGTTCTTAATAAACGAGATCTTCATCCCTGACTATTGCCACATCTAGGTTGTACAGTCAACACCTTAAGAAGGAGGAGAGCCCTTTGATCCAACAGTTTCTTGAATTTGGCTTCCAGGAAGACTTGCCTAAAAAAGCTTAATTACTTTTTGACATAGTCCTAGTTGACCTTCTCTAGCCCTTCCTTATTTCATACAAAGTCACCTAGGTTTGAAGTTCTTGCTTGCTTAGAGAGTTCCATAAATCCTGGAGGAGTGACTCAGGGCCTCTTTAAATGATATCTCTTATCATTCTCAGAATGATTCAGACAACTCCTTTTAAGAAAGGGTTTGAGAAACTAAAAGGTGGAATTTGTTAGAGGTACCATGCTTTCTAATTATGTGGGAGAAATGAAATTGTCTTTGCATAACTTTTGGTAATGTGTATTTACCTGGAAGATAAATATATTTTATTTTAGCTCACAACAATACTTAATCTGAACCACTATACTGGGCTAGATCAAGTTTTGTTGTTTAGTAATTTTTCAGTCACGTCCAACTCTTCATGACCACTTTTGGGGTTTTCTTGGCAATAATACTGCAGTAGTTTGCCCTTTCCTTCTTCAGCTTATTTTACAGATGAAGAAGCTAAGGCAAACAGGATTAATTGCCCAGAGTGACACAGCTAGTAAGTGTTTGAGGCCAATTTAAACTCAGGTCTTCCCAACTCCAGGCCCATTGCTCAATTCACTGTACCAAATAGGAGCTCAGATCAAGTTTAAAACATTAAAAGACTTCCTTTTTAGTTTCTCTAGAAATATTAAGAAATACTATTCCTGTAACTTAAAATGCTTTCCAGAATTTTTCCTTTAGAAAAGTGGAAACATCAAAGGCTAGGGTCTTTCTTTGAAATAGATTAAGGGTGATAACTAAACTTAACTTTTGTCTTGATGGGACCATTGCTTCTTCATCCCCTGAAATGATTGGTACCATAACCCACTTGGGGACAATATCGTTTCCTGAAAGTTGAACTTAAGATACTAATCCCAGGAAGGAACTTATAAGTAGATGCCATCTATGAAGGAATTGAAAGGTGGCTGTAAAGTTAATTCCCAACTCTATTTTAACATATTATGATATTTTCCTTGTTCAAGATTCCTATAAATGTTACCTGGCATTGTTTGGATATGTATTAAATAAAATTATTTATAGCAAATTTGAGCCTAAAGTGCCAAGGATATCATAAATATTTTTTCTCCTTTGGCATAGACCAGGCCCAGAATACTTGTATATAGCAAGTTGTTGGGTTTCTTTTCCTTATCCATTCTACTATTCTTGTTTTATTAGATTGTTTAATCCGTTCACTTTTAGGGTTAAACTTTTTTAGCCTTGTGTTTTCCTCCATTTATTTCTTTTGTATTGATTTTTATCCCTTTACTCTTTTAAGTCAGCACTTTGTCCCTGTAATTAGTTTTGCCTACATTACTTTGATCTTAGTCTATTTCTACAGGGTGTCTCCCTGCTCCTGTTTATCTCTTCTATTCCAAGTTCCTTGACTTTATTAAAAGTTCTGGGAAATTTTCTTGTATTGCTTCTTATTATGTAATAGATTAAAAATAAAATTCTGTTGTTATATTTTACAAAAAAGGTGGAATGGTCTTGATGTATAGATGAGATATACAGTACTGTCAAAAAAGTTGTAAGATAATGTGTTGGCTTACTGAATCAAATATTTTTTTCAATCAACAAATAATAAGCACTATAGATTTCATATTCTCTACCTTTTTTTTTTAGATAATTTGTGTCAGGGTAGGGGAGAGTGGTTAGGAAATTTATCTAAATTTTTACCAGCAGTATTAGGAATTAGGTGGGGATTGGAAGTGGAATCAGTCCTCAGAAATCTAGATAGAATCAGAGAGGAAATGTATATTATCAGATGATAGGTCATTCAGGAGAGAAAGGGGAACAGTCATAAAATTTCCTTAAAAAGTAGATCCAATGGAAACATAAAACCTGATAGTAAATATGTAGTAATGATACTCTAATGCTTTTGTAAGTCTTTAATCATTCCCACATTATGAAATGGGAGTGGTCACTGTGACTTTTTAATCCAATTTAATTTTCAACATCACTTCCTCCTTCTATAGTATGTTGGGTACTAAGAAATGTAGTAGTTGTGCTTTCAGCCATGATAAGAATTCACCACTATAAAAACATTGGCAAATCTACAAATCCATTTCTTTCCATGTCTATTTTCTTTGTTTTTCTTCCATCTTCATCTCTAAATGCTCTTGGAATGAACAGGCTTAGTTCAAGCTCATGTCAAACAATGAGGAGCTTTCCAAAAATGGTGTAGACTTCCTCAAGAGAATGAGTTCCTCCTGTTTGGAAGTCTTCAAGAGAAGGTTGAATGACCACATGTTGGGTATGTCATAGTGGTGGTTCCTTTGGTGTATTGGTTGGACTAGAGGATCACTGAGGTCACCTCTAATTCTAAAATTCTGTGATTATGTGAAATTTAGGATTTGTGGAGATGGCAGAGGAAGGGGAAAAGGAGATGAAAGATAAGGACACAGACAAAGGGTACGAGGGGAAGAAAGAGTCTTGATTTAAAGGAAAAAGGCTCAAAAAGAAGGTCCTTAGTAGGAGAAAGAGGAAGAAAAGGAGCCCCAGAAGGGGAAGGTCTTGAGCTGAAAGAGAAGGAAGTTGGTAAGTTTAGTAAGACAAACAGGGAAGACAAGGTAAGAAAAAAAACAAGAGTAAGGAGAGGAAGTTAGGTGTGGTTTTCAAGATGTACAAACAAGATGAGGAGAAAGTGATAGATTCAGAATATGTCTGTGATAGAATGTATCTGAAAAGAGGATTTAGATGTCTGGCCTATGAAGTTAAAATGTGTGAATAATATACTTCAGGCCAGAGATGGCGTATATTTAATAAGGATTAGTATGTTTTAATTTATTTTTATTAATTAATTAATTTATTTCTAGTTTTCAACATTCACTTCCACAAAATTTCAAGTTCCAAATTTTTCCCCATCTCCTCCCACCCCAAGACAGCATGCACTCTGAATGTCCCTTCCCCCAATCTGCCCTCCCTTCTATCACCCCACCTTCTTTTATCCCTTTTCCCTTCTATTATCCTGTAGGGCAGGATAGATTTCTATATCCCATTGCCCATATATCATATTTCCCAGTTGCATGTAAAAACAATTTTTAACATTCATTTTTAAAACTTTGAGTTCTGAATTTTCTTTCTTCCTCCCTCCCTACTTACCCTCATTGAGAAGGCAAGCAATTCGATATAGGTTATACATGTGAAGTTATGCAAAACACTTCCAAAATAGTCATTTTGTAAAAGACTAACTATATTTCCCTTTATCCTATCCCAAACTCCATTTACTTTATTCTCTCATTTGACCCTGTCTCTCCTCAAAAATGTTTGCTTCTGATTACCCCTTTCCCCAATCTGCCCTTCCTTCTATCATTCCCTCCTCTTTTATTCCCTTCCCCCCTACTTTCCTGTAGGGTAAGATATATTTCCACACCCAAGTAATGGAGTGTGTATGTTATATCTTCTTTAAGTCAAATGCAATGAGAGTAAGATTCACTTATTCCCTTTCACCTCCCCCCTCTTCCCCTCCACTATAAAAGCTTTTTTTTGCCTCTTTTATGTTAGATAATTTACCCCATTCGATCTTTCCCTTTATCCTTCTCCCAGTACAATCCTCTCTCACACCTTAGTTTTATTTTTTAGATATCATCCCTTCATATTCAACTCACCCTGTGTCCTCTGTCTCTCTCTCTATATATAGATATATATGTAGATATATAGATATCTATAGATATAGATATATA
>NW_020941197.1:15062871-15094028 GCF_900497805.2 Vombatus ursinus
ATAGATATATATGTAGATATATAGATATCTATAGATATAGATATATAGATACAGATATAGATAGATATATAGATATTTATATCTATATAGAGAAATATCTATATCTATATAAATATATCTATCTCTATAATATATAACACACATACATATATATGTGTGTGTGTGTGTGTGTGTGTGTGTGCACTTAAATTGTTTCTTTCTGGCTGCTTGCAATATTTTCTCCATGACCTGGGAACTCTGAAATTTGGCTACCACATTCCTAGGAATTTTCCCTTTGGGATCTCTTTCAGGAGGTGATTGGTAGATTCTTTCCATTTCTCTTTGACCCTCTGGTTGTAGAATATCAGGGCAGTTTTCCTTGATAATTTTTGAAGGATGATGCCTAGACTCTTTTTTTGATCATGGCTTTCAGATAGTCCAATAATTTTAAATTCTCTCTCCTGGATCCATTTTGTGAGGTCAGTTGTTTTTTTAATGAGATATTTCACATTGTCTTCTATTTTTTTTCATTCTTTTGGTTTTGTTTTACATTGTCTTGATTTCTCATAAAGTCATTAGCTTCCATTTACTCCATTCCAATTTTTAAGGAAGTATTTTCTTCCGTGAGCTTTTGAACTTCCTTTTCCATTTGGCCAAATCTGCTTTTTAAGGCATTCTTCTCCTTATTGCCTTCTTGGACTTCTTTTGCCATTTGGTTAGGCTACTTTTTAAAGTGTTATTTTCTTCAGTTTTGGGGGGGGTCTGCTTTAGGAAGCTGTTGACTTGTTTTTCATGATTTTCTTCCATTGCTCTCATTTCTCTTTCTAGTTTTTCCTCTACTTCTCTTACTTGCTTTTCAAAATCCTTTTTGAGCTCTTCCATGGCCTGAGAGCAATTCACATTTTTCTTGGAGGCTTTGGATGTAGGAGCTTTGACTTTGTTGTCTTCTTCTGGTTGTATGTTTTGATCTTCTTTGTCACCAAAGTAAGATTCTATGGTCTGCGTTTGTTTTTGTTTTTGTTTTTTATTTTGTGCACAGTTTGCTCATGATCCCAGCCAATTACTTAAGTTTTAAACTCTTTGTTAAGGTAGGGGTCTGCTTCCAATGTGGAGAATGTACTGTCCCAAGATTCAGGGGTTTTGTGCAGCTGTTTTCAGAGATAATTCTAGGGACCTGTACAATCAAAGGTGAGGTGTTCACTCCTTTCCTGGCCTATGCTCTGGTCTATGAGTGACCACAAGCACTCTTTTCTGGCTTGGAACTGTGAGGAGGATTGCCTCTCCACCATCACCACAAGCTCCACCAGGGCAGCACTCCTCCTGGTGCCAAGACCACCACCCAGGACAGTGACCCAGATCCAAGCAGGGGCCAAGCAAGAGAATCCTGCCTCAGCACCAGCAAAG
The DNA here is from genome assembly GCF_900497805.2 of Vombatus ursinus. Lineage (NCBI taxonomy): Eukaryota > Metazoa > Chordata > Mammalia > Diprotodontia > Vombatidae > Vombatus > Vombatus ursinus. The sequence continues at coordinate 15,064,255 of NW_020941197.1, forward strand.
AGATCCCTGCAATCCTCCTCTGATCATCTGCTCAATCCCCTTACCATCTGTGGGTCTGCTGCCACAGCCACCACCCTGGAGCTGGGGCTGGACCATGCTCCTCTTTCACCCAGGTGTGACAGACCTTTCCCACTGATCTTCTAAGTTGTCTTTAGCATTTGTGGGTTGAGAAGTCTGGAAACCATCACAGCTACCAATGACTCAGTCCCTTGAGGCCTGCTTCAGGTTTGTTGGGGCCCTGCCTTTGCCTGTGCAGCCCATACTGAACTGTGCTCCTCTTCCAGCCAGGTGTAACAGACCTTTCTCATAACCATTCAGGTTATCCTGGGCTGGAAATTTGTTTCACTCTGTCTTTTTTGTGGGTTCTGCTACTCTAGAATTTGTTTTTTTTTGTCTTTTTTTTTTAATAAAGTGCCTACTATGTGCCAGGCACTATGCTAAGCACTTTTATTATTTCATTTGGTCTTCACAACAATTCTGGTAAATACGTGCTATTATTATCCCTATTTTACAATTGAGGAAACTGAGCCAGAGAGAGCCCAGGGTCACACAGCTAGTAGGTGTCTGAGGTCAGATTTGAATTTAGGTCTTCCCAGCTATAGACCCAGTGCTCTCCTCACTATACCACCTAGCTGCCCCAAGAGAAGCCATGCTAGGAGAAGGTCATTCAGGAGGTCAATCAATATTTGGGATTTTTGGTTATTTGGAATTGTTTGTTCCCCTACTCCCCACCAATAATAACAGCTCACATTTGTATAACATTTTAAGATTCACAAAATGCCTTCATCCCAACTACCCTGTGAGATAGGTAGTACAAGGAATATTATCCCCATTTTATACAGGAAGAAACTGAGTCTGAGAGAGGCAAAATGACTTGTGTCCCTGGTTACACAGCCCACATGGGGAACTGACAATCCAACTCAAGTCTCTTGATTCTTGTCATGAGGGGATAAGCATTGCATCCAAAGTCAGAAGAGCTGGGTCAAATTCCAACTGGGCTCCTTCTTGCCTTTGTGACCTTGGAAAAGTCCCATCACCTCTGTGAGATTCCGTTTCCTCACCTCCAGAATGAGAGGCTCAAGGCTCATTCCAGCTCATCCTCTCTGATCCCTTTGGTGGCTGGCTTACACCCATTCCAGGACTCTTGTCACCTTCACTGTGCTGCTGTTGGAATCACTCTTTGTTTTTTTGTTTGCTTGTTTGTTTGTTTTTTAATTAATAAATTTATTTATTTTTGGTTTTCAACATTTACTTCCATGAGATTTTGAGTTCCAAATTTTCACCTCATCTTGCCCTTCCCTCCACCCCAAGATGGCATGCACTCTGAATACACCTTCCCCTAGTCTGCCTTCCCTTCTGTCTCTACCCCCCTTCTCTTATCCCCTTCCCCTTCTATTTTCCTATAGGGCATGATAGATTTCTGTACCCCATTTCTTGCATTTCTTATTTCTCAGTTGCATGTGAAAACATTTTTTTAAACATATGTTTTTAAAACTTTGGGTTCCAAATTTTCTCCCTTCTTCCCTCCCCACCCACCCTCACTGATAAGGCAAGCAAGTAAATATAGGTTATACAGGTGCAGTTATGCAAAACACTTCCATAGTAGACATGCAGTGAAAAACTAACTCTATTTCCCTTAATCCTATCCTGCCCCCCCATTTATTCTATTCTTTCTTTTGACCCTGTCCCTCCTCAGAAGTATTTGCTTCTGATTACCCCCTTTCCCAATGTGCCCTCCTCTCTGTCATCCCACTACTCTCTTGTCCACTTCCTCCCCTATTTTCCTGTAGGGTTAGACAGATTTTCATACTCAATTGAGTGTGTATGTTATTCCCTCCTCTTAAGTCAAATCCTATGAGAATAAGATTCATTAATTCCCTCTCACCTTCCCCCATTTCCCCTCCACTGTAAAAGCCTTTTCTTTTCTGTTTTTTGTGAGATAATTTACCCCATTCTACCTCTCCCTTTCTCCTTCTCCTAGTATAATCCTCTCTCACCCCTTAATTTTATTCTCCATATGTGACCCCTTCATCTTCAACTCACCCTGTGCCATCTATCTATCTATCTATCTATCTATCTATCTATCTATCTATCTATCTATCTATATCTATATCTATATCTATATATACATACATATGATTTTTTTTCCCTCCAAGTACCCTAATATTGACAAAGGTCTCATGAGTTACAAATATCATCTTTCCATGCAGGAATATAAACAGTTCAACCTTAATAAGTCTCTTGTGATTTCTCTTTCCTGTTTACCTCTTCATGTTCCACTTGAGTCTTGTATTTGAAAATCACATTTTCTATTCAGCTCTGGTCTTTTCATCAAGAATGCTTGAAAGTCCTCTATTTCACTGAATGACCATTTTTTTCACCTGAAGGATTATACTCACTTTTGTTGGGTAGGTGATTCTTGATTGTAATCCTATCTCCTTTGCCCTCCAAAATATTATATTCCATGCCCTGCAGTCCCTTAATGTAGAAGCTGCTAAATCTTGTGTTATCCTGATTCTGTTTCCACAATACATGAATTGTTTCTTTCTGGCTGCTTGCAATATTTTTTACTTGACCTGGGAACTCTGGAATTTGGCTACAATATTCCTAGGAGTTTTCCTTTGGGGATCTCTTTCAGGAAGAGATTGGTGGATTCTTTCAATTTCTATTTTGCCCTCAGGTTCTAAAATATCAGGGCACTTTTCCTTGATCATTTCTTGAAAGATGATGTCTAGGCTCTCTTTTTAGTCATGGCTTTAAGATAATCCAATAATTTTTAAATTCTCTCTCCTGGATCTATTTTCCAGGTCAGTTGTTTTTCCAATGAGATATTTCACATTGTTTTCTAATTTTTCATTCTTTTGGATTTGTTTTACAGCGCCTTGATTTCTCATAAAGTCATTAGCTTCCAATTGCTCTATTCTAATTTTAAAGGAAGTATTTTCTTTAGTAATCTTTTGGACTTCCTTTTCCATTTGGCCAACTTTGCTTTTTAGAGTATTCTTCTCCTCATTGGCTTTTTGAACCTCTTTTGCCATTTGGGTTAGGCTATTTTTAAAGGTGTTATTTTCTTCAGTAATTTTTTGGGTCTCCTTTAGCAAGCTGTTAACTAGCTTTTTCATGATTTTCTTGCATCACTCTCATTTCTCTTCCCAGTGTTTCCTCTACTTCTCTCACTTGCTTCTCAAAATCCCTTTTGAGCTCTTCCAAGGCCTGGGACTGATTCATATTTTTCTTGGAGAGTTTTGATGTAGGAGCTTTGGCTTTGTTGTCTTCTTCTGGTTGTATGTTTTAATCTTCTTTGTCACCCAAGTAAGATAATATAGCCTGAATCTTTTTGCACTGCTTACTCATGATCTGGCCAATTACTTGATTTTTAAACTCTTTGTTAAGGTAAGAGTCTGTTTCCAATGTGGAGAATGTACTGTCCCAAGCTTTGGGGGTTTGTACAGCTGTTTTCAGAGATACTTCTAAGGACCTGAAAATTTTCAGTTCTTCCAGGGTGCTATGATAAGGGGTAATGTGTTTCCTCTCCACCGCCACAACAAGCTTCACCACGCCAGCACTCCTCACCCCAGGACAGCCCCTCAGAACTGTGACCCAGATCCAAGCACTGGCAAAGCAAGAGATTCCTGCCTCAGCACTGGCAAAGAGATCCCTGCAATCCCCGTCTGATCAGCCACTCGATTCCCCCTCAGTCTGTGGGCCAGAAGCTCAGGAGGCAGCTGCCACCCTAGGGCCACACTTGGGACTTGCAGCTAATACCTATCTTCTCTCTCACCGCAGTCACAGACTTTTCCCACTGACCTTCCAAGTTATCTTTGGCGTTCATGGGTTGAGAAGTCTGGAAATCACCGCAGCTGCCCATGATTCAGCCCCCAAGGCCTGCTCCAGGTTTGCTGTGGCCTGCGTGCCCAAGCCAAGCTGTGCTCCATTTCCGACCTGGTGCAATATACCTTTCTGATCAACCATCCAGGTTGTCTTGGGCTGGAAATTTGTTTCACTCTATCTTTTTGTGAGTTCTGCTGATTTAGAATTTGTTTAGAGCCATTTTTTTACAGGTGTTTGGAGGAGTTTGAGGGAGACCTCAAGCAAATCACTGCTTTTACTCTGCCATCTTGGTTCTGCCCCCAAGAAAAATAAGTATTATTGTGATTTTACAAATGTAATCAAATCAGTTTTAAAGTAAAGAGAAAGGGTGAGGGGAGAAAACTATGTATTTTTACCAAGCTAGATACCATACAAAGTATCTACAAAGCAAGAAGAAGAAAAACAGTAGAAATACCTAAAAATTCAGGAAGACAAAAATCCACAAAAGGAGACAGCAATAAAATTTATGACCTTGTATGTCTGTACACAATGCAACACATGTGCATAACAAGCAAGGTGAATTAGGGATTCTGAAGCAAAAAGGCAAATTTGGTTCAAAGCTTCAAAGGTTAACTAAGACTTAATGAAATGAGACTAGAATATGGCTCTGAAGAGGTATATCTTTTTTTTTTCTCTTCAGGTTTGTCAATTTCTTTTATTTAAATAGTATTTTATATTTTCCCAATTATATGTCAAGACAATTTTTAGCATTCATTTTTACAAAATTTTGAGTTCCAAATTTTTCTCTCCCCCTCCTTCTGCTTCCCTCATCCTAGAACAGTAGGCAATTTGATATATACATGTGCTATCATGTACAACATATTTCCATATTAGTTAGAGTTGTGAAAGAAGATCAAGAGGGAAAAAGAACACCAAAAAGAATAAAGTAAATTTTAAAAAAGTATGCTTTGATCTGTATTCAGAGTCCATCAGTTCTTTATCTGGATGTGGATAGCATTTTCCTTAGTGAGTCCCTTGTACTTGTTTTGGATCATTGTGTTGCTAAGAAGAGCTGAGTCATTCATCGTTGATCATCACATGATGTTGCTGATACTGTGTACAAACTTTTCCTAGTTCTGCTCATTTCACTTTGCATCATTTTTACAAGTGTTTCCAGGTTTTTCTGAAATCTGCCTGTTCATCATTTCTTGTGAAACAATAGTACCCCATTACATTCAAATACTACAGCTTGTTCAGCCATTCCCCAATTGATGGGCATCCTTTCAGTTTCTAATATTTTGCCACCACAAAAAGAGCTGCTATAAATATTTTTGTACATGTGGGTCTTTTCCCCTTTTTTGTGATCTCTTTGGGATGCAGACCTAGAAGTGGTATTGCTGGATAGGAGAGTATACATAGTTTGGTTACCCATTCAGCATAGTTCCAAATTGCTCTCCAGAATTGTTGAATCAGTTCACAACTCAACCAACAGTGCATTAGTGTCCTGATTTTCACATATCCTCTCCAACATTTATAATTTTCCTGTTTTATCACATTAGCCAATCTCATAGGTGTGAGGGGGTACCTCAGAGTTGTTTTAATTTGCATTTCTCTAATCAAAAAATGATTTAGAGCACTTCTTCATATGCCCATAGATAGCTTTGATTTTTTCATCTGAAAACAGCTTGTTCATATCCTTTGGTCATTTATCAATTGGGGAGTGGCTTGTATTCTTTTAAATTTGACTTAGTTCTCTACATATTTGAGAAATGAGGTCTTTATCAAAGACACTTGCTACAAAGATTGTTTCCCAGCTTTCTGCTTACTTCTAATCTTGGTTGCATTGGTTTTGTTTGTGCAAAAACTTTTAAATTTAATATCATAAAAATTATCTATTTTACATTTCATAATGCTCTCTATCTCTTGTTTGGTCATGAACCTGTAACTCAATTAACTTCTTTAAGAATCTGAAGGCCTTACCACTTGGTGCATATATGTTTAGTATTGATATTACTTCAGCAAGATGTAGTTCCCTTCCTTATCTCTTTTAATTAGGTCTATTTTTACTTTTGCTTTGTCTGAGATCAGGATTGCTACCCCTGTTTTTTTTTCTTTTTTTTACTTCAGCTGAAGTATAATCAATTCTGCTCCAGCCCTGAAGGGATATATCTTAATTAAAAGAAACAGGAATAGGAAAAAATGTATTGGAAGGAAGGGGAGAGTATTATTGTGCTCATGTAAGGAAATACAGAAAATGGGTGGGAAGCATGATGGGAAGAATATAGGTGAAGCTCCATGGAGGCAGCTATTGTTGTTTCTATAACATAAACCACCTAGTCAGAAAGAGGATATAGATGAAGAGTTTAGAAAATATCACAAACCTGGCACCAAGACATAATATAGTACTGATGCAGGTTTAAGTTATCTAGATATCTTCTAAAACTCCCTCTTCCTCCAAAAAGCAGAGAAGTAAATAATTTATTTGCTTGTAATAATCGTAATGTCATCCTTTAAAAAGTAGAGAAATTAGCCAGAGAAACTGCTATTCTGAATATTGTCAACAGAGATCCTTTTGTTGGTGTGGAAATAATGGAAGTTTGAGAGAAAGAAGTTGCTCTGAAGAGCTATAGAGGAAAACTCACCATAGTTTAACATTCACCCTAGATTTTAGGACAAGACATTTCAAAGAGATTAGAGCATAAACAGGTAGGATCTCATGGACTATAGTTTTATAGGATTCTACATGGGATTGAAGACCTTTTTCTTGTTTCATGGTTATTATCTTTTTTTTTTTTACCTAGAAACTTCTTTGTACTAGAATTAGCTACACTGCTAGTAGATGCAGTGGAAAGAGTGCTGGTAGTGCATGAGTTAATCAGGGGCCCAGTTCCACTACTTATCAGCACAGAAACTTTGACCAGCTTTGTTTCCAACCTGGCCAGTTCACCCCTCCTTACATAGTCTGCTGACTCCCCACTCCTGGAGGGACTCACCATACTGATGCTGAATTTAGTATAGACATGTGATTAGCATAGCCCACTGCAGCTCGGAATTCATAGTTCTAGGTATCCCAGCCTCCCAGAACCTGGAATAATAGGCATGATCTGCCTCATCCTGCTTCTATGGTCATTATCATGGCCAAATAACTCATCATGTAGTGACCAACATACTAGTGTCTAGCTTCTCACTACTTAGGAAGGTCTCAGAGACTTCCAACAGTCCATCATCAATGGATACTCAAAGCCTTTCCATCTTGATAAAACCTGCCAGAGCATGTGTTCAATTGAAAGGTATTTGAGAAACCAAGGTTTTCTTTTAGGTGAGAAAGTCTTCTGATAAAGACTCGTGTAAAGGAATATAAAAATGATGTTATAAAGTGATTTAAGGTTTGTAAAATAGTTTTCTCACAACAATCTTCTGAGGTATAGAATATCAGATCCATTATTCTCATTTTGCAGAAGAAGAAACTGACATTTAGAGCGATTAAGTGACTCACTCATGGCTATATAGCTAACAATTATTTTTCAGTCAGTGACTCCAACCTAAATGTATTGATTTCAAGGACAGTGCTCTTTCCACTACACAAGTTAATATGTCTCTTGCTGAGAAAGAATGGCAGGGAGTGGGAGGTAAAGAGTGGGGGATTTGTGGAGAGAAATGGAAGAAGGAAATAGAAACTCCAGGATGAAAAATGTATCAATGAAAGATTGAAATCTAAAATCAAGATGTGTCTATCTTTATCTTGTGTCTTACACCTAATATTTCTACTCTTGCTATTTTCTTTTTTTTCTTTTTATGCTGAAAGACTTTTTTTTATTCCTCTAAATGATATCACTTAAATGATTAAATATTTAAAAGGTCAATGGGAATCAATCAATCATTCTATAACAGGGATTCTTACCTTTTTATGTGTTGTGGATATCTTTGGCAGTCTGATGAAAACTGTAGACCTCTTCTTAGAACAATATTTCGAATGCATGAAATAAAATACCTAGTCTCGTAAAGGAAACAATTAAGAGGAAAGACAGCTATCAAAATTTTTTTTAAAAAAGTCTAAAAAACTAAGAGCTGGTTTTATAAAAAAAAAAACAATAAAATACATAAACCTTTGGTTAATTTAATTAAAAAAAAGAAAGAAGAAAACCAAATTACTAGTATCAAGAATGAAAAGGGTGAAGCTACCACTAAGGAAGAGGAAATTAAAACAACAATTAGAAATTTCTTGCCCAACTATATGCCAACAAATTTGACAATCTTAGTGAAATGGATACACATTTACAAAAATATAAATTGCCCAGATTAACAGAAAAGGAAGTAAAATACTTAAATAACCCCATCTCAGAAAAAGAAATTGAACAAGCCATTGATGAAATCACTAGGAAATTTCCAGGGCCAGATGGATTTGCATGTGAATTCTATCAAACATTTAAAGAACAATTAATTCCAATACTATATAGACTATTTGGGAAAATATGTGAAGAAGGAATCTTACCAAATTCTTTTTATGATACCTAAACCAGAAGAGTCAAAACAGAGAAAGAAAATTATAGACCAATTTTTCTAATGAATATAGATGCAAAAATTTTAAACAAAATATTAGCAAATAGATTACAGCAACTTATCATAAGAATAATACACTATGACCAGGTAGGATTTATACCAGGAATGCAGGGCTGGTTCAATATTTGGAAAGCTATCAACGTAATTCATCATATCAGCACTAAAACTAACAGAAAAAACATGATTATCTCAATAGATAGAGAAAAAGGTTTTGACAAAATACAACACCCATTCCTATTAAAAACACTAGAGAGCATAGGTATAAATGGAGTCTTATTAAACAGCAATCATCAAAACTGCTTGGTACTGGCTAAGAAATAGAGTGGTAGATCAGTGGAATAAGTTAAATATACAAGACACAATAGTCAATGACTATAGTAATCTATTATTTGATAAACCCGAAGACCCCAGATTCTGGGATAAGAACCCACTCTTTGAAAAAAACTGCTGGAAAAACTGGAAAAGAGTATGGCAGAAACTAGGCATAGACCAAAATCTCACACCATATACCAAAATAAAGTCAAAATGGGTTCATGATTTAGATATAAAGGCTGATACTATAAGCAAACTGGGAGAGCAAGGAATAGTTTACCTATCAGATCTATGGAGGACGAAAGAATTCATGACCAAACAGGAGATAGAAAACATTACGAAAAGCAAAATGGATAGTTTTGATTACATTAAATTGAAAAGATTTTGCACAAACAAAGCCAATGCAACTAAGATTAGAAGCAAGGTAGAAAATTGGGAAAGAATTTTTACAACCATTCTCTCTGATAAGGGCCTCATTTCTAAAATATATAGAGAATTAAGTCAAATTTGTAAGAATACAAGCCATTCCCCAAATGATAAATGGTCAAAGGATATGAACAGACAGATCTCAGATGAAGAAAATAAAGCCATCTATAGTCATATGAAAAAATGCTCTAAATTTTATTGATTAGAGAAATGCGAATCAAAACAACTCTGAAGTACCGCATCACACCTACCAGATTGGCCAACATGACAAAACAGCAAAATGATAAATGTTGGAGAAGATGTGGGAAAATTGGAACATTAATGCATTGTTGGTGGAGATGTGAAATGATCCAACCATTTTGGAGAGCAATTTGGAACTGTGCCCAAAAGGCTATAAAAATGTGCATACCCTTTGACCTAGCAAGAGCACTTCTAGGGCTATATCCCAAAGAGATCATACAAATGGGAAAAGGACCCACATGTACAAACATATTCATAGCAGCTCTTTTTGTGGTGGCGAAGAATTGGAAATTGAGAGGATGCCCAGCAATTGGGGAATGGCTGAACAAGTTGTGGTATGTGAATGTCATGGAATACTATTGTGCTATAAGAAATGATGAACAGGCTGACTTCAGAAAAACCTGGAAAGACTTGTATGATCTGATTCTGAGTGAAGTGAACAGAACCAAGAGAATGTTGTACACCATAACAGCCATGTTGTGTGATGACTAATGTTTATAAACTTAACCCTTCTTGGCAATACAAGGATCTAAGACATCTCCAGAGGCCTTGTGGTAGAAAATGCTCTCCAGATCCAAAGAAAGAATGATGGAAGTTGAATTGCTATATTTTTCTCTTCTGTTGAGTTTTGTTTCCTCTTTCTGATGGTCCCTCCTATTGGTTTTAATTTTTACTTACAACATCACTAATGTGAAAATATGTTTAATATGAATGTAAATGTATAGCCTATACCAGATTGTGTGCCATCTTGGGGAGGGTGGTGGGAAGGAAGGGGGAGAAAAATTTTAAACTCAAAAGCATATGGAAGTGATTATTGATAAATCAAAATAAATTAATATAAAAAAATAAAATGAGAGAGTTGAACTAGACCAAAAAAAGAAAAAAAAACAATGTCATGAACCTGAGGTTAAGATCACTGGCTCTGCAAAGATTTATTAAAGATATACTCCGTATTTAAGGGGCAGCTAGGTGTCACAGGGGCTAGGATTAGGAAAATGAGTTAAAATCCAGAATTAGACAGTAATTGTATAACTTTAAGCAAATAACTTAACCTCTGTTTGCCTCAGTTTCCTTATCTGTAAAATGAGGATAATAATAATGCCTGCCTCCCAAGGTTGTCATAAGAATTTAATGAGATGATATTTGTATAGCCCTTAGCAGAGTTCCTGGCACATAGTAGGCACTATGTAAGTGTTAGCTATATTTATAATTGTTTACTACTACTACTACTACTACTACTACTACTACTACTACTACTACTACTACTACTGCTACTACTATTACTACTACTACTACTACTACTACTACCTTTGAGGTATTATGCTAGATACAGGGGATACAAAGATAAAAATAAAAATGGTCTTGCATTAAGAAGTTATATGATCTATCAGGGGAGATAACATATACATTTTTAAGTATATAAAAATGCAGGAATAGATTGAATCTTGATTTCATTGATACAGGGAACTCCTGCATGATGACACTCCCTCTATCAATGCAGGTTGGCATTTTCTGTAACTTCTCTGCAACTTACAGCCTTAGAGAGTTGCCTACAGCACAGAGGTTAAATGACTTGCCTAGGTTCACACAACCAATATGTTTGAGGCAGGATCTGAGTTAAGTGTTCCTAGCATGAAGCAGGTAGTGTAGTGGACATATCATTGGGCTTAGCATCAGAGACACTTACTAGCTATGTGACCCTGGGCAAGTCCCTTAATCTATGTTTGCCTCAGTTTCCTCAATTGAAAAATGAGGATAATGATAATACCTGTTGTCGTTCGGTTGTCTCAAACTCTTCATGACCCATTTGGGGTTTTCTTGATAAAGATACTGAAGTGATTTTCCATTTCCTTCTCCAGCTCCTTTTAAAAATGAGGAAATTGAGATAGAGTTAAGTGACTTTCCCAGGGTCATATAGTTTGTAAGTGTCCGAGGTCAAATTTGAACTCATCTTCTTGACTCTAGGCAGGGGGCTCTATGCACTACACATAGCTTCCTGATAATGATAATATGTACTTCACGGCAGTGTTGTCAGCATCAAATGAGGTATTATTTATAAGAAGAAGAAAGAAATAGCACTTATCACAGTGCCTGGCACATAATAGACCCCCCCTTCTTGGCTTTGAGGCCAGCTCTCCATCTACTCTGTAACATAGCCTCTCATACAAAAATGTATATAAAATAAATATGAGGTTGGGGGCACGGAAGCTGGTAGCTAGCAGTTCTTGAGTTGTTTCAGAAGGAAATTAGGAATTCTAAGAGACAGAGCTGCTGAGGAAATAAAAGGTATGTGTAGGCAGGAAAATGGATCAGTTCATAAGACAGAGATATTTGCCCCACGGGTTCTCTATCATGAAATTTCCATAGCCTGGATAGGTTTTCTATATAGCCTACGGACTTACTCATAACACAAGGAGGACCTCCAATCACATTCCAGACAGATCGATTTATTTCTCAGAGTCTAACTGAGCCCATTGCTATACTTTTTAGTCTATAATATATGAAACATCAATTATAATTTTCAAAAGAAAAACAATGAACCCATGACCCTAAGCATTGGTGACAAACGTTCTCCCTTCATAGTCATTTACACAAACTCATTTCCCTCCCTGAATTCTTCAATTTACACTTGCCTTCATCAGGCACTGGAGTTCCCTGAAGTCTATCTCCCTCCTGAATGTTTAGCCTCCTCCCCGCCCCAACCAGCCATTAATAATCACAGCAGTAGGTATATTTTCTCTGTAAAGAATATTAATGCTAAAGCCCTTCTTTAAAGGAAGCTTGATTATTAAGTCCTGCAGGCAGCTTTTTTCCCACTCTAAGAAGATTCTCTGAGCAACTTACGCTAATTAATTTTAACCTACAAGATTACATTCCTGGCTATGTGCTTCAGGAAAGAGGATTCATAATTCTCCTAAGGAGAAAAACAGTCTATGACATTGTTTTTCTTGAATCTTTCTCTTTTCAAACAAAGGCTTCTATTGCTATTCTATTGTATTCTATTGCTAGAATACAAGTGAATCTAACATTTTAATAACTTTCAATGATATCAATCTGATTAACAATTAAAAGCCTGTTCCCATTCTAGTTAGTATCTAGTACAACCTGGGGATAGAATTATAAATGTTAGAACCAGCAAAACAGTGGAGTCTCGTTAAGAAGATGAGTCCTTGAGTCAGGAGATCTGAGTTCAAGGCTTAATTATATCACTTGGGAAGTATGTAATCTTGGACAAATCATTTAACTCTCAGCCTGGGTTTCCCCAACTCTGAAATGAGAATAATGATACTTGCACTGCATACTTCACAGGGTTATAAGCATGTAAATCTAAAAGGGCTATAAAAGTGAACTATTATTATTGTCACCATCATCATTAGCATCTCCAGTTCAACCCCTTCATTTTACAAAGTGAGAGGCAGAATGAAAGGAGGAAGAGGAGGGGCAAAAATAAGAATTCTCATAAAACCTATGTAAGAGGTAGGTACTATAGTAAGTATTTTTAAAAAAAATATTATCTCATTTGGTCCTCACAATAATCCTGAGAGGTAGGTGTTATTATTATCCCAGTTTTACAGTTGAGAAAACTGAGGCAAACAGAAATTAAATGATTTGCTCAGGGTTATACAGCTATTAAGTATTTGAGACCAGATTTGAACTCAGGTCTTCCTGATTCTAGGCCCATTTCTCTATCTACTATACCACCAGCTGCCATATGTAGGTAATGGAGCCCCAAAGACCTGGATTCAGGGACTGCCTCTTATATTTGCTACTTTTGTAACCATGGGCCAGTCATTTGACTTCGATAAGCTTCAGGTTTCTTACCTGTAAAATGAGCATATTAGTGCCTTTTCTCTCTGGTTTAATTTTTGTGAAGAAAATGAGCTGCTGGAGGTCTCTAAGTGGTAGAGGAGTCTCAGGCCTTCTTTGATTCCAAACTATTATGAAACAATGAGTGCATGCCTCTATTATTACATCTTTCTCTATTGTGGCTATTCTTTCTTGGTCGTAAGTGAAGGAATACTGAAGAAGGAAATAAGGGATGAGCTTTGAAAGGTTGAGAGATCCACCAGGGGTCCAGGAACTGTAACCCAAATCAACTTTCAGGTTGTGACCTACTTCATGCACTGCCGAATACACTTGGCAACTGAGGCACCATGTCCTAAAACAAGGCCACAACCCATCCAAGAGGTATGTAGAACTCTGAGGTGACTTTGTTGGGATGATTGCTCCACCCTAGGGACTGAGGTGATAGAGGGCAGAGTATACCTCAGAGTAAGGGGTTAGGGTGGGGGAATAGTTTGGTAGTTGGGTTCTTCAGAGGTTTTATTTTTGTTACTTATGTCTTACAATTTCCTGAATAGAATTAAGATGTCAATAGTGTCATTGAAAAGCAATGTGGTCCTTGAGAAGGTGCTGGTCTTTGAGGTAGAATACCCTCTAATTCTGACTTCTAATTCTGGCTTCTAATTCTGCCCTCTAAACTAGTTGTCTGATCTTGGACAAGTCATGTAATCTTTATATGACTCAGTTGATTCCCTAGGATTTATAGTATCTATTTCTGGAAATAGTTGCCTCAATTAGGATGCTTCCTGGGATGGTCATCAAACAGATTGTAAACTTGAAGCTAAGGTGTGTAGATGATTCTAAAATCACTGCATAATGGGAAAAAAAAAACAGGCATCAGAATATCTGGATTCTATTCTTGATTGTCACTACCCGTGTAACTATGGGCAAGACAATTTATTTCTATGGGCCTCAGTTTCCTCATCAGTAAAATGAGATGGTAGGACCAAATTATCTTTACGGTTACTTTCAGCTCTAAATCTTATCATCCTCTAATTTTTTCAACCCTCTCACTCTTCTATTCTTAACCAGTTTTTCCCTCTGTAACAGTTAGAGAGTTGGAATGGATAGATAGTCTGATCTTAATAAGGTCATCTAAATGACTGTGTTGGAATAGAATGCTATCTTTGTGGAAGACCTATTGTGTTTCATTTTGTAAGAGAATAGATTTCAGGGAAATTTAGCTTGACATCTTCAATTCAACCTGCTATGATAGCTGCATTTTCAGCTAACCAGGCCTGCAACCTTGCACTTAGCAAGTGAAATACATATGTCCATAGGGAATTAAAAGCCTCCATTAATGTCAGAAATAATGAACTAGATGTTTATTTATGACCAAAAAAAAAAAAAACACCTTTCTGAAAACTTTCTTTTCAGACCCTGTCTTGTTCACACCAAAGACAGTAGACCATCCTTCTAGTTCTGGTATTTGGAGACAGAACTTCCACACTTTAAAAGTTATCTATGGGATATAAGGCATTTTCTGAATATGTCTTTTAGCATTGGTGTATGTAACAATAACTGTGTTATGACACGGTTTAGGTGTATTCATTTTTTTTTATGTAATATGGTTCAAATCCTCTTATGACAGATACCAAGACCACAGAAAATTTTGCAACAATAGTATTTCTAAGCCCTGCCTATCTCAAATAATATTTAATACAACTGAATTCCATTGTAATAAAGGACCCTGGACAGTCCCTTGGCATTTGTGATATTGGGATTTGAAATGCCACAAAGGAATTTATCGTTTGAAAGTCTTTTTTCCTGCTCCTATATTATATATCTACAACCTGGGGGAATATACATATGTAGTCAAGAGGAGTGAGAGCTTACCAAGGGGGAATAGGAATATTTTCTTTTGATTTCCAATCAATGAAATTTTTAAAAATTTAGTATACTATTGGAGAAACATTTCCCATTCTTACTAAACCCACTCAGAGAGATAAACAAACACATACACACACACACACACACACATATACATACACGTGTGTGTGTGTGTGTGTGTGTGTGTGTAAATATATCTGAGACACAATCTCTCTGTCTCACTCAGGATGGAAGTATGGTCACTATTCACTGCCAATTCTTACTACTGATCTGCAGGGAAGCCTTGACCTACTCCTTTTCACTCTGGATGGGTTCTACCATCTTTAAACAGCTTGGTGGCCCTCTGTTCCCATGTCTTCACTATATTGGCTCCAGAGTTAGTGTGGACCCTTAATTGGCTTTGGACCTACCTCAGCTCAGAAGGCCTAAACTTAATCAATCCACCAACCTCAGACTCCTCAATAGCCAGTACTGTAGGTGTGAGCCACTATGCCCAGATTTAATTCCATTTTTAATAATCAATCTCTGTGAAACAGGATTCTCAATCCTGTTCTCAAACCAACCCAATGCAAGGAACAAACTGGTGACTGAACATGATATGTGAGTACTACTTTCAAAAACTAGAAAGATTAAAACTGTTCACTAACAATCTCCTTATTTTATTTTTTATGTGCTTATGCATGCTAAACTCTAGACTAGGGGGTAGGTATATGAAGGAGTATATGAAGGCTACCTAACTGATTATCTTAGTTGAGGATCATGCCATACTGCATTGTGTATACCCCACTCCCACCTCTCCCCTCCTGCCTTTTCCATTTTTTGCTCTGAAACAATAAATAGTTTTTTTAAATTGGAAAAAATATGATAATCAATTGCCTATGGCTCCATTTACCATTCCTTTGGCTTTCTAGAGAAATATATCCCTCCCTGGTTATCGTTGTCTTTTCCTATTAAAATGTCAGCCTCTTAAAGATGGGACTATCTTACTTATTGTATTTGTATCCTCAGCATATAGCACAGTGCCTGACACATAATAAGCTCCTAATAAATGCTTTTTCAAAAAGTCACTCAAAGGAAAGAAACATATAGGATAAAAACTTGAAGGTATGTTTGGCAAGGTCATTGGCTAAGGCTATCTTTAGAACAGAGAGAACTAGAGAATGGGCCTTAAGCCTGCAATAATTGTAGAAAGAACATGTTGTTCCCAATGAATTACTTTGTGAAACAAATATATTGAACAATGTAGCCTTACTGAAGTGTGCTTTTATTCTATCCAACAAGTAATCCAAGTATGATATACACGGTAATTTTATTTATCAGAATATGCTATTCACTGACCACAATATATAACAAAGAATTTATTGTGTTTTCTTTGAAGCAAAATGCATCCATCAGGGTCTAAAACTGTACTTATTAGCTTCTGATAGCAATCTCTCTTCAGGAACAGGCCCAGAAGAAAGGGTGTAGACAAATAAGAGTTCATCTATCACCCCTAGTAGAAAACAATTCCACAGCTTTGCTATATTGGTTCTAGAGTTAGTGTGGACCCTCATCTGGCCTTAGGCCTACCTCAGCTCAGAAGTCCTGAACTTAATCAATCCACCAGCCTCAGCCTCCTCAATAGTCAGAACTGCAAAGGTGAGCCACTATTCCCTGATTTAATTCCATTTTTAACAATCAATCTCTATAAATGCCCTAGTGGTGTAGGGTTAGTGACATTGGGTTCATATACAGAAAAGAATCTGTTATTACTTATTGTACAAGAGCAGTTCATTCACAAATGCATATTAATGTCTTCAATATGTCCCGTGGTCCAAGGAAAAGAGCATTGACTTTGGAGTTCCTAGGACCTGAGTTCAAATACCACTTCTCACTTTTGCTACCTGAGTGATTTGTAGCAAGTTACTTAACCGCCCTACGCATGAATTTCCTTATCTGTAAAATGAGTGGGTTGCATTATGGCCTCTGAGATAATTTTGAGATCTGTAGCTATAAACCTATGAGTCATTGCTCTTCCCCAAATTCTATACTCCAGTTTTCCACTTCCTGTATTTGTACAAGCTATCCCTCATACTAGAGTATACTACCTCTTCAACTTGTGTCTCACAATTTTTCTTTCTTCAATTTTCAATTTAAATACCAGATCCTGTTTTAAGGCTTCCCCTACCTGCAATTGTTAAGACTTTCTTTGTCCTCAAATCATCTTATATTTACTTATCTGTGTATATGTTATGTCCATTCTTAGTCCTTCCCCAACAATTTCCTTTAGGACTGAGACTGTCTTTTTTGTCACTCTATCCTCAAAACCAAAGGAAAATTGTGCACATAATAGGCACTTAATAAATGCCGAATTAGATCTATTTGAACCCAAGTCTTCTGATTCCAGAATGCAAAGTACTCACTATTGCTCTGGAATGACCAAAGCAACAGTAGATTCTGTGGTTTGTCTTCTTTGTAACCTTATATCAACAGGGATTATATCTGGGAAGAAAATATTTTAGCAGAGACCTGGGTAGCCAAAATGAGGCAATATCTCCAAACATCCCACCATAGGAGGGAGGGAGGCAAGGAAGCAAGGATGGAAGGAAGAAAAAAGGAAGGAAGAAAAAAAAAGAGGGAAGGTAGAAAGGAAGAAAAAAATGAAGGCAAGCAGAAAGGAAAGGAGGAAGAGAAGAAGGAGAGAGGAAAGGAAGAGAGGGAGAGGGAAAGAAGAGAGGGAAAAAAGAAAGAAAAACATTTATTAAATGACTACTTTGTGCAAAGTACGATACCAAGCGCTTTACAAATATTTTCTCACTTGATTCTCACAACTTTATGAGGTAGTTATAATTGGTTATATGAGGTAGATATAATATATATCCCCATTTTACAGTTGAGAAAACTGAGGCAGATAGGTTAAGGGACTTACCTAGGATCATACATCTAATAACTGTCTGAGGCAGGATTTGAACTTAGTTCTGTCCTCTGTAGGACCTGTTGCCTTCAAAACTGATCAGTTGGAGATGTGCTAATGATGGGGGATGGCACCTGGACCCCTAAAAGGAAAAGACCATGTCTTTGAAAACAACCCAGTTCCTAAATTTTCCCATACGTTTCAATAGCCCAGATCATTGGTGCCTCTACCCAAGGCATCTGGCCCACCCCAGCCCACCTTGATTAATTAGCCTACTTGACACACCTTTATCTCATCTAGCCCTTCTCTGTTACCGCAGGACCACCCCAGGCTACTTGCCACATCTTGATCCCATCCAGATTTTCTGTCTTTTTCTGTATAAAATCTTATCCCCTTTAACTGCACAGAGCCTTAGAATCTGGTCTGCTTGTATTGGTGTCACAAAAACTACAGACGCACTAGGAATCTTGCCCACCCAACTGGTGTCATAATAAACTTGCTACTTAGACTGAAAGAAGGCTTGAGTGGTTGAATTCTTTCGAGGCAGACCTGCCCTGTACCCTTACATTTCATGGCTCCTAGCACCCCTAGACTGCATCACTGTGGCTTGACTAGTCTACTGCTTACCTAACTTCTGAATGTTCATTCTTGCTCCCCTTCAGTTCTCCCTTCCCTCAGCTAATGTACTTTTCCAGTGCTAAGCCATGCCAGCTTTGTTTAATACTAGAGGATTAAGGAACAGAACCAGAAATTACTCCACAAGCTTGCACATTTGTCAGTTTCCAAGAGAAGTGTGGGGAAGTGGGGGGGGATAAATAAGGCACCTGAGATTCACTTGGAAAGTGACCCTAGGAATAGGGTCAGAGACAGAATTCAGTGATTGCCTTTTTTGCCCCCGCTTCTATTCTCTACCTAGAATACTCCCCAGTCTACCAACAGGATAGGTTGGCAGCCTTCATGGTGGGAACAATAACCCACCTCTTGCACCTATACAAGTCAGACTAGATTTTCTTTAAAACGTATGGAGACCATCCTTAAGACTAAGTTGGCTCAGGCAGTGACTGAAGACTATGGCTATTGATTCCAGATCCTTGTCTCTTAAGAATAAAAAGTCCATAAGGAGCTCCAGATGTGCTCTGATGTTTGACTAGTGGACCACAATTCAGGCAAGGCAGCTTTGCTGAGCTGTATTAACTCAAGGTATCCTCAGTGCATCTCTTTGTTGAATATCCTTCTCCCGTTATGGCTTAAGAAATTTCCTTTTAACTGTTGGGTGACCTACAAATGTCTCATTCTATTCCAGTATCAAACATAAATTACGAAGAGACTGGCCCGAGTTGGTTCGAGCCAAGAAAAGTCTTCCTGTTCATTTCCTATAGTTACTGGTGGATTATTTTCTATCTACAAATGTTCATTTATTCCATGCTCTACAATAATGTTGCCTAACAGTTTTCATTTTATTTTCAAAGCAATGACTGTCAGGGGTATATTGTGGCTTCTCTATTGACTTTTAGAAGCATTAAAGTTGCAGGTATAGACTAATTTCCTAGACCAGGATGATGTTTCCAATAAACAAAAAAGCATTTGAATTTTTTTTTGCCTTCATATTTCATTCTCTCATGTAATTTTATGACTTTTTTTCTTCCCCTGTTTCATCTTCCCCACTTCCTTTTTTGAAGAAAGCTTTAATTTTCTCAAGTTCCTCTTCAATTTGTCATTGAGCCTTTCCTTTGGTGATAAGCCATGGGGAGAGAGGCTTCAAGTCCTATAAGATAAGCTGTCATTGATATTTGCATTAAACTAATTGTTTATTGATTATTCTCCTAGGTGAGCCAGTTCTAGGTAGTTAGCCTTTCTTCAACAACTTCCTTCAAGCTACCTCATTGTATGTTCCATCTCAGAATAAAAATGTGTTTAAACTGTATGATTAAAATCCTGTACAGACTTCTGGGAATTTAACTACCATGTCTAATTTTTTACAAGAATGTTGAGTCTAAATGTATAATGCATCCACTTTTTCTCTATTTCTTTCATTCCTTTCATTCCTCAAAGGAAATATATATCAAACTAAAAACAATAAATCTTTATTAACTGCTTATGGTATGATATTACTGTGCTAGGCATTGGGGAATGGGGGTAGGAAGTAGAATCGTGAATTTAGAATGGAAAAGACCTGCGAGGTTATCCACTTCCACCTTTTTATTTAATAGAATATAGAATAAAAGGATCATAGACCTAAAGCTGGAAAGGAACTGAGAGGTCACCTGGTCTAGTCCCCTCACTTAACACTGAGGAAACCGAGGCCCAGGAATGCCCAGCATCACAGAACTAATAAGCAATGAGAAACTAAGGCCCAGAGAAATTAAATAACTTTTCCAAAGTCACACAGATAGGCAATACAAGGATCAGAATTTAAAGACAGGTCCTCTGACTCCAAAATTCAATACTCTTCATTTTGTGTCACAAACCTAGTTTGGGGGAATAAGGTCAGGGAGGAAAAGATAAGACCTGTTTCCTTCCTATTGGAAGGATCTCTTAGGAGGATAGGGAACCAGCACAGATAGCTGTAACATATAATATTAAATGGCAAATTCAATAGAGACTTACAAAACAAAGTGCTATAAGCTGTCTCAGGGTAATGACCTTTGAATCATTACCAACTGGTGGGATCAATGAAAACTCCCTGGAGAAGATGGTATATAAGTGTAAAAGAAAGAGATTGGATGAGAGGATTTCTAAGGTTTCTTACTGGTGTGATATTGTTTTTATTTTGAGTGGTGCTTTAAATAACAACAAGAAGATGTGAAAGAATTAAAGGTTTTTTTTAAAAAAAGTGTATTCTTTATGTGGGGAGACAAGTCATTTTGTTATGGATGAAATGCATAACAAAGGAAAAGAATTAAAAACAAAGGAATCAGTGCAAACTTCACCTGCTCCATTGGTATCAGCTGGGCTTTTTGGTCCTGCCCCAAGCCACACAAATTGTTTCGCATGATAATCAGATGAAATATAGGTTTCTTGGTCATGTATATTCCCTGTGTGTATCCTCTACCCACTGAACATATGATAACCTATGGAAAAGTCTACTTCTGTGTGTAAGGGGCGAATCTTTTTTGTCATCTCTCTTGCAATGCTGTCCAGTTAAAGTTCTATTGCTTTGAAGGAATGTATCCTTCGGTTGACCACTAAGAGAAACACATTAGTGGGGACTTCAGAGCTATGATTTTGCATGAGGCTAACCTGCACACGTAATGCATCTCAAACCTGATGTAGCATTCAGAAAGGGTCCTTACAAATGAGTCAGGGAAAGAGGGTAGTTTTTTCATACGGATTCTTCATAAGTATTATAAAAATTAGAGTTCTGTGCCTATTGAGCTCTATATTTGAGTTAAGAGTTAAAAGAAGATGTAGCCAACAATACCACATTAGCCTGTCACTTTCCTCTGAGGAAAGATTTCTTATTACTTCATGTTGTCCATACAATGATTTCCTCAGAGAATCAAGTTAATCCTTCATTAATATACACACCATCTTGTAAGAATTAAGGACTTAAAAATGTAACCCTGTAAGCATGAAAAAGCTTCTCATTTCAAGTGCCCTAGGGTACTGGACAATTTAACCTCTCCACTGATAATTCCATTCTGTATAAATAAAAGTGTGCCTTGAGTTACTAAATTTAGTAAGCAGGGACACATGACAGAAGCACAATGTTCGAGGGTTATATAGCCATACCAGCTCTCAAGTCTAATTACATATTGGCCACACCGGGTATTTTAGTTAGTCAGGGCGGGTCTTGGGGAATTTATACTGTGTTTCTATTTTTAGTGAAGGAAAGAGTTGGAGTCCCTTTATTGGAAGTTAAAGAATAAAATACAGTGATTCAAGAAGTCATTTAGTTGGAGCAGCTAGGTGGTACAGAAGCTAGAGCACCAGTCCTAGAGTCAGGAAGATGTAAGTTCAAATCCTGCTTCAGACACTCATTAGCTGTGTGACCCTAGGCAAGTCACTTAACTCCAACTGCCTCCAAAAAAAAAGTCATTTAGTTCACCAAATCTATGATTTTACAGTCTGATGCCAATATTTTATTTTGGTGTTGAAATGCTCCATGATTCTCAAAGGTTAAACCAGTATAACAAAAGTTCTGACACATTCCTTTTTGCTGAAAAAACCCCCAGTACAGTCCATGTGACGGATTGCCTGTTGTCTAAGGACCAGACTAACTTCTGTAAGTAGGACAGAATCATTACCAGTACACTAGCCACAAAGTGATTAATTCTTTGGCCACAGCAATTAATGAATCTCACCTCCACCCCCCCCAAAAAAATATAGAAAAAAATACTCATGATTTAGTGTGAGGCATCTGAATAGTCTATAAGTTTTTGGCCTCTCATTTTTCCCTCCTGAAAATTTAGTGAAAATACCTTTTTTGCTGTCCTCCAAGGTTCTGCATGTATCCTTTTGCTTCTTTAAGTATGGGACAATGACCATAAAAGGGTGTGTGGGGGGGAAGGATGCTAAGAATCACATAATTTTTATAAGGTCTATAAGCAATAATATAGATATTGGTGCTCTAAATGTGAGGTCCTTGTCTAATATCTCATCCTGGCAGGTTTTATTTTATTTTATTTTATTTTTTGCTTTTTGGGTTTTGTTTTATTTTTTTTTTTTTTGCTGTTGTTGTTTTTCTTTTTAGGCAATTGGGGTTAAGTGACCTGCCCAGGGTCAGACAGCTAGTAAGTGTCAAGTGTTTGATTTGAGGCTGGATTTGAACTCAAGTCCTCCTGACTTCAAGGCCAGTGCTCTATCCATTGTGCAACCTAGCTGCCCCCGGCAGTGTTTCTAATGCTTATATTTTGCCAGCATGACTCAGCAGCCTTTTCACCCTGTGATTTCCCTAACCCTAGTGGAATATCTCCCTGCCATACTGTCCCCCTTCTCCCATTGGTGAGTTCCTTCTGGGAACATCCAATTTTGGGATGGGCCCATGATAACTATGCTTCATTCCTTTCCTGGCTGTGCTTCTGACTGTCTGGACTTCTTCCCATTTGTCAGCCTGAGAAGGGAAAAAGGCCCAAGGCTTCTTCCCTTATAACATTTGCTCACTAGATGCCATCTAGCAGGAAGATTTCAATCAGAGAAGCAGTCAAGCCAAAAGAGCTAAAGCCTTTGGGAGGTTTCCCCATTTCTGATTATGTAATTTTAGCCAATTAAAGCTAATACCACTCACCACACAAGTAGGTGGAACACTAGATAGAGTACCAGGTCTGAAGTCAGGAAGACTCATCTTCCTGAGTTCAAATTTGGCCTTAGACACTTTCTAGCTGGGTGACCCTGGGCAAGTCAACCTTGTTTGCCTCAGTTTCCTCATCTATAAAATGAAATGGAGAAGGAAATGACAAACCACTCCAGTATCTGCCAAGAAAACCCCAAGTGGGGTCATGAACAGTTGGACATGACTAAAATGACTGAACAACAACAACAAAATATTATTAATAGAATGATGCTGCCACCACAACATGGAGACTAGAGTGTAGATCTCAAGGAGGGGCATGGGATGGAAGAGAAAATTGGTAGCTATGATAAACTACAGGTTTGCCAATAAAGACTCTCAGTGACTGTGCACCCTATTTGCAGCTAGTAGCAGATTTTCTTTGACTCAGTTGCCACTGAAGCAACCACTATGCATGTGTAGCACATGAGTAGAGTGGGAGTGGGGTCAGTGGAATGATGGTAAGCAAATAACGCATCCTTTTCTTTCAAATTTTCTATAAGGTTATCTCCTGAATATTTCCTTTCTTCCTCCTCTTTTCATTGCTATATTACTTCATTTGAAGCATTCCTTATTCGTTTTATGATGGTGAGGGAAGAGAGCTGGGTTTGTACAGAAACTTTTATTCCATTATCTTGTCAGAAGTCTCTCTATCATCTGATTATGAGCTTTAGTTTGCCTAACACTATTCTTGCAGGACTATGCCACGTTCTTGTATTCATCATGCATTATGGGCCCTAGCTTCCAACCTCTATAGATATTGCTTTAAAATGTATGCCAGTTGATGAGTTACCTGTCATACTCACTAGTCTCTTAAAATAACTTCCTCTTTTCCTCCTGATCAGAATTGTTTCTATTTGTGTATTGAAGAGTTTAAACAATTTCCCATTCCTCCTAAGCTGACTTTCCTTGATGAATTTTAGCTCACTGCATGCTACCTACATATATATTCTCTGAACTTTTAAAAATATGTTCTCTTCAAAGCTGGGTTGCATCTTAGGCTATGCCTATATATAAGTTCCTTCATATCAAACCTTCTAAGATGGAATGATTACCTCTCCTTGATGTCTCATCATTTACATGCCAACAACCAATTCCTTCTTGCAAGTAGAAACCAATTCATAATAAGAAGTCCCCCTTATTGGTTCCTCAGCCTCCTGAAGGGTGAAATCACCATTAAGGCAAACCAAGAAATTATCAGCTACTTTGCTAGTGATAGAGAAAACACTTCAGCATGTGTCTAGAAAACTGCCATTTCCAAACATTACTACATCATGATTTTATGCCAACTTGTAATCTATTTCCCCAAGTCATGAACTTTCTCTTTTTATCTAGGTGGCTTGTGGTGAACTCCATTTACCATATTGTTTCTGCCTCCATTGATGTTCACTTAAACTTTCCATCATACTTCCTTCATGTGGTTTCAAGATTTCCTCACATGCATAAACCTTTTCAAGATAGAAAACTACTTTAATCATACCTCCATCTGTATGAAAAAAAAAAACCCTCAAGTTTATGCTGAAATCCTTAACCTCTCCTTGAACTATTCTTGGGGTGCTTTGGTTTTTTAACCTGTGTGATGCAACCGTTTTCCTTTAACTGCAAGCTTGGATCCATAATATATCAGTCTGAGTGTACATAGTGAGTGTGTTGTGGGTATCAATCTCTATAAATAAATATCCATATATCCATGTGTGTACCATTGTTACTATGTGAATACAATCTATGATATCAGTGACTTGAGGTGGGGTGGGAAACCTGCAGCCTCAAGGCCACATGTGGCCATTTAGGTCCTCAAGTGTGGCCCTTTGACTGAATCCAAACTTCATAGAACAAATCCCCTTAACAAAAGGATTTATTCTGTAAAACTTGGACTCAGTCAAAAGGCTGAACCCAAGGACCTAGAAGGCCATATGTGGCCTTGAGGCTGCAGGTTTCCCACCCCGATTAAGTATTTGCAGGGAATCATTTCTTAATCCTCAGGCATATTTGCTGCTGCATGGCTTATGCCTCTCAGGACAGCATAACCTGATGATGAAACAATTTTGCTAGTTGGATTCTACCTTCATAACAGACATTCAATGAAGACATAATTGGTGATGTTTTTTCTGTTGATAATAAATTGCAATGACAAATATGATTAAAACAAAAAAACTTATCTCTTCATATAGTCCAAGTATAAAATTTACACTTGTTGCCTGCTGAGCCCTTCTTTCTAGGAATAAAGTTAGGAAGAAGAGGGTTTCTGATATCATCTCAAAGCAAAGAAAAATCAAGGCTTACTCAAAAGTGAGAAGTTCTAAACATAAATTATAATCATATTACAAACTCATATTATGTGACTATTCTTATTCCAAGGAAACTTTATGTATACATATATGTATATATATGTGTGTGTGTGTGTGTGTGTGTGTGTGTATATATATATACATGAATTGAGAAGCCCCAGCATATGTTCATATTCTGGGGCTTCTGAATTCCTATGGACATCATCACTATATTGAAAATAAACTACATTCTGCTATGAAAATCTTTGAATAGCTCTTTTTTTGCTTTGTTTTTGATAACACTGCCAGGATATATTACCAACAAATGAAATTATTATTAGCAGCCTAAATGTCTAACAATAGAACAGTTAAATCTTGGTTCCTTAATATAATCAAATGCTAACAATGCAATTAAGATGGACAAGTGTAAGCCATACAAAGACATTTGGAATGATCTTTATGAAATAATGTGAAGAGAATATTACAGAACCAGAGAATGGAGTACACACTAACTATGATCATGTGATAAAAAAAGAAGTAAGAATGCAAAAAAAAAAATCCCAAATGAAACTGAGGAGAAGGGACTGAAAAAGTAATATGATATTTTAGGCATTGAAATAAATTTCAGTGTAAATGGCTCTTAAGTAAAATTAATTGTATACAATGTCATTTATAGTTATTTCTAATAAAATATTTCATTTAATTTTTAAAAGAAAGGAACTGCATTTATGATCATCATTTTTGTCCAACATGTATATATGTGTATCTGTTCTTTCTTTAAATATAAATTCTAACCACTAGGAAAGTGAAACTGACACTGGAAAAATAAGTTTCTGTTCATTATTTTAATTCCATGTTGTTCTTGTTTTGCCTCAGAGACAAAAAAAAAAAACCCATAACACAATTTTAATGACATTTAGCAAGATAATGAAAACTAAAAATAGCCATTTTCCCAAGGTTAAACACTTGATCTTTTATTGTGTTTACTTAAAATCAATTACAAACACCTAGACTGAAAAGAACAACATTTCAATAAGGAATCAATATACCTTAATGAAGTGCCTACACCTGAAATGATGTCAGGATTCTTCTACATACTCATACAGATGTACAAACTTAGTTGGACAGCAAGTTTACACATGGATTTAGATGTTTCTAGGTCCAAATAGGAATTTGAATGAAAATAGATAATTAGCTGAGGAGGCTTTAAGCCCCTGCAAATTTCCATTAAAAGTCATACACATTACTACTACAATGACTTCTGTCTCTACATTCTTCCAGCACCTAACATGACCTGCCATCTGAAACAGGAATGTAAAATGCTTTATGATCCAGCCTCAGGAACTTACTAGCTATGTGACTCTGGGCAAATCACTTAACCCTGTTTGCCTCAGTTTCCTAAACTTGAGAAGGAAATGACAAACTAGTACCAGTATCATTGCCAAGAAAACCCCAAACAGGGTCACAAAGAGTTGGACACAACTGAAACATCTAAACAACAACAAAAACAAAATGCTTTATGTAATAAAGGTGAAGAAGGGATGTTTAAAAAATGTTCTATTATTTCAGGCTCAAAGGATACCTCTTGTCATCAAAAATGGACTTAGTATATATTTCTAAAGCTTTGATTTAACTTTATGTAATCATTCAGTTCAGTTCAATTGTACAAACATCTTTTAAATGTCTACTGTGTACATGAATATAGATAGTAGGGAGATACACATTTTAGGTATGACTTAGTCATTGCCTTCAAGATGCTTTGCATCTAATAAAGGGACATGTAAAATATATGAATAACCAGAATATTAGAAAAGCACAGACCTGACAATGTCTTTCCCCTGTTCAAGGGGAGTTTAAATAGCTTCCTACTTCCTCTAGGATAAAATTCAAAGTCGTCTGTTTGAAATTTAAAGCTCTTCACAATCTGACTTCAACCCAACTTTTCAAATAGATTTCTTATTATTTCCCCCTTACACACTTTGCATTCCAATCAAGCAGCCCCTCTTCCGATTTTCTGTACATGAGATTCTCTTCTCTTCTACACTTTTTTTCAGAGCCTCCCAAACACTGAGCTAGCACTACCAATGCATGCATCAACCTCTTATCAATGTGTTCATCTCTGGAAAGTACATTGCCAAGGTAAGTGAACTTATCCACAGTATCCAAAACTTCTTCATTTGCTGTAACCAATGGCTCCACATATGGAGGGTGTACTGCTCACTGGGTACCACTTCTCTGTAGATCTTCAGTATGGTAGTCAGTCTGATACCTGTTCTGTCTAATATGTTCTTTCTATATGTGCCTTCACACATTGACATAGGCTCTCCACTGTGCCTAGAATGCCCTCTACCTTCTCACCTCTGTCTCCTAGAATCTCTACATCCCCCCAAGTGTCAGTTCAAGTGCCAACTCCTGTAAGAGTTATGTTTTGTTTTGAATTTCAATAATGCTTAGTGCTTGCTGCTTCCTCAGATATTCCTTTGTATTTTTTGGTAAACATTTTACATTAACTCATATTGCTAACCATGTTGTTTTCCATTTTCCCTCCCCCCTCCCCAATAGAATGTAAACTCCTAGATGTCTGGTACAGTTTCATTTTTGACTTTGTATCCTGAGTTCCTACTATCATACTTATTAAGCAAAGAGAGGTAGGGAAAATTCCACCAGCAGAGAGGAAAAGGAAGAGCATTCGAATCATTGAGCACAGAAATGGGAAAACAAGATTTTTTTTAAAGTTTAATGGTCTTTAAAAGTGAATATTGGTTAAAAACCTACTGAAAAGAAGTTATTATGATTATTATTTATATATTATAAAATAATAACATGTGTTATATTAGTATAATATAACATGACATAACATATAACAACATAGCACAATATAACATAGCAATATAATATAACATAACATAATATATAACAACACAATGATATAATATAATGTGATATAATATAATGTACTATAATGAAATGTAGTATAGTATAGTATTATATGATATGACATGATATGATATAGTATAGTACAGTATAGGATAGGATAGGATAGGATAGGGTAGGATAGTGTAGTATAATACAAGTGGATATTAATTCTGACTGTGCCACTAATCAACTTGGATCCTTGGGCAAGTAACTGCCTAGTTGAGTCTTTTTATTTTCCTCATCTGCAGTATGGGGAAGTAGCCTAGATGACCTTTAAGGGTATAAGTAGATCTGATTATCTCTGAGTCTTTTAGCAGAATTAGCAAAAATATTGACTAACCTATCTTCTACTTTTCTCTGGACCTTTGAAACTGACACAATTTATACTGTGCTAGACTGTGACATTGAATGGGCATTCTCCAAGGCAGAAAGGGGCCTCCAAAGGGTGCCAAAGTCATAAATGTGTGATACAGCTGAGGCAGCCTGATAAATCACTTGAACTAACCAGTTTAATAATCAGCTCCCATATGAGATAAGTAGCAGGGTAGAAACCTTGATCTGCCAGAGGGTGTGGCAGATAAAGGGCAGGTGAGGCAGTAAGCAGATAGACTAGGAGGAATACAGCCCACAAGTATTTACTTGGAATTTATTGATAGGGAGAAAAGAAACTGTAGCTGAAAAGAAATAAAAGGGACTTTGTTCTCAGTGTAAATCAATTTCATTTTTTCCAAATCTGACCTCTTTTTCTATCATCGATTTGGAAGAGTGTAAGAATTCACCATGGTGTAACTGATCACAGTTTGATAATATAGACATCTATAGCAAGATCATGGGTCAACCTAATTCAAAGGGGGTGAAATGTCTGCTCTCCAAATACATGCTGCTTTCATTCCCTAGGGAAACATCTTGAGGTGGTTCATAAGAGACACAGCTAGTAGAGCCCCGTCTTCTTTTGAACAGAGTAAATACATGGAACAATAATAGACTACAATTGTACAGTTAAGTGGTTGAGCCTGGCATCACAATGTATTTATGTGATATCTGCTTGTTTTTAAATTGGACATTTCTACAGTTCACTGTCTGCATGGGGTGGCCACAGTCACAAACTTGAGAGACTTTAAGTTTCTACTTGAAATATGACTCCCTGAATCTTCCTTGCTGTGTGTGTGGTTATGATGAGGTGTAGGGTTGCTAGGAACCCCAAAATGTCAGGGTCCATGAAGTCATCTGCCTGGAAAGAATTCACACACTCAAAGCTTCTTCTAGTCAAAGTGGCAATAAAGTAGTCTGGGGTGAGTTAGGTGCAATAGTAAAAGGAATATTAAGTAGTCTGGGGTGGGCCAAGAGGGACAGTAAAAGGACTGTCCAATAAGCTAATTTAGAGATCTAGGTGGGCTGGAGTGGGCCA
>NW_020941197.1:15094038-15117294 GCF_900497805.2 Vombatus ursinus
CTGTCCAATAAGCTAATTTAGAGATCTAGGTGGGCTGGAGTGGGCCAGATGCCTTGGGTGGAAGCATCAGTGATCTGGAGTACTGAAATGTATGGGAAAATTCAGGGACTAGGTTGCTTTCAAAGACATGGTCCTTTTCCTTTTAGGGGTCCAGGTCCCATCACCCCATCAGTTACAGCATTGCCTATTCAAATTCTTCTCTCCTTTCAATGTCAATCTCTGGTTTTACCTCCTCCACGAAAAATTTCTGGATTTCCCCCCACCACCACCTCCACCCTAGCTGAAACCTTCTACCCTCTTGGATTTTCTTAGATCACTTACTCTGGATTCCTCTTCTGTTTTTATCTTAAAATCATGAAAGAGATTATAGGTTCATAGGAAGAGATATTGAGGCTAACAAATAACAAAGGGTAACAAAAACCCTCTCATATTATAGATGAAGAAACTGAGACTAGGGTTGTTAAAGGTTTTCCCAAAGTCATACAGATAGTGTCAGAAGGATTTGAACTCAGGTCTTCTGATTCCCATGGTTACAGAGCTAGGGCTCTTTCCACTGCACTCCCAACACTACCACACTCTACCCTGTAGCATATTTATGTATGTCATAGCTCCTGGTAAGCTTCTTGAAGTCAAGGACTGTCATTTTTCACCTTTAAGTCCCCAGTCCTAGTTTCACAACAACAACAGATAGAGTAGCTAGATGGTACAGTGGATAGAGCATGGGCCTGGTGTCAGGAAAACCTGAGTTCAAATCTGGCCTCAGATACTTAGTGGCTGTGTCACCCCAGGCAAGTCACTTAACCTCTGCTTGCTCAGCTTCCTCAACTGTAAAATGGGGATAATAGTAACACCTGCCTCCCAGGGTTGTTGTGAGGCCCAAATAAGATAATATTTGTAAAATACCGAGTACAGTGTCTGACATGTCCTAAGTGGTCCATGACAGCTAACATTTTTTAGCTACTATTATTATATTTATATAATGCTTTAGTATTTGCAAGTCACTTTACACATATTTCCTCATTTGGTTCTGTCATAGCTCTGTGAAGAAAGTACTACAGATATTACTATCCCTATTGAGAGATGAGAAAACTGAGCCTCAGAAAGTTTAAGTAATTTACCTGGGATCACAGAGCTAGTAAATGTAAGAGACAAAACTGAAACTCAGGTCCTCCTGACTCCAAGTCTAGAGTGCTATCTACTGTACCATGCTGCCTATTCTGGCTAGCCTAGTACCTAGAACATAATATTCACTTAATGTCTATTTAATTGAGTGAAATACAATTTAGGGCTACTTGCCAACTTCCTAGATGATTAATACCAGGGAATTTTTTTTTAAACTGGGTCTCCCAAATGAGCTTGAAACCTTGAAGTTATCTATGTCTCATTGTTTTCCTTTTCCTTTCCATATCTTGTCACCTCATCTTACCAACCTTTCCCTTTGAAATTTTTCTATCTTCTCCATTACTATAACCACCACTTTATAGCCTCATCACCTCATGACTAGAAGATTTCAATTGTTTCTTAGTGGACCTTCCTGACTTCAGTATTTCCCCACTTCAAGATGGCAGGTATACCGTTGTTTTCCTAAACCAGAATTTGCATTGTGTGACCCTAATCAAACCCAGCAGTGGTTCCTGTTGCCTATTGAATAAAGACTAACTCATTTATCTAAATGTCATGACTCTCAATAAACTAACCTGACCCTATCAGACTTCCAACATGTACACATATACATTCACATGCATATGAGTGTTTTTGCACATACTCCAACCTGTTTAAATTGGGGTGATCAACTTTTTTTTTTTCATGAACTCATTCCTGCCTTCATGATATTTCACTCTCTTGGGCTGTTGTTCTTGTCTGTCATCTGATTATTTAAATCCTGTCCATCCTTTAAGGACCAGTTCAAGTCTCATCTTCTATTCTCTAA
The DNA here is from genome assembly GCF_900497805.2 of Vombatus ursinus. Classification (NCBI taxonomy): domain Eukaryota; kingdom Metazoa; phylum Chordata; class Mammalia; order Diprotodontia; family Vombatidae; genus Vombatus; species Vombatus ursinus. Next base: position 15,095,969 of record NW_020941197.1, read on the forward strand.
CTTTCTATACCTAATTGAGGCCTGTTTGATATCACTCTCCTCAGAATTCCTAAGCTCTTCTAGTCTATATCATACTGTCTCACCCTTAATTATGTGTGATTTTAGAATATTTGTTCTAGTTTTATTCCATTCATCAATACATCAAACATTTATGAAGACATCATTTAAGTAGGTCACTGTATTTAGCAGAGTGTTGTGGTTGCTGCTGTTACTGTTTTGGGATGGAACATCTAATTTCATCTGTGCAGGGAATTCCCAGTGATTGAACTTTTTCTAATACAGTTAGACCTTCTCTGTAAATTACAGACTTGAAGAGTTGTCTAGGTGGCCCTGAGAAGCTAAGTGACTGCCAGAGTCACATATGAACCACATCTTCCTGACTTCAAGTCTATCTTTCTATTCACTCCACACAGTGTTAGGCTCTGGGGAAGATAAATATTCCATCTCCTGAGGAAGCCCAGTGATCAAGAGCTGAGCCCTTTTTAAAAGATTGCCCTTCTCCATGTTAGTGACTGCTCTCTGGGACCAGGGCTGATTAGAAGAAAGAGTAACTCCCTTCTCACCTCTCTTAGAATTCTGGGGAATTTCTCTACTGACCCCATTTTTTCGTGGCTCTAATTTTCTAAAAAGTACATATGCCATCAATTCCTTTCTGCCCCACCAACCACAGCTTGAACTCACACTGTCAGGCTCCCCTTATAATGCATGTAGGACTTCATTAAGAGCTATGTTTTTCTTATCTTTTTTGTTTTCATTTTTTAGTTGTAAAGTAAGAGTGCCTACATTTCAAATCTGGTCAGTGTTTTGTAGAACTGAAACATCTGTGCTTTTGATTGATTACTTTTTATGTTATTTTGGATCATGGATAAGGAATTTCTTCATTCACTGGACGAAAAACAGGGTTTACTTTGGCTATTAAGGGATGAACACCATTCTGTTTTACAAATTCTCAGTTTATCTAGAAGGGAGGTTTGAGAGCCTTGAAGTGAGTCATGAGCTACTTGGCTCTATGAACGATCTTTTGAACAAACTTAAAGAAATGCCATCTAGCATTATCAGACCACATTTCTAAGATTCTAAAGCCTGGCTTCCAACCTACAAATTGATTTAACATTCCTTACTCTAATTTCCAGGGCTCCTGGACATGGCTTTGTCAGCTACATGTTGATCCATGCTACTGTTGGAATAACCCTCCATTTAAATCCATAGCTCTTTACCCACTCATCAGCTGGCCAGGTTCCTTTTGCTTGATCAAGTTTTAAATGACCACGAATTAAAAGTGAACATGTTAAATGAAACAGAATACCTAGGCAAAATTAGGAGATTGAATTAGTTATTTAAACACTCTTGGAACAATGTGAGTTTATGGAAAGGGATGAATGCAAGAAATGATGTGAAGGTGGAATCCATGTGACTTGGCAAGTGATTGGAAATGAGTTTAGGGGCAAGAGAATGAAAAGTAGAGAATGACCCCAAAGTTATGGATCCGGAGTCACCTGAGAGGCTGAGAAGATAGTAATATCCTCAACAAGCATTCATTTATTCAACAATTAAACCATCAGTTATTAAGTACTTACTGTATACAAAGCATTATGAAGGACATTAATGACGTAAAGGCAAAAACAGTCCTTGCCTCCATTGAGCTTATAGTCTATAGGGAGGAAGCATTTACAAAGATAAACAAATGCGAAATATTTACATAGATATATCAATACAAAAAGTATTATGCTAAGATTCAGCATAATTTCAGGATACAGGAGACACTAACAACTGTAAAGGTCATGTAGGAGGCAACACTTGAGATAAGTCTAGGAGGAAGCCAGGGATTCTAAGATGCAGAGATGATGACTGAGAGCATTTCAGCTATAGGAGAAATCCAGTGTTAAGAAACAAATCTGATGGTTGCACAGAATACAGCGAGCATAGCAAGCAGGCTAGTTTGTTAGGAATACAGCACATATTAGGAGGAATAGGGCAAAATCAATCTGTGAAGATATGTTGGAATGAGATAATAAAGAACTTTAAATGCCAAATAGCAATAGAAATCTACTTGAACAGAGGAGTATGTGGTCAGACTTGTAGTCAGTTTGGCAGCCATGGAGAGGATAGATTGATTGATCAAGATGGTGGAGGAGAAGGAGAACTTAAGAAGAAGGGACCAATTAGGAGGCTATTACAATAGTGTAGACCAGTGGTTCTCAAACTTTTTGGTGTCATGACCTCTTTATACTATTAAAATTTATTAAGAACACCAAAGAGCTTTTGTTTATAAGTTATATCCATTAATATTTTCCATATTGGAAATAAAAAATGCCTTAGAATTATTATGAAAATAGTTTTGACTCCCTGAAAGAGTCTCAAGGACCCCCAGACATTTTCAGATTACACTTTGAAAGCTATATAATAGACTATATAATAGTCATATATTATATAATTATATAAAGTAAGTATATAGTATATAATTACATAATAGACTATATAATAAGTGATGAGGGCCTAAGATAGTGATTATATGAGTTGAGGAAAGGGAAGAGATTCAAGATATTTTATGGAGGTAATATCAACAAGATTTAGCAACTTATTGGATATGGTAAGGTGGGGTGTATCAAGGGAGAATAAGAGTTAAGAATGACTCTGAGATTGTCATTCTCAGTGACTGTACTCTTAACAGAAATAAGGAACTTAAGAAATAGGTGGGTTTAAGGAGAAAAATAATGAATTCTGTTTTGGGTGTTTGGAGTCTGAGATACCCCAAGAGTGTAATTAGAGATATTCAATAAGCAATTTGTGAGGATGGATAGGAACTCAGCAGAGAGACTAAGGCTGGCTATAAGGATTGGGGAATTCTATGTAAAGATAGGATAATTGGACTCATAGGCCCTATTAAGATCACCAAGCATGGAGAGAGAAGAGAAGAGGGTACAAAGCAAAGTCTTCTAGAATATATATGGTTAGAGGAAGGATGTAGATTATGGTCTAGCAAAGGATACTGAAGAGGAACAGCCACCCAAGTGGGAGAAATTGGACAAATCAGTGTTACAAATGCCCACAGAGAAGAAAGTATCTAGAACAGAGTTGGGGAACCTGCAACCTCCAGACCACATGTAGCCCTCTCAGTCCTCAAGTGTGGTCCTTTGACTCAAAGGACCAAGGGGGTCACACTTGAGGACCCAAAAGGGTGGCCTGGAGGCTGCAGGGTCCTTACCCCTGATAGGAGATGTTGATCAATGGTGTCAAATGCTGAAAGGAGGTCAGAATAAGGAATAAGGAATAAGAAAAGGTGTTTAACAATTAGAAGATGGTTGATAACCTTGGAAATAGCAGTATCAGCTGAGTAACGAACTTAGAAGGTAGATGAGAAATTAAGAAATGAATAAGAGAAGAGAAGTTGGAGCTATCAAATGCAGATGGATTTTTATAGGAATTTGAGAAAGAAAAGTAGGATAATAGCTTAGTAGGGAAGTCTGAGGAGGGCTCAATTTTTTAGGGGGGGAAGGGGAGAGTTTCAGATATCTACATCACATCTAATTATAGTTATCCAACAGGAAGCAATGCAGAATTACGGCTTAATAGAGAGACTAGGATTTGCTAAACAGATCGGGTAGTCATCTGCATATAAATAATAATTAAACTCTTGAGAGTTGATGAGATTATTAAAAGAGAAGGCATGCAAGAGAAGAGCATAACACCCAGGACCAAGCCTTGGGGAATGTGACAGTAATCTTACAATCACATACTACTTTAAGGTTTATACCAAAGAATAAAGTTACAACAACTGGATCAAGCAGATGGCACAAGTATTAACACACCCCTTTTTCAGAAAAGGAAATTGAGTGTTAGAGGGATCAAGTGACTTTGTGCCTGGTCACTTAGTGGTTATTAAACTCAGAATGTGAGTACACAATTTCAAAATTCAGGTCCAGAGACCTTTTGTCTAGACCCTGTTTCCTCCCTACACTATATTCTTTATCCTATACCAGGCTGCTTCCCTTCACTTTTGACATAATTATATTGCTTTCATATTCCAAGAAGAACAAGGAGGAAAATAAATTTAGATAAAATAAGCAATTACTTAAACCACTGCTTTTGTTGTTGTTGTTTGTTTTATTTCATTTATTTTTGGCAGCAGTAGAGTAGAAATTAGAAGGATACCTTTAAGAGCAATTTAGAACTCTGGGCTGCTTATTTGACAATGGTAGACAAACGTCAGTCAATAATCAAAGAATTATGATTTCCACAGTGCCTATAACTCAGGTAATTATTAAAGAGCTACCTGAGACTCAGAGAGATTACACGACTTACCCATGGCCACATAGCTACTAAGTGTCAGTGATGGAAATTGGACGTAGATTTCAGGATTATAGATATAGAGCTGGGAGGAAAATTAGACTAAGTCCAACACAGATGAAGAAACTGAGGCCCAGCAAGGTTAAGTGACTTGTCTAAGCAAAGCTAACAAGTATTTGAAGTGACATCTGAATCCAGGTCTTTCTGACTAGTAAATGGAATGGAAATAAGAGATTAGGTAAGAATGTGACCTCTATAGAAATATCCCATGAGCAAGAATGAATTTTAAATTGATTCCCATGGCACTGCTCAACCTGAAATACTTTCCCTTTTTACTGTAACTTTTACTTTTACAAATATTATCTCATTTGATCCTCGCAACAATCTTGTGAGACAGATGTTGTTATCATTCCCATTTTATAGTTTGAGGAGACAGAGGCAAACAGAGGTTGTCCCTTGCCCAAGGTCACATAGCAAGTAAGTGTCTGAGGTAGGATTTGAATTCAGGTCTTCTTGACTCACAGCCCAGAGCTCTAACCACTGTTCCATCTGTTGCCTTTAAATTTAGCATTCCATCTATTATCCCCTCCAAACTTGGTAATGTGTGTTATAGAAATATAGGCAGAAGGGTAAGGTCTGTGTGGAAGATGTTTATATAATCAATTGAACTCTTATCTGTAGATATAGATTCTAGATACACACATACATACATACATACATACATACATACATACACACACACACCTATTTTATTAAGACAATGTCAGAAATCCCTAACTAGATGTTGGAAATGCATCTAGCTATGTAATACTCCCTCCCCCCATGCTGACTTTGTTTTATTCTTCAAGGAGAAAAGTAATTTGTTTTAATAAGAAGTATCAGCATAGTTTACAGTATTTCTCATGATCTAGTCCTCTAGACTCTAGAGGGCATAATGTTTCTTTTATGCAATTTCCTGTTTGGTTATTGAACCCTATGCTTATATTATAGATTGTTGTTCATCGACCAAGCAGTGTGCCAAGAAGGAAAATGCAAATTGTGCATGGTCATCATGTTTCTGGACACCTCAATTTAATGGATATAATGATTATTCAAGCACAGCCACATGTGGTTCTACTTGTTATCGAACCCACCACTAAGGTAGCTATACAATGATTTGCCCCTGTGTTGGAAGAACACAGTAGTAAAAAGGGAAGGTATTTCAGGTTGGGTAGCGCCATGAAAATCAATTTAAATTTCACTTTCACTCATGGGATATTTCTAAGAGGCCAAATTCTTACCTAATCTCTCTGGTGAGAAAAACAGAAGAAAATTATAAGAGCTCATTTCAAGAACTAAAATGGTTGAATCAAACCTGAGAGCTCTGTTTTTCATTATTTCAGGTAATGAGAATACAGTCATTTGAAAAAGTCAATTTCTTGTTTGAGTAGGGAGCCAAGAATGGATTTTCTCATCAAAGAGTACTGACCCTGTAGTCACAATATTTGGGTTCAAATCCCACTTTTGGTACTTTCTAATTGTATGACCTTTGGCAAAGCACCAGAGAGCCACTCCCTGGGCTGGGTTACTTCATCTATAAAATGAAAGGCTAAGATTAGATGGACTCTGAGGTCACTTCCTGCTTTAGATATAGAGATGTATGATTGATTGAAATGCAAACCTAAGAATTTATGATTATGATGGTTACTGGAAGTAAGATACACTATGAAGAATATTTTTAGAAACTGTTTAAGTTTAAAGGCTGTATTTCAACACGAAACTGAAAGCCTAGCTATATAGCTGTGGCAGCTTCCAATTCTCACGTTTTCTTGAACATTTAGATAAAATGTATAAAGACCCCATGAATTCACTATACTGCTAAGTTAAACTGACCTAATATCCAGGGGGTAAAATACTGGCAAAGGGAGAACTATTGTGCTGTTTAATCCATCCCCCAAAAGGAGAGAAATTCTCTAAGAAACTATAAATAAGGAAATGCTACCTGCTTCAAATGCATTTTGCTATATGACTGTACTTTCTGAAATTGGGCACTAAATTTGTGGGATCCTGTGAACACAAAATTTTCATTCATCAGGTCTTACTAAAATCTTAAACCTTTGCCATTGAATTTGAGACATTAAACTTAAAGATAAGTGAAATAGAGTAGGGAGATTCTAAATCAACCCTTAGAAATGCTTTTGCTTTAATATTATTCCAAGTTTCAAAGAAGAGCAGGCATGTTGGCTATCTTTCAGATTGTTCGGTTCTCTTTCAGACTTCTGAAGTACTACCACACTTCTTACAAATCTTCAATGGCCTCCCATTGCCTAAGGATGAAGTATGAATTTCTTAGCCTAGCATGACAAAATATGGTCTTGATCTACCTTTCCAGCCTTATATCTATTTCCCTCCATGACCCCTTAATCCTGGTCATACTAACCTACTCCCATTCCGCAGAATATACCACTTTCCTGTCTCTGCAACTTTGTTCATGCTTCCTTGACGACTTCATCCACTCCTTCCTAAGCCTACAATGCTTTTCTCTAGCATCTCTGTTTATATAACTCCCATCAACTCTTCAAGGTCCTACTCCAATTCCACCACCTTAATGAAGCTTTGTTGGACTCACAGAATTTCAGAGTTAAAAGGGACTTCCGAAATCAGTTCGTCCAACACATATCAAAACAGTAATTCTCTTTACAACAACTCCATAAAGTGGTCAATCAACCTTTACCTGAAGACCTGTTGTATAGGACAGCCCGCTAGCTTCCAAACTCATTTTATTTTGGGGCAACTCTAGTGTTAGGAAGTCCCTCCCACCCCACCCCACCACCCTTAGAAGGTATCTAAATCTGCCTCTTTGTAATTTGCAATTGTATTTTCAACTTAGAGGCAGCTAGATGGTACAGTGGATAAAAAATTGGGCCTGGTATCAGGAAGAATTCAAATCTGACCTCAAAACCTTCCTACTTGTATGACCCTGGGCAAATCATCTAACCTGTGTCTGCTTCAGTTTCCTCAACTGTTAAATGAGGTTAGTAAATAGCACCTACCTTGCAGGTTTGTTGTGAAGACCAAATGAAATACTCTTTGTAAAGTGCTTAGTACAGTGCCTGCCTGACATATAGTAGGTATTTAATAAATACTAGTTGATTTCCTTTCCCTTCTTTCCTTCTTTTTTCCTTCCTTCCTTATCTGAAGGGCTCTCTTCCACATGCTAATCCTTCAACTACTTGAAGATAGCAATGTCTCATCCAAGTCTTCTGTTTTCCAGGCTAAATATCCCCATTTTCTACAACTGATTCTCACATAGTATAATTCTGAGGTTCCTCATCATCCTAGCATCCCTCTTCTGGATGCTCTACAGCTTATCACTGTCCTTCCTAAAACACGGACCTCAGAACTGAAGCAAATAGTCCAAATCCTGTCCAACTATACTAGAATAAAATAGACATCGTTTCCCCATAATATTGGATACAAAGCATTTCTTTCAATGCAACCTAAGAACACATTAGCTCTTATGCCTTCTATATCACACTGTTGATCCTATTATTGAGCTTGCGGGTCACTAAGATCCCCAGATATTTTTGAAACAGGTGTCATTTAGCCATGTACAAGCCTTCCATAGCTTATCTAGCAGCCAGACCATAGGCTAGTTACCACCAGGACCTTTGCCAAGACTCAAGCCTCAGACACCAGGCCCAATCAAGAGCTGAGCACAGGCTCCATGTGAAGACCATTTTCTGACTTGGGCATCATCCCTTATATCATGGGATAAAGTGAAGAAAATGATTCTGATTATAGTCCAGTCAGTCAGTCAATAACTCAACAGTTAGTCAACAAGCATTTATTAAATGTTTTCTCTGTTCTAGGCACTGTGCTTAGCACTTAGGATGTGAAGAAATTCAAAAACACAACCCTGTCCTTAAGAAGGATGAAGACAACCTGCAAACAACTAGGTACATAAAAGATATGTTCATAATTGGTAGAAATTAATCCCAGGGCAGCTAGGTGGTACAGTGGACAGAGTGCTCAGCCTGGCATCAGGAATACGTGAGTTCAAATCCAGACTCAGTCACTTACTAGCTGTGTGACCCTGGCCAAGTCACTTAACCCTGTTTGCCTCAGTTTACTCATCTGTAAAATGAGCTGGAGAAGGAAATGGCAAAACACTCCATTATCATTGCCAAGAGAAGCCTTCCCAAAGGGGGCACAAAGAGTTGGACATGATTAAAAAAATGAATAAATCAAACAACAACAACAATCTTAATAGTAGTTTAAGTGCCTCTAGTAGCACAACCACCAGGCATATCTCCCATTCCATCTTCGCTGATATTTTATAAAGAATAACCTTATTCATTTTGTCATTCCTGGATCCTTGAGAAGCCTAGTCAAACGGTACTTCTTCATCCTAATGGTGGGGTTGGCATCTAGACCCCAGAAAGAAAAAACCTGGATTTCCCACTTGGCAAAATCTCTGGCATTCAGCTGAGGCTATAATCCCATCAACTGGCCTTTCACTGTGGCTACACCCAATCTCCCAATTCTGTTAACCTAGCCTGGCCTTCCTTTGATGGCCTCTGGCCATTTCCCACCCTTAATCCTAGCTAGGCTCCATTCTTCCTTGGCCAAGAGGTCCAGATCCCAGGAGTTCTGTTCACCCCAGTTTACTGTCCACTCATAGGTCCCTCCCACAGTCTTTCTGTATATAAGGTCCATCTTGTCTCCATTAAGATGCTTAGATTCTTAAAGTCTAGCCACTGCTGGCATTCTTATAATCTAGCCACTGCTGGCATTCTTATAATCTAGCCACTGCTGGGATTCTTATAATCTAGCCACAGCTGAGATTCTTAAAATCTAGCCATGGCTTAGAGTCTTATAATCTAACCAATAATTTATTAATGTTCAGGCTCCTTAAGAGTCTGTGCAATATGACGGATGTTCTAATAAACCTTGTCTTAGGCTGAAAGAAGGTTTGGGTCAGGTTCGGGCAGGTTCCATGTGTTGTGATTTTGGTGTCCCAGGACCCCAGAACCCCTAAACCGCATCACTAGGACTAGTAAAATCCTACTTCTTCCACTTCTGCCCTCTGTGATTCAGTCATTGAGCTGCCTAGGTAAATGGTCTTTCCCTGATATTAAGTTTTATTCTCTTATAACCTTCAGCCCTATCCCTCCTGAGTCCCTACCCTGTTCCTTTGTGGCCTCTGAATCCTCCTTCTTCTCATTTTAGATGTCTTCCTCTAACACTCCTTCCATTGCCTTGTGCTCATAGGAACTTGTTTCCTTGTAGAAGGCTGCTGGCTCCTCCGCCATCCTTCATAGCACTGGGCAGGCTTGCTTGCATGTCTCTGACAAACTGGGCAATTGGCACTTTCAGACCCACCCTCTGTTGTCATCATCTTCATATTTTAGGTTCACTTTATCTATCTACATCATCTCATTATGGTTGCAATGACTTTGGGCAAGTTATCTGACCTCTTTGGGCCACAAGTTGTTTTTTTTTTAATTTTTTAAAATGAGTATGGGTTAAATGACCTTTCAGGTCCCTTCTAGCTCTAAATTAAGATCCCTCTGTTTTTTATATCACCCCTATAGACATTCTGTCTTCTCAAGGAGTTCAGAACCTGGTCACAGTCTTCCTCTTTATCCCAACTCTTGCCCTACTATTTGGAAATTTCAACATACATATTAATTTCCCCTCAATAATCCTGTTTTCCCCATTCATCATCTTTCTGAAATCCCATAATCTGCCTCTTTACTCTACCTCAACTACCAATAGGGCTGGTCATATCCTTGATCTTTATCCATAACCATTCTGTTTATTATTCAAAAATCTGAAATTCTTCTCTACAACCATTACCTCATAAACTATCTTTCCCTCTACATTACCCTCTCTAAACCTGTTCTTTATCCACATCTCTTCCTCTAGTAACCATCTAGTCTACCTCTTCTTCCCTGGATCTTGGCAATAGTCAATAATATTTATTAAATGTCTACTGTGTACCAGCTACTGATGCAAGCACTGGGAATACACATATAGAATAGAGAGCACCAGGCCTCAAAGAACTTACAACCTAATGGAAGAAGATGATGTACAAAAGACAACTAAAAAGCATGGGGGTACGGGGAGGTTGAGAAGTCAAAGGAGTTGAAAATTAATTCAGCTGGGTAGAAAATGGGGAGAGGTTTGTCTTGTACTCCCTCCTTAAATAGAAGTTGAGGGGTTCATGGATCTGCTCCCCTAATCAGAGGGGCAATAGGATACTACTGAGGTGTGAGTGCCAAGGCTGGTGGCATCTTGCAGGATGATAAGAATTCCCAATGATCAGGTCCCTGGGGCCATGGTGGAACTGGGAAATTGGCATTAGTCTCTAAAGTGGCCCCCTACTCTCAGTTGCTCCCCTTGCCATCATTTCTTTAGCATAGTTGCCAAAATAATCTTCCTTTAGCTAAAGATTTCTGAGCAGGAGGTCAATCTTTGTAAAGCAATGTTTTAGGAAGATTGATAGGACAGCCATGTGTGAGGTGAATTACAAAAGGGAGAGGCTGGACATGAAGAGAAAAGCCGAGAGACTATTCCAATAACTTAGGCATGGCATGACAAGTTCTTTGATGAGGGTCATAGTAAAGGAAGAAATGGCTATGTTAAGAAATGAAAATCTCCAAAACTTGGTGGTTAATGTGGGAGATAAGTGAGAAAAAAGAGAAAACATTTAAAGCTTTTATTCCAGAGAGAGTCAATGATAGCATCATTAGCAGAAACAGAGAAGTCTATAGGGACAGCTGCTATAAGAGATATGATGCTGATTTTTTTTTTTAATTTGTTGAGTTGGATGCGCTAGTAGAACATGCAAATGGAGATATTCAATGGCAGTTAGGAATACAGTTCTGGAACTTGGGGAAAAGGTTAATGATGCATATTTGGAAACCACTCATTTAGCCACGACAGTTGAAGCAACAAAAGGAAAGAAGACATGGTAACGAAGAACTGAGGTTTGAGATGTGCCTGTATTTAGCAGGCAGTAATAATATCTGACATTTGCATATGACTTTAAATTCTGCAAAGCACTTTAAATACAGTATTTCACTTGAACCTCCCAACAACCCTGTGAAGTGGGCATCACAAGTATAATTAGCCCAATTTTGCAGATGAAGAAATTGAGTCTCAGAGAGGTTAATGGATTAGCCCTGGTTCACTAAGGATCAGAGGTAGGATTCGAACCCCAACCTTTTAGATACTAGGTTAAGCACTAACTATATCCACTCCATGCAGCCCTTCTGTAAGAGGAAGTCAAGCCTATGAGGAAGAGGACTAGTCAGAGAGGGAGGAGAAGACCCGTAGTAGTATAACCCAAGGAATCCCAGGAAGAAGAGAGGTTGTTTTTTGTGTTGGTTTTTTAAGGTGAGTATGATTAAGTTACCAAAAAATGCAAAAAGGTAGAGTAGAATAAGGTCACTTGTTGAAATCAATTTTCAGAAGGAATAAAAACAGATGTAAGGTGAGTAGGGGTCAAGGAAAGAGATACAGAGGTATGAGTACTTCTTTGAGAAGGATATATACATATACATATGTATGTATGTTTTCAATTAAACTATTATTGATATGTGTTTGTGGTTGTTCAGTCTTTTTAGTCATGTCTGATTGTTCATGAGCCCATCTGGGGTTTTCTTGGCAAAGATATTGGATTTGTTTGCCATTTTTTTCTCCAGCTTATTTTACAGATGAGGAGACTGAGGCAATCAGGGTTAAATGACTTGCCCAGGGGTCACACTGCTACTAAATGTTTGAGGCTGGATTTGAACTCAGGTTTTCCTGACTCCAGATCCAGCTTTCTTTCCACTGTACCCCACAGCTGTCCCATTTATGTGTGTGTATAATTATAGTTATAAAACCTGCATTGTATTTTTTTTTCTCTTTTTGTGTAAATATGTATATGTTGAAAATAGATTTTAAGCTTCTTGAGGGTAGGCACAATTTGTTATACTTCTTATATGCACATGGTAATAACACTTATATGGTGCTCTTAAGTTTCCCAAATACTTTTCTCATAACAATCTTGTGAGGTAGTTGTCACAAGTATTATCCCCATTTTGAAGAAGAAAAAACTCATTTCTTGCCCCAAGTTACACAGCTAATAAGTGTAAGAAAAGGGATTCAAACCTATGTCTCTATTGTCTAACTCCACTTTCTACTAACCCACTGATAACCCAACAACAGTGGCTATTAAGTATTTATTTGTTTGGTAGCTGTTAGAAATACAAAACTGGAGTTCAGGACAACGGGTTAAGTCATAGGATTTAGAGCTAGAAGAGGCACTAGAAATCACTATTTTATAGAAAAGGAAACTGAGACCCAGAGATGGGAAGCCATTTAACCAAGGTCAAACAGCTAACAAAGGGTAAAACCTATATTGTTTGACTCTAAATCCCCCAGCCTCTGATTAAATAGTGAAGTATTATAAAAATTCAACCTTGACACAGAAAAGTCAACAGTTTCTGAAGGTTCATCAAAAAAAGCCAAATGAACAGCTGAATTATTCACAAATAGCCTCAATTGCCAAGGCAGCAAACAACCTGTCTTTTAAATATACTGAACCAGCACTGCCCTCCAGGAGAGCCATTGTCCCCTCCAGAAAAGACAAAAGTTCTTGAGGACTCATTAAAAATGAGACATGTGTAAATTTAATCATATTTATGGAAGAACATTTTGGCTCTTTCCACCTCCCTCCCGCTTTTCCAACCATGCATACATATGTAATCCAAAGAGAAGACAGCTAGCTTTGACACATCTTCAAAGCTGTGTGCAAGCCTTTTTTATCAGCAAAGCTCAGTCTTTGAGAGCTCCTTTAGCAGATGAGGTTAGTTTCTGAAGCCAAGGGAAGACTTTATCAATGGCACTAGGTGGCTGAAATGACTTTGTGCAGTTCGTGATCCAGACATACATGGGACCAATTTATAGCTCAGGAAGCAGGCTGGTAATGGAAATTGGTGAGATTGCATGCAGAGATGAAGTAGCAAATACTTTGCTTTTTATGATAGCATTGGATGCAGTGTAGAGATACATAAATTCCCCATGGTACTGCATAACCACACTCAAAGAATTTTTTTTTTCTGTCTAACACCTTGAATGCTGAGATAGGGACAAAATGATTTTAAAAAAAATACACTCTACCACCGTATCTACTTATTTATACAACACCACAATACCTTGTTCCTTGTTAGAATCATATGGACAATTGAAGACATAAAGAAAGAGGAAGAGAGCTTTTCTTTCATTAAAAGCAATTCTTGTAACTTCAGTCTCTGCATTTATTCAAAATAATGCCGCAGCCACATGTTTCTATTTAATTCCATTCATTTTAAAAAAGCATTTATCCAGCACCTCCCATGTGGGAGACACTATTCTAGGTGCTGGGAATATAAAAATGAAATCAGTCACTGTCCTCAAAGAACAATGAGAAGAGCTCTGGACTGGGTGTCATAGAGATATGGGTTAGAACCCTCCTTTTACTTTTAAAAAAAGTTTTTTTTTGCCTGACTATAGGCAAGTCTTCCTCTGGAGGCTTCCATTTCCCTATCTCTAAAATGAGGAAGTTGGATTCAATGACTAAAGTTCTTTCTATAGTTTCTATGACCTGCCCTTATGTGTGTCAAGTCTACCTGGTTGGTAAACAAGGTAGATGGGATTAGGCAAAAGTAATCATCCGGGAAGGGGGAGGGGAGTGGACCTGACCTAGGTCAGGCAGGCAAGTGACCAGACAGAAAGAGGCCTGAACAAGGGCTTGGTAAAGTGGATTATTATCCAAAGACCAATATATTGGACTGAGCTAGGGGATCAGATAGGAGCAAATGAAGGATCAGAGCTGGAGCTCAGATAGGGAGATGCAGAAACATAAGCAAGAAGTACCTCCCTGAAACAGTCTACAGATCAGTTCAACTCAAGTTAATGAGCATTTACTAATATTCAAAGTCCTATGCTAAGTGGTGCCAGGTATGTAAAAACAATTGAAATTAAATTCTCCCTGACCTCAAGGGGCTTTTATTCTACTGGAGAGATATATCCAGGGGTGTGCTGGAGTCAGCTCCAGCTGGATCTTAAGATCTGCTTGTTAAATTTTCAGTATGAGAGTGGAATTGATGATTGCTACAAATGAGGCCTTGATTCATGGTTCTGTTGATGGTCTAGACTTAGGAACATGATGGAGAAAATGTTAATAAAGCAGATTAAATTTAAAAGTGTGTCCTTTGTACATTTTTTTCTGGAGAGCTGGTTGTTAAACATTTATCAACATACCCCTGGATACATTTACCTTAATAACCTTAATACAAGGGGATTTGAGGAGGAAGAGAATATTAACAACAATGGGTCTCAGGGAACTAGAATAGGAGGAAACGGCACTGCACTGGGATGAGAAACATCTATGTGAAAAAAAACAGAGGTGGGAGATGGAATGGAGCTAAATCTCTTTGGGCTAGATGGTAGAGTTTATGAAGGGGAGAAAAATGAAATAAGATTAAGAAGGTAGTTTGGAAGAAACTGTAGAGGCTGAGGTATTTGCATTTGTATCCTGGGAGCAAAGGAGGGCTGTTGACTCGAGTAGGAAAGTACCCTATTTCACTGCATATCATCACAGATTTTATGCTAAATTTTTTTTGCAAAAATGTAGGGTACGACCATTATGTGCAGCTTTTTAAAAAAATTTGTGCCAATATTACTTAAAAAACACTTATTACTAAACAGTCTTTGGTGCAAGATTAGTATGCATGAAATACTCATGAATATATGTTAAAATTGAATACTGACAATGATGGGGTTGGGATCTGGACCCCAGAAAGGAAAAACCCTGGACTTTTCTACATGGCCAAATCTCTGGCATTCAACTGAGGCTATAATCCCATCAACTGGCCTTTTGTTATCACTTAAGCCCCATCTTCCAATTCTCAGTTACCCTTAACCTAGCCTAGCCCTCCATTGTCTTACCTCCCTATGTCATGGCCACTTCCCACCCTTAATCCTAGCGAGGCTCCATTCTCCCTTGGCCATGTGGTCCAGGTCCCTGGCGTTCTATTACCTTACAGTCCCTGCAGACTACTTGGCCACTCCTAGATCCTTCTCACAGTTTTTCTGTATATAAGGTCTATCTTGTCTCCATTAAGGTGCTCAGATTCTTAAAACCTAGTCACTGCTCAGATTTTTAATCTAGCCAATAACTCAGTAATGTTCAGATTCCTTAAGAGTCTGGCCAATATGATGGATGTTCTAATAAAACTTGACTTTGGCTGAAAGAAGCCTTGGGTCAAATTCTTTTGGGCAGGACCCATGTGTCATGATTTTGGGGTCCCAGCACCCCTAAACCTCAACAACAATGTGGGTGTGCTGAGAATTCTAGGGTCACGGTTCATGTGCAAGAGATAAATGAGTATCCATAGGCCACTCTGTTTACCTTTTAAGCAGCATGACAAACAGAATCATGCCATGAGACAATTACATGATGAAAGGTTATAAACCAATTTTTGGACTAAAAAAAAAAACAAAACAAAAACCAAAAAACAAAAAAAAAAACAGGGTGTGATGATTATGTGGTGAAATACAGTAATAGTGAGGAATCCACAGTTTAGGAAGACTATTTTTGGCAGCTGTGATATGCCAAATGGATTGGATAGGAGAAGAGATTAGAACTAGGTGAACCATTTGGAAAGCCATTGCTACAGTCCAGGTGAGAAGTAATGGGGGAAGAGGCTAGATTCATAGATTGATAGCTGGAAGGGACCTTGGAAGCCATCAAGTCCAATCACCTCATTTTATAAATAAGGAAACTGAGGCACAGAGGTTAAGTGATTTTTCCAAGTTCAAATAACTAGTAAGTATCTGAGACAAGTCTTTCTGACCAAGCCAGGCGTATTGTGAGGCTCAAATGAGACAATGGATATAAAATACTCTGCAAACTTAAAGTGATATATAAACGCCTATTATTATTAGTTTTATCATTAACCTACAGTCATTACTCTCCAGGCTTGTGATGCTTTCATTCCCTAAGCCTTCTACTGCACCCCTGCTAAGCTTAAGCAATGTGTTTAGAGCAATACAGCCATACTTAGAAATGTTTAACAACCAGATTCTGGGGGTTGGGAGTGGGGTAATGCACCTTCTTTCAAGTTTAAACTGAACACTCTTAAATCTAGACAACCCACGAAGTGGTCAATCAAGCCCTGATTTGAAGTGATTGCTGATTTGACTAAAAATTTAACAATGGCTTAAAAGCTGGTTCCAGCTGGCTTCAGCAGGCTCTTGCTTAAAGCCCAGTGCTGTAGCCATTACATTATGGTGGTTGGTGGCCATGTGGGTGGAGATGACATGTTGGAAATGTTATGGAAGTAATTGAGACAAGACTTGACAAGTAATTAAATGGGGGTAGGGGGTGGGAGAATGAGACAGAGAAAAGAATCTCCATTTTTGATGGATTCCAGAGAGAACCCATACATTCATCAAGCTTTCTGATAACTACCCTACCAAGAGTTCAAACACTTCAAGGGAGATTGATAGCTCCCCTGAGAAGCAGACATTGTGCTGTGCATTTGGGATTTGGGGGCCAGAGATGACTACATTCCTCTTGGGTACACGTCTAGTGCCTTGATGCAAACCAAAATCTTAAGTAAAGTACTTGACTAGCTGATACCTTGCTCTGTGGGCTCATGGATGTAGAGATAAAGGACCTTAAAGGTCTTCTGCTCCAACTCCATCATGTCATAAATAAAGAAGATGAAGTCCAGCCTCCAAGTACTAAAGAGATGAAGTGACCTGACCAAGGTGATACAGGTAGTAAGTGAAGAGCTGAAGATCTGAACCCAGGTCTTCTAGCTGCAGGACCACTATTCTATCTGCTATATCACAATGTCAGTGCTACCTCAGGCAGAGGAGCATGATTTTGCAGAAATATTTTGTGGATTCTTACCTCCCAGCTTTTTACTCTTCTCTTTCCTTATACAAATCCTGCCTAAGGCCCCTATAATCTGTGGACCCTTCTCAGTTCAAACCAGTTCATTATGATGGGAGGCGCAATGGTATCATAGAAAGGCTCTGCGTTTAGAATTAAAAGTCCTGGGATCACATCATAACTCTCCTACTTGTCTGTGTTAACTTTCCTGGGCTTTAGTTTCCTTATCTACAAATTAGGGAGGTTAGACTAGATTAGAATTCTTAACCTTTTTGTGTATCATGGCACAGACTTTGGCAATCTGGTAAAGTCCGTGAACTCCTTCTCAGAATAATGTTTTTAAATGCAAAAAATGAAATGCACAAGATTACAAAGAAAACCAATTATATTGGAATATAGTGTTTTATATATATATATATAATATGTATATCTATATATATGGAATATATATTATATATAATATGTATATCTATATATATGGGATATATATTATATATGGAATATATGTGTAAATGTATACATATACATGCACATATACAAAACATATATGTGTGTATATGTATGTGTATATATATATATATGTTTCATAGATTCCAAGTTAAGAATCATTGGGACAAGATGATCTATAAGTATATGGTTCTATGATATCTCTTTATCTCTTTCCTCTGAAATGTTATAATGATTATAGGGTTTGGAGCTGGAAGAGATCTTTAAGGTCATCTGTTCCAAAATATTCAATTTACAGGTACAGAAAAGAAAACTCAGAAAGGCTAAGGGGCTTGCCCATGGTCATACAACCATTGTAAGAGTGGGATTCCAATCTTTTTTTTCCCCCTCTGGCTTCCTCCACTATACCATATTGCCTCTTTGTCTCTTTTATTCTACCATTTTGTACCTTTGTCTAATTTGGCAATCAACCATGTGCTACTTTGACACTGTGTTTGTGCTGTTGTACTGAATTGTTATTCCACTCTTGCATTATTTAACTTCTTATGTGATTTTATCCTGTTTCTCTGACTTTCCTTGGGATCAGGGACTGTTTTATCTTTTTTTTTTTTTTTTTTGGTATTATCCCAGATTGCTTTATACATAGGTGTTCAGTGAATAATCCCTTTTCAGTCTTCAAAACCTTTAAGCTCTCCCTGCAATTCCAATCAAAGAAGAAAGTGATATAAAGATGGTGCTGATAACTGACATCTATACAGGCTTTCAGGTACATGAAGCCTTCATACATATTATCTCAATTGAATCAAGCAACAATTCTTTGTGGTGGGATAAATATATTCCTACGAAGGTGGAGTCCCTTAAAGTGTTATCCTTCCCTGTAGTATTTGCATTTTAAAAGGCTCCCAGGGAAGGAAAAGCTTAATCAAAAGCAATGAATCCTTGATGGCAGTTTTTCCCACTGCAAGTGGGAGAATTGTTTTGTTAAACTTCCTGGCTCTCTACAAATTGCAATGTGAATTTATTTCTCAGACTAAAAGAACCTTGAGGGTAGGCGCTCATATCTATTGGTCTTCCATTGTCCTTCCATATTGTAGAATTGTGCCTAGCACATTCACTAGTCTAATGGTACTGATGAATAAAAGAACATCTCCTCTGTTCTGTACATACAGAACTGGTATAAATTTTTAGTATCTCCCAAAATGTCCAATCATTAAGATTATAGTGTGATGAGTAGGAGAAAGCATGGAGGGAGAGGCTTCCCCAAATTCATACAGTCATTCACTTACAAAGCTGAGAAGGCCTCTAACCACTGAACGGCACTTTCTCTCTCATACTGGTGTATTGTCTTAATTATCCTCTCCATTCTATTTAATTAGTAAGTCTTGTTTAGGTTTGGAGGGACTATTATTTTTTTCAACAGTGCTACAGGCCTGACACAAGTAGATTTATACAAGGGCATAAATCTCAACAAAACAGTGCCCAGCTATTCAATTAACCTGCTGCAGGGGAGCCTAATGGAATTGCTGAAATGCAATCACTTTGGATAAGGTTTCAAGATTTGAGACTAATTTTATTATCTGAGGGGAAATGCCTTCTTGCTAGCTATTCTTTTGGCAACTACTAGATTAAATCTTTAACAAAGCAACTAAATTGTAAAATATTAATTATCAAAAGCAGGGATCTCATTGCTAGTTAGGTTTCTTAAAAAAGAGTAATAATAATCCTGGGGAAACCATATGGCAAAGACTGGTTTGCTCCCTAATGTTTCCTTTCTAGATATCCAAGAAAATGATCTCTAATGACCCTAAAAAGCACAAATGGGTAGTGGGAATTGGACAATAAACTGTCAGATATATAGAAACCATCACCATGAGGAGATTTGCAGGCCTGATTCTGTGCTTAACAAATGACTTGCTCTTTTAAGAGAAGTAATGTTTCTGGAAAGGGACAATTTTAAGAAGCATTTGAAGGATGTGGGCTGAAAGGACTCCCTGCAAACTTCACAAAGAGCCTGCTAACTGTACTATGCCTATCACAATAGAGGCTTAACTCCACCTAGAAATTAACTTATCTGTCCTATGAATAAATGTCCTGGGAGAAAGATTTGCCCTCCAGGCCTATTTCTTTTATTTGGCATGATATGGGCAGCTAGGTGGTACAGTGCATAGAGCACCAGGCCAGGAGTCAGGAAGACCTGAGTTCAAATATGACCCCAGATACTTACTTACTCTGTGACCCTGGGAATGCCATTTAGCTTCTATTTGTTACAGTTTGTTATTTTTCAGTCATGTCTGAGTCTTCGTGACCTCATTTGGGGTGTCTTGGCAGAGGTAATGGAGTGATTTGCCATTTCCTTCTCCAGCTCATTTTACAGATGAGGAAACTGAGGCAAATTGGGATAACTGATTTGCCCAGGGTCACACAGTTAGTAAATGTGTGAGGCCAGATTTGAACTCAGGAAGATGAGTCTTTCCGAGTCCAGGCCTAATACTCTCTCTGCTATGCCAGGCCCTACACTATCTACTCTGCCATTTAGCGGTCTGTGTCTCAGTTTCCTCATCTGTAAAATGGGGATAATAATAGCACCTCCCTCCCAGGCGTGTGAGGATCAGATGAAATTATAATTTTAAAATGCTTAGGATAGTGCCTGACACATAGTAAATGCTATGGAAATGTTAGCTATTTTATTTGTTTCTTAAGCACCACACCAGTAAGGATGCCCTCACTAGTTCCAAAGAGTAGGACATCACCAGTCTCTTAACCAGGTTGATTTCAAAGGCACTAGACATCTAGTTAATAATTTCTTTATTCAGTTGCTACTTTAATGCCATTTAGGCACACTAGAAAAGTTAATTGATTCACACAATTGAGCTCCTGACTCCAAAAGGATATTTTTCCTTATTGAGGAGTTCTTAATAAGAAAACAAATAAGAATGTGTGGGAAAGGGATTAAGCAATAGGTACAGCTATACAAGATATAGAAAAGACATCATTCAAAAGACTGGCAACCTTCAGCGTTAACTAGAGTTACAATTCAGTTCATCCAACCCTGAGGTGGTATAGATTACTTCTGGAAATATTTTACACAATGGTGTTTTAAGTTGCCTTTAAATTCTATGATCTACTACTATTGAAATGTGACAGGATATTTCACACTTTGTTAGGCTGGGTCTTGAATATCTGCATTTTTCAAAGCTTATAGAGTGTATAATCTGATGGGACTCATGATTTAACTCCTCTGACTGGATAGCTCACTCTTGCATCAAACAATTCCCACCATAAAAGGATTTAAAACAGCTGCTGATGTCTAAGAGCTCCAAACAAACATTATGTATTTGGTTTCAAATAGTACTCCTAATGGAAATGGGCTTTTAAAATTTAAACTAGCTGTATTATATCATTCAAACTTCTTTGCACACCCAAACTTCCTTTTGCCCATTAAGAGACAACATTCCCTCATATTAATTGCAAATATAACATCTGAAGTGCTTACCTATGACTTCTTCTAGGTGCTTCAGATGACCAATATTTTTCTTTTTAGCTATAGATCTCTTATTCTGTGATCCTCTCTGCCTTAAGCACAGGAAAGAAAGAAAGAAAGAAAGAAAGAAAGAAAGAAAGGAAAGAAAGAAAGAAAGAAAGAAAGAAAGAAAGAAAGAAAGAAAGAAAGAAAGAA
>NW_020941197.1:15117304-15122025 GCF_900497805.2 Vombatus ursinus
GAAAGAAAGAAAGAAAGAAAGAAAGAAAGAAAGAAAGAAAGAAAGAATGAAAGAAAGAAAGAAAGAAAGAAAGAAAGAAAAAAGAAAGAAAGACAAAGAAAGAAAGAAGGAAGAAGGAAGGAAGGGAAGGAGGAGAGGGAGGGAGGGGAAAAGGAAGGAAAGAAAGAAGGAAGGAAGATGAGCCAGAAAAGAAGATGAAAAAAAGATAAAAGAAAGAAGAAAAGAAGCAAATCTGAATTCACATAGTGATGTCAATTAAAAAAAAAAAGAAACCAAAGATAAGGAATGAAATTGTTCAGATCAAGGTGAATAGTTTAAAGAATAATACCCATTTTGCAAAACAGCTTCTCGCTAACAGATAAGTAAAGCTCAGAAATAGTACATGGATCATGGGCAGGGGGTGGAGGAGGGAGGAAGAAAAAAATGTAATGACAATTTTGTTGTATATTTGAAAAGAATAGCAAGTTGTGCATAGTAGATTTGCAGTTTCATGTGCAATCATTTTTTTATTGTACTATGTTATGGAAATGATTATTTTATTCAATAAATTAAAAATACAATTTTTAAAACTTAAAAAATATAAAAACATACTTAAAAAAGAATTTGGGAAATCAATGAAATAGATTGTTGTATAAGTGGCACACTAGGAGGGCAGATCTGTCCTTTTTTTCTTCACTTTGTACCCATGCATTTGGACAACTGATTGGTCCTCATGGTCTCCTATGCAAACAACCAAAGGAGGGAAAAAGAGAAATGACTTTAGAAATGAGAAGAAGAGCAATCTGAGAGAATATTTTTCAAAATCATTTTTCTGACATATTGCCCTACTAGGGAAAAACAAACAAAATATTTGTCAGCAATCTATGGAAAAATGGATGCTTAGACCCTCAATGAATAGTCAACATGGTTTCTGTATCATACAAAACATAGAAATATAGAGACCAATGACCTTAACAATGTTAGATGTAAAAGAACTAGGTACACTTTATTTCTTGTATCTATGTATAATAAACCACTAATCTTACTCCAATGCTCATTGTTGTGGGGAATTGACTCTTGGTCATCAAAAGCTATGGCAGCAGGGCACAAGAACAAATGAAAAGGTGGATTGTTTATCATCTAAGAACTGCCTAGGCAAGTTCAGAGAGGCTGATCATTAGATGGGCTACAGATGATAAATATTTTGTCAACAACAACCCTTGAACACTATTTACTAAGTTTTGAAGGGGTGACAGGTTACATTGGCAGGAGGAAGACCTACTCCAAATACTTCATCACATACAAATCACTTCATCCTTTTGTGCTTCTCTTTCTTTTTTTTCCTTTTTTCTTTCTTTCTTTGTTTTTTTGTTTCTTTGTTTCTTTCCTTCTCTCTCTCTTTCTTTCTCTCTTTCATTCTTTCTAAATGAAGAAGCTATATGCCACAATAAATTCAAAATGCATCTGTGATCTGACTATTAAAGATCATATGATGAAAAAATGAAAAGCAAACCAGATCTGATGCTTTCAACAGTTCTGTTTTGAAAGAGAGTACTTAAACAAACAAGGCATACAGGTGATCACAAAAGATAAAACAACGAATTTTGATTACGTGAAATTGGAAAGCTTTTCACTAACAAAATCAATGAGTTTAGGAAAATCAGAGAAATTGTCAATTGGAGAAAATATTTTGTATCAAATATATCTGATAAGGATTCAATGACATATACACATATACATATATTACATATACACACAGATAATAGGACATGTGGGTGTATTGAACTTGGTTAGGCAGTTCTTAGATGATAAACAATCCACTTTTACACTTGTTCTTATGCCATGCTGCCATAGATTTGATAATCCAGTCAGTTCCTCACAACAATGACGTATTGGAGTAGGACTTCAGTGGTTTGCTATAAGCATGTACATATTTTATATATTACATACATTATATGTTCTATGTAAGTGTATATATACATGTATGCATGAGTATATATATGTACATGTACATATCTACATATGTGAATATATCTATCTATAGTACCAAAAGCTATTCATTCCCTGGATAAGTGGCCAAAGAACAAACTTCTCAAAATAAGTATTGTAAACTATTAACAATTATTTGAAAGATTGGACCAAATCGTTAATAGTAAAAGAAACAAATTTTTGGCTTTATCATATACCTAGCAAATTGACAAAGATGACAAAAGATTGAAATAGTCATTGTTGAAGTGGATGCAGCAAGACAAGGAAGGCTAATTAACTACTGGTGTTACCGTGAATTGTTCTAACCATTCTAGAAATCAAGTTGGAATTATCATAAAAAGTATAACTAAAATGTCTGTACCTTTTGACCCAGTCCAAAATTCCACTAAGAGTCATATGTCCCTAGGAGACCAAAGAGGGAAAGAAAGATCTCATAAGTCTCCAAAATGTACATAGTTTCACTTTTTGGGTTAGCAACACACTGGAAACAAAACAGATATCTATCCATTCAGGAATGCTTAAAACAAACTGTGGCACTTGAACACAATTATAACACCATAAGAAACAATGATTAAGAAGGATTCAGAGAAGTATGAGAAGTCATAAACAGAAATAGAGTGAAGTAAAAGTAGAACCAGGAAAATAAAATGCAATATGACTACAATGATATAAGTGGAAAGAACAATAACAACAAAATGCTGTGTAATTATAATGGCCAGGTTTGTGACCCCATATATTCCCTTAAAGAGAAAAATGCACTTTCCTCCCTTTTTTGCAGGTTGGTAGTCTATGGTTCTGGGACACTACGTATACACTTATTCTCTGCTGATATGTTGTTAAGTTCTGGTAAACTCTATATTTCTTTTTTAATCTTTGTTAACAGTGATGGCTCCCTAACTGGAATGGGGAATTGGCATATTCAAAAGCAAAGGTGATATAAAAACAAGTTACTAATAATTTTTAATAGAAGTGAATGATACTAAAGGACATCTTAGTTCTCTTAGAAATATATTATTACCTATGATAAATCTGTTTTCACATAATAACATAGTTCTTTTAATTAAAAAAGATTGGATTTTAAAGAAAACTCTAGAGTCTTTCAAATGCAAAATGCAATCTATTGTTAAATATATTAAGACTTACTAGTTGAAGCCAACTTAATTTCTTGCTAATTGAATCTATTTTTACTCTACATCTATAATGTAATAGAGTTTGAGGATAGAACAACAAGAAAGTACCATGAAAAAGTGGAGTGAACAATGATATAACTAGTGTTTGTCCCTGTAAAATATAAACCAACCAACTCTTAACTGAGGTACCTTAGACTGAAATGGTCCTTAGCTAGTGAAATTAAATTCATATTTTAAAATGTTAATATAGTGTCTGGTGCATGCAAGGCATTGTAAGGAAATATAGATACAAAGATAGCAATGAAATAGCTATGGCATGCAAGGAAATCACAATCTAAAGTATTTGTGTGTAGGGGGGGTGGGATATATATTTAACAATGCATCTATAAAGGTTGTTTAAGACAAATTTTTTTTTCTGGACTATTACAGGAAAATGGGGGTTTCATTCTTTTACCTCTGGCCCCCACCTTTGGAATGTAGGAATCACCAGTTTTAACTAGCCACTTAAATTCTCCTTCTAACAGACCTAACTTATGTTTTAGTCACTACCCTCATAATATTTGGACATATTTGGGCAACCGCTTGGTCCTCATTGTCTCCTATGCAAACATACAAAGGAGGGAAAAAGAGAAATGACTTTAGAAATGAAAAGGAGAAGGGCAATCTGAGAGAATATTTTTAAAATCGTTTTTCTGACATATTGCCCTGCTTTGGTAGGGAGGAATCTCTGTGTCTATGTATTGAGAGAATTATGGGGGAAAGGGGTATATGGCCAATGCAGACCAATATTTCACCAGAGAACTCCTGTTTTTTTTTTTTTTAAAGCTTGCATCTTGCCTAGAAGAAACATTTTTGGTGTAAGCTTCTCTTTCATATAGCATTAGAGCCCCCAGCTGCAGAGAAAACTCCATTTGAGAAACACTCTATTCTCTCTCTTTCTTTTCACATAATATGCCTCACTGCCCCCTTCTTTCAGACTTCCTATTTCAATAATGATGCACACAGCTCAGAGTAGCTATGATCAACCAAATTTTTATGTAAGACAACATCACTACTAATTACACACACAAAAAATAGAAATGTAATTTAAAAGACCAGAAATAAGCTTTAGAGTGGGAACTTACTCCCCTTGGTGACAAAAGAGTGGAACATTACCATCTTCATTATAGACAAAATCAAACAGCTAAAGTGTTTCCCTTTTTTTAGCCCCTGGTGACATTCATATGGTTTACACTCCCCACCCCCACCAAATGCTGGTATCAAAAGTTTTAGCAGTCACAGCAGCTTCTCAGGTGTTTTCTCTTTTCATACCCACTTGCCTGAATTCCTTTTCCTTCTGAAAACTCATGCCAGAGCTTCACCAATCATCCTCTGACTCTCACAAGAGTTAGTTCTACGACAAGGGAAAATCAGCATGTGGTGGTGTTTTTTTTTTAAGAAACACAGTCCATGGATCATAAAGAGCAAAAGAATTTCTATTCCAGCAGTGAGAACTCCATCCCTAGCAAGTATTTTTCCTTCCTAGAGAAAGGTACCATGAGAAATACATAAATAACAAGGTGGAAGGAGAGAGATGGAGAGAGAGAGAGAGAGAGAGAGAGAGAGAGAGAGAGAGAGAGAGAG